>NC_061786.1:9299090-9609772 GCF_022458985.1 Mugil cephalus
TTAGGATATACTCTCCTTTGCAGTGTGTGTACGTCGGAGTGTGTGTTGGGGGTGGGTGTTAGGCTCTCATGCCGTTTCTGGATGGTAATTATACCTGACAGGTGTGATGGATGTTCTCCCTATCAGGCACTTTGTCTTCATTGTCTGCCATTTTTATGAACGGAGGCATCACCCCCACCTTTGGAATCAACAACAGAGACCTTAAAAAAAAAAAAAATTAAAAGTGAATATAGGAAGCCTCCTTTCCTTGGTGAACTAGTCTTCTAATGGGGCACAGGACCAAGTCGACAGGATGAAGTTGATTTAAAGTGTGCACAGTTTAAATGGCAACATCAATCAGGCTGTGAGACGCTGGTTGATTGTGATATACTACCGGCAGCTCTTGCCTGTCAGAGACTCAATATTATGGCCACTGGAGGTATGCCTGTATACCATAATGGTGGTGGTGCTGTGTCTACGTTATGTGTATGGTATGTGAATTGACAAACTAGCGGTGGTCAAAGGATATTTGTAGATTGTGTGTTTAAGTTCCTTTCTTTATCAGTTGACAGCTTTAGCACCTGCTCGATTTAAGCGGGGAACCGGCGACAGAGTATGAAATCACCTCTTTAATCAGCTCGCTTTAACCCTTTTTCACCCTGTCTCTGGAGACGGGCATAAAGAACGAACATCCTGGCTGACCACCCTGATTGGTCATAAACCAAATTGCTGGGAATGCTGCTGTTAAAATGTCTCACCGGATGCTCGGTTGGATACTCATCATCCCCTCTAGCTCTCTTAGACTTTCATTCCACTGCCCTGATCTCTCAAAGCCATCCCCTCCCCACCCGCTGTTACAATCTCGTGCCTGAAGAGGGCAAAGGTCAGTCGTTAGTCACCCAGAGACATGTGGGAAAGGCTGGACTGCTTCTTACCAAATTATTATGGTTTCTCTAGAGTAAATTCTAGGGAGCTAACATGTCTTCGAGCATGCCTTAACATTGTTATACTGCATGGAGGCAGAAATGTGCAGAACTATGAATTATGATTTCATGACCACCTGCCCCATTTCGTGTAGGTCCACATTTTGTTGCCACAACAGTCCTGGCCCACTGAGGCATTAAATCCTGCAAGTTGCAATGCAAGTCCTCAGTGGATTGGACTTTTTTGTCCAGCACATGCCACAGATGCTCAATTGGATGGAGATTTGGGGGGAGTGGGACGGAATGCTCAGTTAATGGCCAATCCCACTCACTGCTGCTAAGATAAAGAGATAATCAGGGGTTATTCTCTTTACTAGTGGGCATAATATTATGGCTGATAGGTGTACCTACATGAGGGTGTGGATAATTAAACATTTTGGGAAAAAGATTTCGGTGATGGTCATTGCCATTCACAAATGTCCATTCATGTGAAGGTAGACTTCACATGAAGGCTTCAGACTTTAGCATAGCTAGGCACAGTGATGGGGAACAAAAAAAAACAGAGTTCATACAACAAAACACATAGAACCCTGGTTGATTAATTTTATGTGTAATATGTTCTTGAACCCAAAAAGTTAGTAACCAGTGAGGAATTTTGTACCAGACCAACCAAAGATAATAACTAAGATGTAACAAACAAGAATTTCGTTTGTTAGGTTAAGAGGTGGTATGAAGGAATATTTATTTTCCTATTTACGCTTTTACTTTTGTGCTTTCGTAAAGATCTAGCTGTAGCCTGCTTTTATTTTCCATGCTAGTAGGAGCTAGCCGTTTTCTGAAACAAGCAATAGTCTCAAATTCTTGTTTAACTTTTTTATGAACTTGTTAGCAAACATGTTTTGCTAGATGTTTACACTCTAAAAACACTACACACAATAATGTATTACCTTTGCGCTGTCCTTTTGTTCATGCAGCATATTATTATTATTATTATTATTAATAATAATAATAATAATCAGTCTCCTTTTAGCTCTGCTTTGGTCTCTTCCACCTCCCAAAGTGGTCTAACTCTGATCAGGAATCCTGACAGTTTGTTAAGCAGGTAGAGTACAATGACCCAAAACCTTTAACTAAGCGTTGCTTAAATGGGCCACTGTTCCTTTAAGTGCATTTGTGGCAGCATTAGTTTAAATGCAACATTTGGAACTGAAATAAATTCTTCCACCCCTTAAAATAAAACACACCATTCCAGGTCTAAATTAAGCAAGCGTGACATTTGGAAATGTTTTCTGTTGCTGGCGATTGAGACTATCTGGAAACACTATTGTTGAATTCCAGCGCTGGCATGTGTCGCTATAAAACAAATCTCTGTTTGTTTAGTGAAGCTTTCCCCTCGTCCTGCCTGGGCCTGCTTTATATTCAACCAAGCAGCGATGATTTATAAATGAAATTCCACCGTGCGGCTACTTGAACCTGAAACCACGTTTTGTGAAGTTTTTCATTGAGGTCAGATATACCTGTGTGAATGAACCACTTTGCGAGGAGTTGAGACACTCAGTAAGGAGGCCAGGGAGGGTGTTTAGGTTGGCATCATTTATCTTGCGGGCATACCCCGCTGTATCGCTGCTTTCCTCATTCTGTCAGTGAATTGCCTGTCCTGTCCGGTGCTGCCCTGGTTTGGGATGGGATTTGGCATCTTCTCCACTTTTCTAATAGTCCTCTTTCCCAGACCTAGCTTATCTGAGCGCTCACCGACCTGAGAGCACTCAGTCTGTTAAAAGTACCTTTTAATGAATATCGCCCACTCAATTAAGATGAACTTGGTTCAAGTGGGGGAAATAAAATGCAGTTGTCGGCATAGATTTTCCGCGTGGGCATCTAATCGCAACATTCCCGCTGATTGAGGGAGCAGTTTTCCCTCTGACTATATGAAGGTATTTTTGCTTATGCGGCAAAAAATTTTAAAGCAGAACATTAGAATCAGTGTCGACGGATCGCGGGGTAAGATTCTGTGGTAAAACTTTTCATGAATACATTAAGGTTGGGTCAATGTCGGTAGGACACGGCCGCTCAGGTACTGTAGCTGCTTTCATTGACTTTTTTGATTGGAGAACATCCTGCACTGCAGATGGCTCCTTCTAAGTAAGCGCACCGGATCGATGCAGGGACGAATGTGAATGAATCAACTTCTTAATCTTTGTGCCTGCCGATAAAGAGGATATTCTTGAACGACCGCACAAGGAAATAATAATAATTTATTTAGCACAAATATACAGTAAGTAAATGTAAATATTCAAATATTCATTTGTGGAAAAGGTAACTCTTGGCTTGAGACATTGGTATTGCTTGCTTTTAGCAGAATTACTTCTTGTAGATGTTTTACATGCAGCATTCAACAGTCTCTAATATCTACTTGCTGAATATATTCATTGACTGAGACACTCCATAACCCACCAGTTCTTCTTTTTAAGTTATTCCTTGATTCCTCATTATCCTGGTTAAAAATCTACTTTCAGATGGAAATATGTTCGGCATAATGCAGAATTCATAGCTCAACAAAGCAACACAAAAAATATCTTTGATTTGTCTGTAGTTTTGCACCACTGTCCTTTATGGACAGCAAAGATATTTCCTGGCATGCCTCCCAGACA
Organism: Mugil cephalus; assembly: GCF_022458985.1. NCBI lineage: Eukaryota > Metazoa > Chordata > Actinopteri > Mugiliformes > Mugilidae > Mugil > Mugil cephalus. The sequence continues at coordinate 9,302,644 of NC_061786.1, forward strand.
GGTCAAACTTATCCAATCCCCCTTTGGTTGATGCGTTCACTGACCCCACGATTACATGCGGATCCCTTGAAGAAATCTTGGGGTTTTCTTTTTGCATATAACAGTCGGCTCTTGGCCTGAACTTGCTGAGGCTGTCAACCCTGGACAAATCAGCAGTTGTTTTAAACCTTTGCCACTTTTGCTGTGGATGATTTTCCTCACGGTGGAGTGATTTATTTTAAACGATGTGGAGAGCCCTTTAATCTCTTGCCAGATTCCTAGGCGTCCACATTTGTGAAGGCCTTGAGAGAGCTTAGATCTTGGCATTATGACACTACACACTCCAGTAGCAAAGAGAACATCGTGCCCCAGATGTCGAAGGTTCAAATAAGACAAGTTCCAGTAGGAGGTTCCCATCACTGGCATCTAATGTGGATCCTTTTATTTTGTGATGGTGCTGATCAATGTTAAGGTGTACTTTACCTTTATTCGCAATTTTTTGGTTTGTCTACACTGACTTTCTTGAGTTAAAGGGACAGACTGATATCGCTCTTGTGTGTGGAAGTTACCTCCAGCAGTCAGTTAAGTTTGATTAACACAAAACATTGGAGACTGTCTGGCTCAAATTGAGACAAAGAACCAGTCTGGCACATAGGCCCCTTGTCAAACAGCAAATAGTTTCTTTTCTTTTTTACTGTTTTACCGTTTGCTCTTTGCTTTGATTAAACAAGATGAGCTCCAGGGTCGAAGGTGGTGGTTGGATTCTAGATTTTTGGATTTGGTCAAAAGGCTCCTGGTTTTGGCTTCGTATTTATCCAACGGGATAGGTGGCAATGATGTTCATTAAGAGCTACAGGCCATCTCTCATTTTGGTGGCTTTGGCAGGTGTCATAAGGCACATTTGCAAACTCTTTGTCCCAGCAATTCAAGAAGAATAACTCGTTCAAATGTTGCATTTATAGACACTACCTCCTGCGTAGAAAAAGAAAAAAAAATTATTTTTTAATCTTTTTATACAGTTTCAAAATATGATGTATGCTGTTAGAAGCTTTTAGAGATTAAAGAAATTACTGGGAAATATTGGGTGTTTTAAAAAATAAGTAGTAAGTCTAAAACTCCACAGCGAGAATCCTTCTGCTTTGTTAATTTTTAACCCACGACCTACTTTTCTGTTGTTGCAGTATGTTCCCCCAGACCTGTGCATCTGTACCTTTGTGCTGGAACAGTCTCTGTCAGTGCGGGCCCTGCAGGAGATGCTGGCTAAGAGCGGACAGAACAGTGAAGGGGTGAGTGACGCGGAACACTAACACACACAGATACACACTCCAGCTCCTCATAAGCGATCTCTGAGTCACGTGGCGCATGTCCCAGTGTGTTATGGCATTCAAAAGAGGCAGCTGTAATGAATGCAGCCAGCTAAGTTGAATATTCTTCACTTGTTTCGGGCATGGTGAGGAGATTAATGAGGGAAATAGGCCCGTTACGGTGGCCTAGGGACCCTGACTGCAGAAAGGTCCAGGCCTCTATGAATATTGATGAAGATGAAGGGGACGCCTTGGCCTCACTGCAGCTTTCCCTCAAGTGCTGTGTGCACTTTTGCCCATTTCATTAATACAGAGGCCGGAAGGAAAACAGCATGATTTAGCCACTTTAGTTAGACCTTTCCTTTTTCTGTAAAATAACCACCTGGAAAGTGTACAGGCTGAGATGGCAGCTGACAGTCAATTAGATTAGACGTTAGTGAAAGTGAAGAGGCTTTTCCAGTGAAGGGAATGTGGTTGGGATTGTTAAAAATTAGCACTCATTCATCGCTGTATTCTGTGCCCCTATGTTGTCTCTCTCTGTTTTCCTCTTTCAAGTCTTTTTCCTTCTCTTTCACTCTGCTGTGACCGATGTGTAATTCTCCCATCTTTATCTTCTACTTTCTGTATATAACCTCCATCTTCTGCATGATAGACACGCGGCCCGGATCGATGGGTATGTTCACCACTCATGCCATTCCCCTCTCATTAACCATGCATGGGTAGACAAATTATAATACACATTTTGCTTATTCTGTTCTCCCCTTGTTGTGTTTTGTCTCCCACGACATGTCACAACAACATTAGAAATCATTAGAAATCACCTGAATGACCCAATGCTTTGAAATAACTGATGATCATATGGATTTTTTTTTTTTTTTTTTTTGCGCTGCGTGAGCAGATAGCGCCTGGGCGCCTATCAAACTGACAAAGACAAATTCAGTTGGTTGTCCTTAAATATCACTTGTCTCAAGACTCAGTTTTCCATGGCTGGAGAACTAGAGCAGCACCAATGCTGGATTAGCGTCAGATTAACATTCATCTTGTCCCCTCAGGGATTTCAGACGGATGCTCAGTGCAAGTATCATTTGTTTCGTGCAACCCTTCACACAGGATAAGCTCTAATTTGTCACAGCATCCTCGAATCATAGCGGCAGCTTGCTTTGAGAATCTGCGAGATGATGCAAGCGGCTGAGGTGACACGGACATTTGCGCAGCACGACGGTATCTCCAGAGGTTTAAGACATGAAAGCTCCCACGTCTTGGAGTCTTTTCAACTTTTGCCCGTTCACCCTTTAATGCCACACCACTAATGATGGTGAGCGTTTCCGTAAATCCTGTCCTTCTGTCCTAGTCCTTCCAACAGAAATGGAAGTTGGGCCTTCGTGGCCACAGCGGACAGTCTGTGCCATAGAATGACGGAAATTAAGGCCATTGGTTCCACTACTGATGTGGCGAGTGTTAGCTCCAGCTGGCATGAAGTTATGAGCTGCAGTCGAGCAAAGGGATACTCAGAATATTAAACGCTAGATTAAAGCTCAAATAATGTATTTAACTTCCAGTCCAACCGGATCCCTGCTGCATTAGCACCACTTTAAGGCCTTAAAACAATGCATTTCTTTTTCTTGTGATAAAAATTGTTATTTCAAATGCCATTTATTTCAGTACCTTAGAATGGACAGCTTGCTTTTGCATAGGAAATCAAATATATGCATTTTGCCAAACTAATGACTAATGGCATGTTTACACTACTGGCGAAAGAGCAAAAATCTACAATACATTTTCATTGGAAGTCAGTGATATGAAGCAACTAGCTGACGTCTGACATTTGTCTTGATCCGCGTCATGGAAGTTGAGCAACTATTTTTGTCGCTCCGCTGACGCGATCCTCTGCGCTTCCCTCACCCGCTCTGTGTTATATATACACTCAATGCCTGGGATGGGTGTTGGAACAATTACTGCCACATCTCTCAGGGCTAAAGCAACCCGCTTAATGGGTCAGTTAGCAGGGGTCTAACTAGACGTTGTCACATTGCATTGCATTAGCAAAGCAATACCACAAGTGGCGACCATATGGTGGCCATTTGTGGGTTCGGTAGCTTCGCATGCGACTTTAGTGTCACTGAAAAGTGAAATGGCTCTTCAGTTGTCAGGTTTTGCAGATCACTTGGCTGTCCGGAATAAAAAGCAGTGGCACCGCAGTCGGTAAAGTACAATTACCTAAAACATTTGCAGTCCAACCGCTGCACTAATTACATAATGAGCTCAGATGTTCTCGACCCATCCCGTTCCACAGGAATGTCTTGATTGCAGTCCAACCGGCTGTCCCAGCAAATGATAGATGAAAACGAAAAAAAAAACAGGTAACCTAAAGCCCCTTAGTCCTTCTGGAACCCATTCTTATTGCATTGCAGCCACACCTAGCCAAAAATCGTGGTTCAGTGTGGTAGAAATCAATGTCCTTTCTTTCTCCCTGCTTTTTTCCACTCGCCTAACCCTTGTCACAGATATTTAACAACCGCCCAAGCTGGCTTTCCTCCTAAAAGTCTCCTGCTAAACTTGACCACCCGTTTATGTAAGCTATTTATCTGGTCAGCTGCAGCTAATCGATCAGCATAAAGCAATCACATCAAACGTGTTAGCTTTGATGCTAGCGTGGTTCTCTAGTCAATGTGATTTCCCTTTAATAATATATATTATATTAGTAATAGTATTTTTTTCTAAAGCTCATACACCTTGTGTGTCATTGTAGCAAATATCTCAGGGACTTTTAGACTGTAGATGGCTTGAATTGGCCATTTTCACTGTTATACTTCAGTGTATTCCTTCCACTCACGTTTATCTGTTTCCAATACTGTCTGCCTATTCATCATTCTTTGCCCATGCTGAAATGTCACTGGAGGAAGCGCCATTAACGGGGAAATGGAGGTTGAATATGTCTCGGCTGAGGCTCTGAAATCAATACGTCTTCGAACAGATGGGCTTATCAATAGCCAGTGGCTGGAGCAAATGGGCAGTTGAGGCTGTTTTTTGCTGGAAGGCACTGAGACACAGGGGGAGGCAGAGGAGAGGAGCTGTAAAGACAACACAGTAAACTAGAGTAAATGCCAGCCCCAATTAAGCGTCATATCCAGCAGCGATCGCTCAGAAACTTGACAGAAGTCTTGTAAAATTTGGCTTTTGATCTGAGTGTACTGATCTGCACACACAAGGCCTCGTTTGGACCAAGTATGAACATGCGAGTGACAACTTGGGATGGCCTTACAATTTTGCACTCATGTAAGCAATGTCAATATCACTTAGAGCCCGGTTGAATATTCTGCTGTCATCTCAAAACAATGGATTGCTACCGACCGATGTTTCAGAACCATGGACAGCTCTTTATTGCTCACTGAAAGCACACGCAGACACACACACGTATATATGTGTGTATGTGTGTGTGTTGTTTGTGATATTTATTTATTTATACCCTGACTATATTGTTACTTTAAGCATCCTAACAAAGCTCAGATTATAGCTCAAACCCTGAAAAGATCCAAACACATTTGCAGCGGTGACAGTAAAATTGCTTGTAAACAAAGACATTATTGAGAAAATAAGGCAATTTCACTTCGCTCGGCTACTTTGCATACATCAACATGCACATTGCTAATTAACCACATGTTGAGACATGAATTACAAATACCTGCAACCTGCAAATATTCAATATTTAGTAGTTTAATTTATTTATTATTAATTTCCCTTTTGCCTACTTTTGGCAATCATTCAAAATATCGGCTTTGTCTTTTTTTTTTTTTTCTGAATGAATGATACCTAACCAAGAGAACATCAAATAAGCAGGATGCACTGGTTATTAACATCACTGAAAGAATGTGGTTCAGTGGCTCAGACCCCCTCCAAATGTGGTCTGAGCAATCCAATATAAATTGCCTTCTCAGTGCATCCTGGGTACGTCGGCGCCTGTCCTTTAAGCTGCCAACTTGTGATGGTACCACCCAGGATGCCTCTTAATACCACATCTGAACAGGGCCTAAGAGAGAAAGCTGCTCTGACGATCTCTGGTGTGGATGTTTGTCTGTTCCCCTGCTGTTTTCAATCCCAGTTTGGTGAGAGGAAACCACAGCACCGTGACCACATACATAAACCACTGTGGGGCTCATACGGCAGTAGGCTGCATCCTGTTAAAAGTCAGACTAAATTGATAAGAAAAAGAGCCAGAGATACACTGCACATCTCTGCTCTTCTCGTCTCATGCACGTCTTTGATCTTAAACTCATCTACTTTACAGTCCATTAACTGCTGCGATGTGTTTCCACGTTTGGAAGACTCTTTGTCTTACAGATAACTCTCTGCCCAGCGTTTGGGATAAGCGAGATTTGGGTTTATTGGTTGTGGTGATTGCAGCCCGCTCTGCCTCGCCGCATTAAGCTCAGTACCTCAGCCAGCATAAAGCCGTAGCCAGCAGCACAGAAGAAGCCTGGAAGCCAGTGCTGCAGTCTGCGTGACACAACTGCATCAAATCACAGGACCGCTATTGTCCCAGTGGCCAATCGAGGGGGATACAGAGAGCAAGAGAAAAAGACGCACAATGAAACAGAACAAAGGAGAGATTGTGGGATGTTTTCATGAAACACTGCTATGATTCAGCTCTCCCTCAGATGTTATACCATTATAACGTTGTTCAAATCAACATAATGGACATAGCTTTAGTAGATACTTGTCTTTAGTGTCCTGGTGTGCTTGTAGTTTCAGTATTAATTTGACATTTTTATGTGGCTGTTTGGCATTGATTATTTCTTGGTGTCATTCCAATGGCATTGCTTTGTAGAATGCCAAAGAAAATCTTTTTTTTTCTCCTTTTTTTCGACAATCATTTGTGCCCCCAGGACTTTTATAGTATATTGTGCCAAAGCTTAAAATAAAGCGGAACGGCTCAGGAGAACAATAGTTCTTTCTGAATAATGACGCTCTTTCTTACCTTAATGCTTCCTAGAGGCTCATAAGGAAGGTGAGTAACATGGGTATAGCTTGCTCGAGGAAAAACAACAAAACCCTTTGCATCTCCCCACGTAGGGATGTCCTTTATCCCCCCTCCTGCATCTCAACCCAACCCCAAAAGCGATGGAATCAATCCCTCCTAAGACCGATGTTGCATCGGAGACTGACGGTAGCTGTGCATCCTTCCCACATTCCTGTAGTCGGAGTGCTGGAAAGATGTCCCCCGTATCCTGCCACGCTCATGGATACAGGAGCCACACACGCCATCTCCCGTGACGAGTCAGATTGCATGTCTTCACTGGCGAGATGGTGTGGCAGAACCCTTCCCCACTGGTGAGGCCGCCGTCACCGGCGAGGAGGTCCTCACCGAGGCCGACGTTCGGTGTCAGAGGTCTGGAGGGAGACCACCGGGGCTGTCCCGTCAGGAGTCTGTGCCGACGTGTAACCATGCATTTGTGTGTGAATTATCCCCGCAGGCGGCGCAGAGCGGGGGACACAAGACTCTACTCTACGGACACGCCATCCTCCTGCGGCATTCCTTCAGCTCTATGGTGAGAGGCCGCACGCTGGAGAAAACAATCAAGCTGGATTATCGCAGTAGCGGGATTTAAAGTGAAAAGTTTAAGCATATGACACGTGTAGAGCAGCACGCGAGAAAGGTCACCTTCAGAGGATTGTGTGTGTGTGTGCGTGTGTGTGTGTGTGTGACGGCTCTGTCTTTTATGGTTTTCCGTGTGCTGACCGCAGTACCTGGCCTGTTTGAAGACATCAAGGTCACAGACAGATAAGCTGTCCTTTGATGTCGGCCTGCAGGAGGATTCAACAGGTAAAAGAACAGCTCCGGTACAGTTTCCTTTCATCCTCCGCTTTCTTCCCATTTTAGCGTCTTTGTCCGTCTGTCTTTGTTCAGTCTCGCTCGGCTGTCCTCCTCGTTTTTCTTTTTTTTATCTTCCCTTCATCACCTCATTTGTTCATGACTGAGTTTCACTGTGTCTTTTATGCATCTCAGTTAATATTCTTCTGTTGTCAGTGATAATTATATCCGAGCTGCAAATTTGATATTCTTGCCGCGGTGGCTGATACCTGGACCCACGTCTTTTTTTTTTCTTTCTTTTTTTTTTTCTGTTGTTATTCATGTTATGCCATGGGCTGCAGTAGATGAGCAGTCACTTCAAGATTATTGTTTCCATGGTGCATCCCCGTGTGCCCAAGCTCTCATTTCTGCCTGCTCTGACCTGGTTACATTATGAGTAATTACAAATGACATCAGGACAGTGCTCACTGTACTGTGTATGGCTTACGTAGCACAATACATGTGTGTCTGTGCTTTTGTAGGTGAGGCCTGCTGGTGGACCATCCACCCGGCCTCCAAACAGAGATCGGAAGGGGAGAAAGTGCGCATCGGCGACGACCTCATCCTCGTCAGCGTGTCCTCAGAGCGATACCTTGTAAGTTAATTATTTGACAACTTAAGCTGTTCGCCGGAGAACGTCAGTGGAGAACACTTCCCCTCATGTGACAGCATTTCAGATTATCCCAATCCTGTTTAACGCGCGCCGCGGTCCTCCAGTGACCTCTCTCCAGCGAGGAGCTGAAAGGAACGACTTTTTCGCTTCTGGATGACTGCGCCTTCTTACAGTTACATTATGCAGAATTTGATATGCACTGGAAATGTTATGATTTATTTAGACTGAATGCCAGAGCTTCTTCTATTATCATCCCCGACACATCTCCTCGTCCCATTAGTAACGATTACCGCCCTGTTGCACTTCTCAACTGACCTTTTCAACAATAGGCCTCTTTCGCTATTAGATTGAACTTGCCCCCTGAACTTGGCATCACAGCGATGTGCTATGTTCACCCTGGTAAATATGTTCCCTCTGATCCATGAAGTTGGTGACAGCAGCCAGGCGGTGTTTATCCCCCCGACGGCAGCAAAAGGGGGCACGGACAGATGACCACTATCGCCTTACACTCAGCAATGCCAATCTGGTTGTGTGTCCCAGCTGTCATCCACACTGTGGTATGTGAGGATGCGCAGCACCTTAGGGCTGCAGAGAGACTCAGGGGAAGGAGGATGATCAGGACACAGCTGCCACAAATTTTGCTTTTTTTTTTTTTTTTAGGATGCACACACACAGTGACAGCCATGAAACCTCCCGCTAAGTATAAATCTCCAAACACTTGAGGCATCTGTCAGTCTGTTTCATGGTTTCCTCAGCAGTCAACAACAAACTGGAGTTTTCTTCTGGATCAGTGACTACTGAGTTTAGTTTGTAACTCCAGCTGACGTCTGCCTGATGAGCTATAACAGTTTTAAACCGTCTATGGAAATTACCTTTAGTTTTTGAGAAAAATGTAAGAATGGATCGAGTGTTTTTGTGACATGTACATGGCATCAAATCTTTTTATTTGGCCTAAACTGGTTATTCTTTAGCAGCTCGCTGCGTCTGTCACCGCTGTGCTTGTCCACAAATAAGTGATTCACCAGCACAGACCCCATCTCAACTGATGCCAGGATGTTTATTGGTTGACACGGCCAAACGGAAAAGGGATAAATTGACGAAAGAGGTCGAAGGGGTAGGATGAGACGTATTGAAGTGAAGGGATGAGAGAGGTCAAATGCAAACGATAGTTAATAGGAAGAGGAAAGAGGGCAGACGAAGGATTAGAGAGAGAGAGAGAGGGATGGAGGAGCGGCTGAGAACTGAGACAAAACAGAGACAGGGGTTGGAGGTACCATTGTGAGTAAGCACAGAGAATAGAATTACATCAGGCGTGGTGCTGAGTAGTTCCAATAACTTCACGTGTTGCATCTAATCTGTTCCGCAGCATTTATCCATCTCCAGTGGCAACATCCAGGTGGATGCTTCTTTCATGCAGACTCTGTGGAACGTCCATCCCATCTGCTCCGGCAGCAACATAGAAGAAGGTAGAGACTTCAGGGAATCAGTGAATCACCTTTACAAATCTGAAAATATATACAGCATCTGTAATAGTATATACTATGTACAAATGAACACACAGTTTACCTGTGGATGCCACCAAAATGATACAACCTTTAGTAGCAGTAACACAGGAAAAACTAGAGCCACCATATTTAAATCTCTCCTTCCTCCTCCTCTCATAGGTTACCTGCTGGGCGGTCATGTGATGCGGTTGTTCCACGGGCACGACGAGGTCGTGACCATCCCAGGATCAGACCAGAGCGAAGAGCAGCAGAGGTGCGTAACACAGCGCAGCTGCGCCCCGGAGCGATGAGCGGCTCATAAGAGGCTAACTGATGCTTTCACCACGACGTCATGAAAGTGCCTCTGACCTGCGTTACACCGCAGGTCTCCGGGGGAGCCAAAATGGCTGCTATTTTTATCTACAGTATAGCTGCTGGGTGCCAACACGGATAAGACAGGACGCAGGAAAATGGCACAGTGGTCTTGAAGTGGGTCAAAACAGCGGGCAGAGCCCATGCACACTCAGCCAGGTGCCAGAGGATGTGTGCTTTCCCCTTGGCACACACACATGTACACACACACACACACACACACACACACACACACAGGGTCTATTTTTAGAATGGAGCATGGCAAATACAGAGGGGTGGGTTTAGATATTAATTTCCAGCTTTGGCTATTCTCCTAGCGTTGTCCTTGAAATTCAGCAGAAAGGCCAAGCTTTTTAGAGGTCTTACAGTTTTCTGGGGCAGATCAAACACACTCCAAGCTGTCAGCGCGCCGGGATGAGCGATTCCTTTTATCTTTGGACCCAGTCACCCATATCACTGATAGACATTGTAGCTGAGGGTTATCAGGGCGCACATGTCTCTGTTTGAAGGATGTGATGCTGCAGCCGGCAGAGTAAATCCAGGCTTGCCGCGCGCGCGTGTTTACGTGTCTGAGTCGAACATCTTGTCAGTGAATATCAGTGTGACAAACGAGAGGAAAGAGGTGGTATTCTTCCAAGCCAGGATGAATGACCTTGACAGCGTCGATGGCGGCTAGACAGTTAAAGCATCCGTAGACAGGCCGCCCACTCATGCTTCTCTGGCATCCCCAGGATAGTCAACTATGAGACGGGTAAAGCCGGCGCCAAGGCGAGGTCCTTGTGGAGGCTGGAGCCGCTCCGAATCAGGTGGGTGGTCTTCCACGTGATCTCTTATTGATTCCCTTCCATTCCATCCCCCACCCCATCATTTTTTTAAAAGAAAAAAAAACTCTTATTTTTCTCTTACCTTTTGTTTTTTGCCCACCTTGTTTTTTCTCTTACAGCCATTTACCCACCCTTCCCTCTCCACACCTGTAATTTAATGCTACACATTCTCTATCCTCCTTTCATTGACCCTCCTATTCTCTACACACACCTGTAACTTAAGCTATTATCACTTCTCATACCTGATCCTTTCTTACGTGTTTGCCTTCCTCTATTTTACAACCACCCAGGAACACAGCATTTCACTGTGTCAAACATGATGCTTATCTCTTCTACCATGTCCCTTTTTGAATTTCCCCAACAGAAACAACGAGCATAGTCAAAGAAATGTTTTCAACTCAGTTAATTCTTCAGTTCCGTCCGTGCTAGGCTAACAGCTAGCTGTAATGTTTTGCTCATTGGAAGTTATTCCAAAGCTCACGAAATGCACTTTTCTTTTGCGCGTGTGCCTAATTTCAATACGTGGGTGTGACGTTGACAGCTGGAGCGGGAGCCACATCCGCTGGGGCCAGGCCTTCCGACTACGGCACCTGACCACGGGCCACTACCTGGCCTTGACCGAGGACAGGGGGCTGGTGCTGCAGGACAGGGAGAGGTCTGACACCATCGCCACAGCCTTCTGCTTCAGAGCCTCCAAGGCAAGGGCGCAAACGCACATATAGATGCGGCTGCAGAAAACGAGATGTACGTGCTCGACCCCCCACTGTTCCTCAAGGTGACCTGAGGAACACGGGAACAGCCAAACGATTCCTCATTAAATGCCAACCAGAGCGTGTTTCAAAGGATCACCTCTAAACCTTTACAAACCAACCGCCCACGATCCTTGGGCTGGAAAGTCACCATTTCTTTCAAGGACAAATTACATGAATTACTGGACCAGTGAAAGCTGCACCATAGAGGTTAATTTAGCTGATCCTGCAAACTCTGACTGAGCCATTTAGTTGTTACTCCCAGTCACAGAGTTTTTAGATATGACCAGTGATTGTGAGCCAATTAGTAACCCTTCCAATGTGGATTCAAGTACTAAGCAATATAAGTGAACTCATTTATCAATGGACCCTTCACGACCAATACGGGTTGTAGTCACATCTGATCCCAGTAGAAATCCCTCTCAGTCTGAGCAGCAGATGCAGCCGGCATTTGGTTGGTGGTTTAATTAAGAACAAATTTACATGCGCACACGTTGATAGCGTGCCCGTGTGTTTCACACTGACAGCTCTGACATGTTCATCCTCTCCCCCCATGTGCAGGAGAAGCTGGAGCAGAGCCCCAAGCGGGACATCGAGGGCATGGGGGTGGCGGAGATTAAATACGGGGACTCGATCTGCTTTATCGTGCACGTGGCCACGGGACTCTGGCTCTCCTACCAGGCGCCCGACGTCAAATCTGCTCGTCTGGGTCCTCTCAAGAGACGAGTGAGTCAACGACGAGCAAGAGCAAAAAGCCTTCTGAGGCATAAGGAAACAGTACACCAGATTCATTACTTTAAGCATAATGCGTTGATGAAGTCACCGCCTAAACTATATATAAATCTCGTCCCTTGGCTACTGTGGCAGGAGCGATAGGAACGTCCATGCGATAATGCGCGTGACAACGTGTCCTCTGTGTAAACACAGCCAGGTAGCCTGTAGTGTCAGCACCTGTGTTCCAGACACTGAGGCTCATTGTTGGCTGACGACGGCTGGAGACATTTCCTCAATTTAAAGGCTCCCTTTTCTTCCCTTTACCTTCATCATAGGTCTTCAACGGGGGTATTATTTCAGTAGCTTAATATTGAATGCTAAATGATAATAATGTATATTTATAGATAGCACAAGGCCAGGTTTAATATAGAAGGCATATAGTAGGTAGGGGGTCCCTGGTTAATCTCTCAGTCAGTTTGAGGGCCCTTGAGACCCCTGACCTACGTCATCTGAAGTCATTCTGCTATCTCTTTCCCCTCTCTCTCTCTTCCGGCCCTGTCGTCTCAAGGCGTGCCTGCATTCTGAAGGTCACATGGACGACGGCTTGACCCTCCAGCGCTGTCAACACGAAGAGTCCCGCGCCGCGCGGATCATCCGCAACACCACGCTCCTCTTCAAACGGTTCATCAGGTGCACTGAAAAAAAAATTGTTATGTTACTCACGTCTGCACACAGTGACCTGATTGCACAATTAAACCAAATTACAGTCCACGTTTGTCTTGGGACACATTATTAGGGTAATGCGCAAAATGTCCTGTCACTGGTGCAAGTTACACAACCTCCTCACTAATGATGATAATAATTAATAAAGATGGCAAAATTGAGTTGAAATCAAAGCCGAGGCCTTAAACACACAAGTATCTCAGAGCTCCGCGCCGCTGTGATATAACGTCCCTCCAGACTGTGAACGCAGCCAGCGGAGAGTTCAGCTCTGGGCCTGTGAGTTTTGACTGAGTGAGGTGCTAAAGCCCCAGACAGCTCACTGAGTGGACCAGTCATGCGTTTCCAAATGGCAAACACTGCAACGGCGTCACAGCTACGCGCGGCCAGCTATGAAAATGGGAGCCTTGGAGCATGTAAGTGGATGCTTCCAGCACGTTTATTTGTTATCGAAGGGCCCCCGATGTCCCCCTGGGTCGGGCTCGGGGGGGCACTCGTGACGATAACATGTGAGGGTTTGTCAGGGCTCCCCTGCGGCTGTGACACACACATCTTTTCACACGCCCCTCCCACGCATCAGACAGGAGCTATTTTTAGCGGGCCAGCGGAAATCAGCATTTCAGCATGAATGAACCTGTGGGCTAAACATTGTGTTAGTCATCAGTGCCTCTCCACAGATCTGGGTGGCCTCCCGATCGGAGTTTCATTGTTTTTTGTCATTTCAGGAAAATGATCACAGACACAGCGTGAAGGCCTGTGTGAATTAGTGTTTTTTTTTTTTCTTTCTGTGTATCCCCCCTCCCAGAGACCTGGACTGTCTGGGCGTTAAGAACAGGGCACTGGTCGCCATGCCTGTCGAGGAGGTGCTCCAAACCCTTAATGACCTCATCACGTACTTCCAGCTCCCAGACGCCGAGCTGGAGCACGAAGAGAGGCAGATCAAGCTGCGCTCGCTGAAGAACAGGCAGAACCTCTTCAAACAGGAAGTGAGTTCCACCAGAGAGGAACTCCTCGCGAAAACAATTAGCAAGATCATCAGCAAAAGATTACGAACCCTGAGCGGAGAGTGTGATTGAGGCAATTATAGTAAGTGGCTGCATGTATGATTGAGCCCTGGAGAAATCTTACAAAGTATGTGAAGGGCTCAAGCAATTGATTCTCTATGGCGTGTTCCATTGCCATCTGAGCCGCATATGAAGGCGTCAGCAGTTTTGGTGTTATAAGTTTTCCCGAGGCTGCCGTGAGTGCACTGAGGCTCTCTGCTAAGCCTCTACGGCCTAAATTGCTTTCATCAATTACAAAATGTCAGCTGCTTCACGGAGGGGGCCTGGCGATGCCGACCGTCCAAACTCCCCTCAACACGTGCGCGCCGCGACGACGCGGACGTGGCGCCACATCCTCAGGATGCCAAGTTAAATGTAATAAACTTGATTTACGCCGTCATAAAATAATGTACTCTTATTATTTGGAAACCACACAGAATTTGTTTTATCTTATGTATTTCTTTCCAAAATACACAAAAATAGCACGCCTCTGTCCCACCCCTGATATATTACATTTAGAAGGTCAATTTGTCACTGTAGGCAGCTGACTCATGATTTTCCCTGGCATTATAAATCATCCGCGATTTCCATTTTGTCATTTATGCCCTCCATTTAGCATATCTGATCACTATAGATATCCCTCTATAATATAAATCACCATGACACGACCATAAATGGAATAAAAAAAAAAAAAGAGACAAATTTCACCAAATGAATGTCTAATGAGAGCTCGAGATACAATTGCGTTCACGTGTTGGTTTTTATATCCTTCTCAGGGCATGCTGACTCTAGTGTCCAACTGCATCGACCGCCTGAACGTCTACAACAGCGCTGCCCACTTCGGGGAGTGCGCTGGGTCTGAGGCCGGGGCCGCCTGGAAAGACATTCTCAACCTGCTGTATGAGCTGCTGGGTGAGGAGCTGGTCTACCACAAGCCACACACACACACACATACGTAAGAGCCAACAGGTTTACACTCGCTGCTGCAATCAATCTCAGAGCAGAATGAAGATTGAGTAGCTGCAAGTGTGGGCATTTGGAGGTGATGAAGATGTGCGCTGCCTCCGTGTTTAACCAGCTTTTTACAGACGCCTCTGACAGGAGGTTTCCAGAATGTTGACACACATGTATAGCATTGGTGCCTGTGTCTAATGCCCACACACGCAAACTCAAATTGTTGCCCTCATTGCTTTCAGCCTTTAAATATAATTTCTCACTGTCTGTGCTGTTTTATTTATACACCGAACCTACACAATATTAGACATGTGGTCATTATGTTATGCCTGATCAGTCCATAGTATAACTCCTTTTCGTAACCCCTCTAAACTTCTTGCAATGCTCTGTCAGGTTCATGTGTATCTAAATGAAACGTCCTGGCAGGGAAATATATTTTTGCTCTTCTGCCTGCGTATCCCAGTGTCTAGTCTTTGATGCTTACAATGTTTGTCTTGAACGTTCGTTCGCCAGCTGTCACATAAATGATGCATTTGCGAGCAGGGTGTTGTGGGCAGGTGTCATTTTCTTCCTATCGTGGTTCAGATGCGCCCCCATTCTTATGGAGACAATCTCAACGGCCCATGTGCAAAGATTATCCTTCATCTCTCTACACTGAAGCACCCTGTGCCCTCTAAGAATGTCCTTCATGCTCTTATTTACACTGATTTTCATTTCCTGGCTTGCATTAGTGTTCGAGCCACGTCTCCCCGCTCCCTTGTTCCCTCCTACACACACCTGGTTCGGCGCAGTGCTAAGTGGATTTGGGATGCCTCCCTCCTTCTTTCCCTCCCTGTTTGTCTGCATTGGATGACCCTGTCTTTTTAAGCTAGGACATACATGGGTGTGTGTGTGTCTTTTCTCTCCTTGTGCCGCTCCCTCCTTCTATCTTTGGCGTCTTCCAAAATGAATATGGATAAAGGTGTCAAAGGGTGTCCTCTTCCTTAACTGGCTTTGGGCTTGAATATAAGGTGTCCACCTTTGGGTGACATTGTCTCGCTGGCTTGTAAGAAATCGCATTAAGAAATGCACTGAGTGGGATCCATCCACACACAAAAACAATGTTTAGTTTAGTATAGAATTTGCCTCACGCATGCTTTCTTCTCATCCCGCAGCGGCATTAATCCGAGGGAACCGGAACAACTGCACCCAGTTCTCAAACAACTTGGACTGGCTGGTTAGCAAGCTGGAGAGACTGGAGTCCTCTTCAGGTACACTCTTAGTCTTTCTCACACATTCTCAGCCTCTGGTGAAACAGCGCAGTCAGGTGACTCTTGTGACACATCACAAATTGAGTTCCTTTCGTGGCAATCCAGCACTCCTCAGCAGGGACATGAGTCAAAAATTACACTCAGTGGCTCAAAAGACAGCACGGGAAAACTTTCTTTTTAAATGGTGTGGTAGAGAATGCACCAGCAATGTACTCTGAAAAGCGGATTCGGTGTCTTTCTGATGAGTGTCCTCGGGTGTGTTTTTCTTTTTTTGTGGATATTAACTAATTGATGAATTTTGCTGCTGTGCAGGCATTCTGGAGGTTCTGCACTGCATTCTAATTGAGAGCCCTGAGGCACTTAACATTATACAGAGAGGACACATCAAGTCCATCATATCGCTACTCTACAAGCATGGACGCAACCACAAGGTCAGTAGAAAGTACGGTGCCATGGTCAAGTGCAGGGTAATATATATGTACATTTGAGATGGCATGTACCTTCAAGGATAGTTAGTAGTTGGAGCACTCCACAGTTTTCAAAATGTTTGTATTCACTTAATGTTTAGCAGGTTGAGAATATTTCATCTTTGGAGGATGCTGGCATTACTTACCTAGTTTGGACAGAATCCTTGTTTGCTGTTTTTATGGTAAGCTAACTAGCTTCTGGCTATGGGTATTCGCTCAGTGCGCAGACTTGAAAGTGGTACTGACATTATCTAATTCTCGAGCAAGAAGACTGTACATCGAATTAACACCAGTAACTGAGATGTTGTCAGAATGTTTTAGTCATGCAGAAAAGCACACGATAACCACTGAACCATTCATCTCCAGTTCACAATCAGAATCTTTCGTCATTAGGCTCACCCGGAGACCCGCATTTATTTCCATAGCGGTTACCTCTGGGCCTCTTTGTCACATCGTCTTCTCTTTAGTCACTAATTGACTGTGCTTACCCTCTACCAGCATGTAAACTTCGATCCTTGACGGGAAGTTCCTCGGGGTTTTGTTGCAGTATGTCCCCATCATGAATCCGTTTAACAGTGCAATGAGATCAGGGGCAGGCAGTCAGCAGGTCGGGGGCCGTAAATCAGCCTGAATGTGTCATTTTGCTACGGAAGCAGGTGAGAAAGGTCAGTGATAAAGTGTAGGCGCTCTGGCCTGTCACCCTTGGCTGAGCTACCCGGCCCATTTAATTCTACTGCTTTGTTAAGCTAACATCAAAGGGAGTGGACATGTTTTTGTCCCCGCCACTAAGCAGAGTAATTACGCACTGGTTGCATAGCAAGAGGCTGTCCCTGGAGCAGCGGCCTAGACAATGACCACAGACAAAGTTAATTATTCATTTGTGGAAAGGTATGGATTCATATTGAAGGTTCAATAGGGACAATGAAGTGAACGTTGTTGTGGTCTTCCATACGACACTGTTGCTTATTGTCCTGCCCTTGTGCCGGCACTTTCCTCTAGATTCTGGATGTGCTGTGTTCGCTGTGTGTGTGCAACGGCGTGGCTGTGCGAACCAATCAGAACCTCATCTGCGATCACTTGCTGCCCAAGAGAGATCTGCTTTTGCAAACCCAGCTGGTCAACGATGTCCAGAGGTTAGAAACCTTGCCGCCTTTTCAACATCCTGGTCCATATCGTAGGCAAAAGACATTTTTTTTATTCTCGATTTGCAGTAATTCTGTAGGAAGAATATTCAAATAAATAACCATGTCACCAAGGCAAGGTAGGTTTCCGGTAACTAGTGCTTTCAAACCATTAAAGCTGCGCTGGGAAACCCTCAGTAGTCATTGTCCAATGGCTTACCCTCTGGAGGCAGATAACAGATAATGGATATCTGAGCAAAGGCTTCCTCTCTCATGCACCAGTCATTGAAACAGGACTGTTTCACAAGTAGCCGGTTTCCACTCACTTAAAAAATGCTGTCTACAGGTTTTGCTTGGCAAACACACTTTGCTTGGCCTGCAAAAAACGCCTGCTCCAATATGATTGACCAATACTAGTTGGATTAACACTAAAACCAGAACTTAATACCGAAAATACAGATCTGGTCCCTTGTTGTCAGATTGTGCATATTGATATCTGCTAAAAGATATCTGCTTAAAGACATTACGCTGCAATGTGCAACTGTTATTTATGCAGCAGTCGGGTTTAAATAATTGCTTTCCATATAAGAACTAGTATCTTTGACACCGGCAGTTTTAACGATAGTGTGTAAACCTCTGCTCTGTAATCATTCAGAGTTACGGGCAAGGTAATTAAATTTACAAAAACCTAGTTTAAGCAGCTCCAGCTTCTCAACCTGTACATTATGCATGCTTGTGCATTCAGCTCGAGAGAAAGAGGTATGCACTGAAAAGTACATGCCTGGGGTGGACTGAGTAATGTGAGTGATGTACACCCAAGTATGATGTGACATTTGGGTGATTGAAGCACCCCGTGTTCAGATTGCACTGTGCCCTTACATCTCCTATAGTAACTTTTCGATACTGTACAGTGACAAGAAGTATTTCACCAAGGGGCTTTGTTCTACCCCGTGCATTTTCAGTGTATATTATCTCTTCTTCTTGTTACTAGAGAAGTGGAACACCCCAAACCAAATGCATGCAATTAAATTATCTTGTCCCAAGGATAAACTTTGTCATTAGCTTCATGTTAAAAATAGGTCTCTGGGGGGCATCTAATGATTTCACATCTCACTTCACTGCCAGCATGAGGCCGAACATCTTCCTGGGGGTGAGCGAGGGTTCAGCTCAGTACAAGAAGTGGTACTACGAGCTGATGATCGACCAGGTGGACCACTTTGTGACCAGCGAGCCCTCCCACCTGAGAGTGGGCTGGGCTAACACTAAAGGGTACGCCCCCTACCCTGGAGGAGGAGAGGGCTGGGGGGGCAACGGAGTCGGGGATGACCTCTACTCGTACGGTTTTGATGGACTCCACCTCTGGTCAGGTAGGCGGCGGACGGAAAATTCAGTAGCGATTTTAATAAGCTAACATATTGAAGATGAGTGGTAATCCTGGGCTACAGCCAGGTTGTGTCTAGACAGGATAGGTACCCTGCTGGAGTGATCTCCTTGCCCAGAGTGTGTGTGTATGTGTGTTTGGTCTTGATTTTGTGTGTGTGTGTGTGTGTGTGTGTGTGTGTGTGTGTGTGCGTGTGTGTGTGTGTGTATGTGTGTGTGTGCGTGCTTGACAGATATATGATTTTTGCCAGCATCTCTCACTAGGTCATATTTCACATGACAGTATGTGTGTGTCCCGAATAGGTCGTATCCCGCGGGCGGTTGCGTCAATGAACCAGCATATTCTGACCTCAGAGGATGTGGTGAGTTGCTGCCTGGACCTGGGAGCGCCCAGCATTTCTTTCAGGATCAACGGGCAGCCGGTCCAGGGCATGTTTGAAAATTTCAACGTGGACGGGCTCTTCTTCCCCGTCGTCAGCTTCTCGGCGGGAGTCAAGTGAGTGTTTATTTGTTTCCTCTGCGCGTTGTCCGAGATGACACCATGAAATCCCTCCATGATAAATGAGCTGCACGCATAAGCGCACACAGAGGAGGAAGACAAGCCTCATGCCAAAATATATGTTTATCATATATATATGTATCAAGGGCCTGGGTTATTTTCCTCTCTGTTTCCATGGTGATGACAGATTGAGTGTGATTGACGGGACTTTAAAATGGAATTTCAGGCTCCAGCAGTTTTACCCTGATTCCATGATTGACTCCCACTTTGAAGAGCACACCAGCATTTTGCAGCTTTCACTTGAGTCATTTGACATCAAGTGGCTAGTCTGATTTTATTTGGCCATGTAAGCCATCAGAGAGAGAATTCATTTCTTACTGCCTGAAGAGAACGAGTTCTAAAAAAAAAACTCTGAGGAGCATAAAGAAATTGAAGAATGCTTTAAGTTTACTCAGATTTATTCATTTGTCAACAAAAATAAATGAAAAAAATATATATCAGATCATGGTAAATTCCTTAAATGAATGTTTTGGTGCCAAATTGGATCACACCCCCAAACTCAGGATGATCATCATAATCCTTAAATCATTTTCCATTAAATTTTAATACCAAAATATTAGCAATTATATCTACGATTTTACTGACTTATAAATGACCTACAGTGCTTGTTTTTGTTGCTAGTTTTGTCCTATATTCTCCTCCTCTCTCCCATATTTCCATTTTTGTGTCTGTTCTCGGGTCCTCATTACTATTTCTCCCCTCTTGGCTTTTAGAGTGTGCAGACATAGGACTTCCACACGATATCCTATCACAGTCATTGTAAGTCTGACTACTGAGTGACAAGACTGCCCATGCTAATTTACTAGATTTTCAATATAAATATCTAGTGTTGTATTTGGAAAGTCCCACCTTAAGAGCACATTTGTGTGGGTGTGATGTCTCCAAGCTTGTGTGTGAAATTGACCCAGTGAACAGGGTGAACGTCTCCGAGGATTTGAATGTGCCAGAAAGTGACAGTGACAGTCACACATCTTCACTGCTCAATAATTGAGGGCTGCAGTCAGAACCAGCTCGGTTGCGTCACTACTACTACTTGAGAATCTATTTTAGGCAGTCTCAGGAGAGTCTCTTTACAGTGATGGCCTGAGACGTTTTTTTTTTTTTTTTTCTCTCTCAGAGCTAAACTCGTCCCCCTTAGAGCAGGACTGATTGGAGCGGATTAAGGAGGATCAGATTGTTAAGGAAAAGCATTTATGTGTAGCGGCATGATTTGATTTCTTATCACGGGCTGCTTCTTTCATTAATGTCTGCCTTATTATTGTGATGATATTTATGTTTGCACAGATATCTTTTGACTCCATCATTATTAGAGTGTCAGATAGATCCATCAGATGACCAACATCTTTTCTCATCAGGGTCCGTTTTCTGTTGGGTGGCCGACACGGCGACTTTAAGTTCCTCCCTCCATCGAGTTATGCTCCGTGTTACGAGGCTCTGTTGCCCAAAGAGAAGATGAAAGTGGAGCCGGTGAAGGAGTACAAGAGAGATGTGGACGGAGTGCGAGATCTGCTGGGCACCACGCAGGTCCTGTCGCAGGCTTCCTTCATCCCCACACCTGTGGAGACCAGCCAGGTAAGCCGGTGCGGGACAGCAATTCACACACGCTCGCTTTTGTACTGTCTCATTTACTTTTTTTCATTTCTTCAGATTGTCATGCCGGCTCATTTGGAGAAGGTTCGGGACAAACTGGCTGAAAACATCCATGAACTGTGGGGTATGAATAAGATTGAGCTGGGCTGGTCGTACGGCAAGGTGAGAAACAGGCACATTGTTCCTTTGCTGGTATTTTCATCATATCTGATTGTCACCTAGATCAACAGATTAAAAAAGTATATATAATCCACACTTCACTAATACAAAAGTATTAAATGTGTTGGTTAGTCGTATTAGAATTTCTTTAACCATCACAAAAGCCTGTACATCATCTTGCTTTCTCTTTTATAATTTGCTGTTCACACCAAAAAGAGGGTAAGTGGAAAAAGAACACTCATTTTACATGTTCAGTGCTTTTCATGTCAGTCATTTAGATGCATCATTCCAGTTTGTTCGTAGGAAGTAGAGATCCCTGTGTCCGTGTTTTACTAGTTACAAACTACTGTTTCACCCAAGGGCAGAACAGGATGTTTTGGCAATTTCAGCGTAGCAATAAACCAAGAGGAAAGTCTGTGTTTTAATCGTCTGGATTTAATTTCTTCCTCTGTTGAAAGAAAGGCAAATGAGGTGTCCAGTTGATTCTTTAAAGGCCTTGATCCAGGTTGAATCCCAGAGGTCGCTTCATCATGAAAATTTAAGCACAGGATGAGAACATGTCTTTTTATAGTATTAGATAATATCTTTGCTTCTTTTGCTATTAATGGCATCCCTTTTGTCCCATTTTATTGACACAAAACATATCTGCGTGCTAACTGTGAAGCAAGAGCCTGTTTAGCTTAGCATAACAACTGGAAAAAGCTAGCCCAGCTATTTTCACAGCTAAGTAAATCAGTGGACCGGCGCCTCCGAACTAACAAGCAATATCATGTTTGAATAATTGATGGAAAAATCTAATTGTCAAACAGAACTAAACCTAGAAGATAGCTAGCTTAGCTTAGCATAAAGACTTCTAACAGAAGGATACACTAAGTCTAGCTCTGCTTCAAGTTTAGCTTCTACGAAACTTTTTCTTTTTTTTTGTGAAGATTTAAAAAAAAAAACTTTGCTAAGCTAAGCTAAATGTCTCCTGACCACACCTCCAATGCTATATACTTTCTTGTCTTCCTCTCTGAAACACAGAGAACGGGTGTATTATCAGTTGCTTTCCTGCAAAGTATATAGCAGCAAACATCAATAATCCATCCATGCCTTTCTGGTTTATTGTACATTAGTCACAACATAACGCCAAAGTAACCTGTTTGGTCTTAAAGGAGCAAAACCAACAAATATGGAACACAGCTCTTATGTCTATAATACAAACAAACATGCGGTTCCCTCTGTTACTGAGACCTCCAGCTTTTATACTCAAATATGCATACGCAAGTATTATCAGATGTAGGTTGTTGTAGTTATGTCCTCTGTAGTTGTCATTCATTTTATTTTGTTGCAGCAGCATTTTCAGCGAATGTCATAACTCAGAGGGAAATAAGCAATGAGAGCGTCGTTAGTCATTTAGCTGCCTATAAATACCCTTTTCATTGTTCCTCCAATATAATCGTGTGAGGGAAGAGATTTCCTTTAGTTCTTGTACTATTCACAGAAGAGCTGACTGATGTTCTTTGGACCCCCCTAACCACCCACCCACCCACATACATACACACACACACAGTTCTGCGTATCTGCAGCCCTGCATGTTTTCTTGGTAAACATCCACCATTGCCATGCCGCCTCCTCTGAGCAGCATTGCCAAAGGGATTATTTGGCATAAAGTGCGGCCTCAAGAGACGCATTACACCTCTCCACTTGGTATTCCAGCCATACACCTTTCTATCTCCCCCAAGAAAACATGCGCTCTTGTTCCTCTCCATAACATGTTCACTAGAGTAGACTGTCTTATCACCTCAGCCGGTAACCCGCCGTGCTCCAGCAACATGCCCGCCCCCCTTGTTAGTTCACAATAACATTGACTTACAAGGCTGTATAGTTCATATGCATACAGTATATCAAGTAAACTCTCCCCACGTGTCGTGCATATGAATTGAGCTATCGTTGAGCACTGATGAAGACAGCAGAAGGTTGATACGTTTTTTACTGTGGCTGCTTTTGTTCTCACAGATAAGGGAGGACAATAAGCGGCAGCATCCATGCCTGGTGGATTTCTCCAAGCTGCCAGAAACGGAAAAGAACTACAACCTGCAGATGTCAACAGAAACTCTGAAGTATGCTAAGAATTATGGGTTGATTATCCCCCTTGTCCATGCATTTTTTTTTTTGAAAAGATGAAGGAACATTTCAGTAGGAGTCAGTAGGAGTCCTTGTTGTTGCCATCTTGGCGGTGCATGACTCTTGGGCTGATTATTATGGGCAAACAGGTGGTGCATGAATGGAGCTGAAGGGAGCAGGTGACACCTACTGTAGGCAGCCAGTTAGCGACTGTACTACTAGCTGGAACAGCTCTAACTGTCAATCAGAGCAGCCACACATGTGATTATGCACAATCTTACACCTTTATAAAGTCTTAAAGGATAGTTATATAAAAAGCCTTAGTCCAGCATTAATTGCTAGGGTTTTTTTTTTTTACCTTGTTTAAAATGTTGCCTGTTATACATAAATAGAGTAGAAATATGTTCAGTTAATTCATTTCAAAACTGAAACAATGACACTGATTGATTTACTTTTACTTTTACCAAAGGTCATCTGTGCTCTTTAAATTGACAGTAGATTCCTGTTGATTTTTCTGCTTACCAATGCTCTGCATAACACAAGGGATTTGCATAAATGCTGTTTGAATGTTAAAGGAGAATATGAAGGGTGTGCTGTGATTAATCTTAAACTGCTGCAGCGGCCGACACTGATGCGTTTCTGAGTGACACCAAACTCCGTTTCACTGCCACGCTGTCCCCTCGCAGGGCGCGAGTAAAATTTGTCAAAATACACTTCACACCCCTTCCATTCCTCTGGGTATTGTTTGCCCTTTCCATAACGGATCAGGATATGCACAATTTCACCGCCTTATTTGAACACCTCCAGCCGCTCTGTTATCACTGGCCCATCAAGATGTACTGTAGTGTCAAATCAGAAATAATTCTGAAAGCGGGGATTCACGCAGAGTATTGTTTTGCCCACAGGACCCTGCTGGCATTGGGCTGTCGTGTAGCTCAGGTGAATCCAAATGCTGAAGAGTCGCTCAAAAAGATAAAACTCCCTAAGAAGTAAGTGGGCATGCTTATGGTAACTGTACAAAGAAAGACAGTTATAATATGTCTGCACACTTATCTGTACTGTAACAGCTCTTGTATGAAACTGTTGAATAAGACCCAACTGTTTAAACCCAGTGAACAATCATTCAAACCTTTCCAGTAATATGAGAAAAAAAAGAAAAAAAAAAACAGTACATACTGTCTGTGCTGCAAGAAGGGAGGCTATAAATTGTTGGAAGCCAGACCTGGTGGATTCTATCTATTCTATTACTGTACACCCATAACTGAGGGAAATTACTTTCATCATTATGTTTTGTTTTTTGTTTTTTTATCTGCAGTTACATGATGTCCAATGGTTATAAGCCATCCCCTCTGGACCTATCTGACATAAAGCTGATTCCGGGTCAGGAGCTGCTGGTGGACAAGCTGGCAGAGAATGCACACAATGTTTGGGCCAAGGACCGCATCAAACAGGGATGGACCTACGGCATCCAGCAGGTAGGCTCACATAGCTTTTTTCTTTTTCTTTTTTTTCTTTTTTTTTTTGTTGTATGCGTGTATACTGTGTTTGCACCAAAACAGACATTTATAAATAATAAATTCAGCAAAAAACAATCTTGTTTTCTCAGTGTATAAAATGCCATGCCGTATTTGGTTTCAATCTTTGTCCTTTTTATCAGTTTCTACTTTTATGGCTCATTAATTCTCCTACCAAACAGTACCAGTGTCAGACTGTTTGTTTAGTCTGACATTTCCAAGCTATAAGTCGTTATTCATTACACAGAAAGATATTTGGCAGTAAAGGGCAACAAGCCGCCGAACATATTGTACAGAACACACTGCATACGGCATGTCCCTCCCTGATCATCTGAAGGACAAAAACTGCACACAGGGGCAGCTGTAGAGATAACTTTTGCCATGATTGCCATGATTTCCAAATTTCTTGTGTGTTCCTGGTAGCAAAGTACACCCTGGCTTTAACTGTGTCTTTAAATGTAACTGTATAATAGCTCATTTAATTTGTTTAAGTTACATCATATACTGAAATGAAATAAAGGTCTGAAATGGACTGGAGATAACCGACAGAAGGAACACTTAGATGCAATTATACCTTCTAAAACACATTTTGAGTTTTTCATTTTTCCGTGCTCTCCAAGTTAAGTTGACAACAGGAGACCAACCTGCATACACAGCTCAAGGTTTCAAATAAAGCTTCACAAATCTATTTAAGTAGTACTAATATGATACTCCCATGATTGCATCTTGTCCCCCAACGCAATTCTAGGAGAAATGACACAGAAAAAAATAGAGGATGTGATGAGCAGCAGTAGCCCACTGGCAATAAATGGCTAATTAACTTCTCAGTTACTGGGATTGACAGCACAGTCGTAACAAACAGACTGTACGGCTGAGCTGGCTCCCATGAGTCCCCCTATAGGTTTTCAGCACAAATTCTTTCTCTTTTCCGCGCAGGATCTGAAGAGTAAGCGTAACCCTCGCCTGGTTCCCTATGCTCTGCTGGATGAGCGCACCAAGAAGTCAAACAGGGACAGTCTGCGGGAGGCTATTCGCACTCTGATTGGCTACGGATACAACATCGAGCCCTCAGACCAGGAAGGCGGTGAGTTTCCCTCATGGAAGAACGATTACCAAGAAGCACAGAGGATCAAATTATACAACCCATGATAAAATGCTCCACACAAGGGATAAGCAGAAAAACATTTTGTCCTGAATTAATGTTGCGGTTCAGATAAGGGACTCTGCCTCCCACCCTCAGTCAGTGTGTTTGCCTTCAACTGCACATATAGATCTTGGCACTAACTGTTTTTTTTTTTTTTTCTCTAATCTGACACTGTTCCTTCCACCCACTAGGACAAGTGGTTGAGCGGCTCAGCATCGATAAGATCCGCTTCTTCAGAGTAGAGCGGACGTATGCAGTGAAGACTGGAAAATGGTACTTTGAATTTGAGGCCGTCACAGGAGGAGACATGAGAGTGGGCTGGGCCAGACCGGCTTGCAAGCCAGATGTGGAGCTTGGCACAGATGAGCTCGCCTTCGTCTTTGACGGGTACAGGGTAAGCTGTTGACCGAACCGAAATCAGTTGAATTTATCGTAGTCCACGTGCATGTGCTCTATTTTTTATATGCCTGTCTGTACCGTGCCCAGGGCCACTGTCTGAACATGGGCAGCCGGCTGTTCGGGCGCTGCTGGCATGCTGGCGATGTGGTGGGCTGCATGATCAACATGGAGGACAAGTCCATGATCTTCACTCTCAACGGAGAGATCCTGATCACCACCAAGGGCTCTGAACTCTGCTTCACCGACTTTGAAACAGAGGATGGTGAGAAATGTCTAAGCGTGAATATGATGTTAGAGAGCTGTGCAAAACAAACAGTCAGGGAATGTCAGGCCGATGAGGTGATTATAGAACGAGTTGTTGGGTGTACATCTTAGCAACCCTTCGCTCATCTTTTAATAAAGCTTTCTCGTGCAGAGCAGGGCGCTTCAACCTAGAAAAACCATGCTGTGGATGGAAGTTAAAAATAAGTGGCTCCCTGTAATGAAATCACCCTTATTTAACGTGACACTTGTAAATTGCCTTTTTGCAAAAGCTGGATTGATTTTACCCTCATCTCCCATCATGTGTGTTCCTCGAGGTTTCATTCTCTTCTCCCTCTGGCCGTTCTTCAGGGTTTATTCCAGTGTGTAGTCTCAGCCTTGCTCAGGTGGGTCGTATGAACCTGGGCAAGGACGCCAGCACCTTCAAGTTCTACACGATGTGTGGCCTGCAGGAGGGATTTGAGCCATTTGCCGTCAACATGAACCGAGAGCTCACAATGTGGTTCAGCAAGCGTCTGCCAACATTTGTCAATGTGCCCAAGGACCACAACCACATTGCAGTAAGAATGAAACACTTTGAGACCTTTGCTGGTTAAAATGTTGAAATTAGCGAGGTAACAGGTGACTCTTTGCAGGTCACAAGGATTGACGGCACTGTGGACAGCCCTCCGTGTCTTAAAGTCACCCATAAGACATTTGGCACCCAGAACAGTAATGCCGACATGGTGTTTTGTCGCCTCAGCATGCCTGTGGAGTTCCACTCCTTCTTCAAGTCCAGTCCTGTTTTAGACATGAACGGAGTGCATGAGGACGATACTCTGAAAGTCAAACACAGGTACTGACCTTAGCCAAAACATGATTTCAAGCAATGCAATGTAATGCAAGAAACTGACGATTGTTTGCTTAGGTTTCTTGAATCCCTCTCAACCAAAAGGCTTTTGTAACTCTAAGCATATTAGCTGGAGCACTAGGTTTTTAACCTCACGTTGAGGGCTGCTGAGTTTGTTTACAAGGTTGACAACAGCAGTTGCGTTGCTATGCCTCCTGGCAATCAAGTGAGTTGTTAATAACAATTAATTGGACTTCAGGTAGTTTGTTTGGAGATGAAGAGCCTTTTTGGATCAGAGGGGAAACCTGTTCAATGTCAAATCCAGCAGCATTGTTTCAAATACTTAGAAGTGATGTTATTGGATGTTATAATAGCTTTGTAAATTGTAAAGCCAGTTAAAACTGAAACTGACAGTCACCTATTGACTGGTGGTTTCTGTCAGATATCCACTGAGATCTGTGCGGCACAGTGATGAAAGTCGACGAGTGGACTACGGCAGCATCACAACGGTACTTAAGAAGTTTTTGTTCCCTTCTGTTCCCTTGTGTTTCTTTTTTTGTTGTTTTTTTACCTATTTACTGACATGTTCAGTACATGACTCCCCCTTCAATTATTTTTGTTACAGTACTACTATTCAGTGAGAGTCTTCGCCGGTCAGGACCCAGCTTGTGTGTGGGTTGGATGGGTTACCCCCGACTACCATTACTATAGCAACAACTACAACCTCAGCAAGAACCGAACAGTAACTGTCACCCTGGGTGATGAACGGGGGCGAGTCCATGAAAGGTGGGGTGCTCTATTTAGCTTTTACACATGAAAAAAAAGCTGTAACTGTTACATCTTGTCGACCTATAATTTGCCTTATAAATCCCTTAAGCAATCTTGTGTCTGCTTCCAAAGTGTGAGGAGGAGCAACTGCTACATGGTCTGGGGTGGTGATGTGACCAGCGCTGCCCACACCTCCAGTCGCACCAATGTGGACCTTGAGATTGGCTGCCTTATAGACCTGGCCACCGGCCTGGTGACATTCACTGTCAATGGCAAGGAGATATCAACGTCCTACCAGGTGCTCAATACTTACACTGTACACACAAATAGCTAATCAGCCAATCACATGGCTGTTAATGCAAGTCAATGCACTCAGGCATGTAGAGGTGATCAAGACAACTTGCTGAAGTTCAAACTGAGCATCAGAGTGGGGAAAAGGGGGGATTTAAGTGACTTTGAACGTGGTATGATTGTTGGTGCCAGACTGCAAAAACCATACCAGCCTGGTTTTCTCGTGACTCAGCTTTGAATTTAAACCATAAATCTCGGCAAGTCTCCACGTTTTGTCGCTGACGTTTGTTGTGCGACTCTGGGCTGGTCTTTTTCAGAAACTGCTGATCTACTGGGATTTTCACGCACAACCATCTCTAGGGTTTACAGAGAATGGTCCGAAAAAGAGAAAATATCCAGTGAGCAGCAGTTGTGTGGACAAAAATGTCTTGTTGATGTGAGAGGTCAGAGGAGAATGGGCAGACTGGTTGGAGATGATGATGGGCTACAGCAGCAGAAGATCATACCAGCCACTCCTGTCAGCTAAGAACAGGAAACTGAGACTACAGTTCACACAGGCTCACCAAAATTGGACAATAGAAGATTTGAAAAAAGTTGCCTGGTCTGATGAGTCTTGATTTCAGCTGCGACATTCAGATGGCAGGATGGCAAATAACATGAAAGCATGGATCCATCAGGGCCTTGCCAGTTCAGGCTGATGGTGGTGGCGTGATGGTGCGGGGGATATTTTCTTGGCACACTTTGGGCTCCTTAGTACAAACCGAGCATGGTTGAAATGCCACAGCCTACCTGAGTATTGTTGTTGACCATGTCCATCCTTTAATGACCACAGTGTACCCATCTTCTGATGGCTACTTCCAGCAGGATAATGCACCACAAAGCTCATATCATCTCAAACTGGTTTCTGGAACATGACAATGAGTTCACTGTACTCCAATGACCTCCACAGTTTGGGATCTAGTGAATTTGCAGGCCAGGTCAACACCTTGTGCTGTCACCCATCAGCAGTTTAGTAACTTGTCTAATTTGTCTAATTTCACACCTTTGCATATTTTCTTAACAGCGCAGTGACGTCTGTATTGGTGACTTTTGGACTTAAGAATTTGCTTGCTCAGATCTACTTTGAGAACCAAATCTTTCGAAGGGTATAATCTTCTTATGTTCTCCCTCACGGAAATTCTGTGAGGCTTCATCCGGCGCTGACTCATCCCGCCAGCCGACACTCTCGAATGATCACGCATACCCTCACACTCACGCGCACGCACGCACACACACACACACACGGACAAACACGTGCGCACGCTAAGTACATAGTGGAGTTTTTGTGATGCACCATTAAGCAGCTTTCCTCAAGTCATGCTCTCTTGCTCCTCTTCAAGCTTTTGATGTGCATTTCCCATTTGGAGCTTTTAATAACTTTCTGCTCTTTTCTCTCGTGCAGGTGGAACCAAACACCAAGCTCTTCCCTGCTGTGTTTGTGCGACCAACCAGCCCTAACCTCTTCCAGTTTGAACTGGCTAAAATAAAGGTATATCTCTGTGACTTAGAGATAACGAAGGAAGGAAATGCCGTAACTGAATTCTACTACTATGAATGATATTTATCAACTGAAATAAGGTTGATTCGATATTACAACTTAACATGAATTACATAAAGGCTAAATAAAGCGATTGCTTTTAATATTTGTGCCCATATCTACTCCATATTTTCCGTTACAGGTTTTAGCAACACCTTGTTTTGCCGCTACCATGATTCTGTCCCTCTGGTCTGTTGGGCATTTTTCATTTGATCAGGCTATTATTCCAATTCTTAGCTGACTACTCGTGCACATGTAAATGCAGCAAATTTGCTCAGAGATACAACCTCCGCACACGAGGAAGCACAGCTGCAGCATGTACCCTCCAGCTGGGTATCTGAGCCTGATATTTTATCACGCTTATTTCTCCAGCAAAGATGCCAGGGTCTTCACTAACAAGACATACTTGAGTTATTTGTTCCAAAGAGAAAGGAAAAAAAGGATGAATCTGCAAGAAACATGGCACTGACACAAAAAAAAAAAACACGTGACACATTCACAAACTGATTGTCGCTGTCATCTCCGGGGAAATTACCACATCATTTTCTTTGTGTAGTTCACACTGAGTCTTTTTTATAGCGAAAAAAAAAAGAAAATGTGGAGAAAATAAAAAGGTAAGAGTGGTTCATTTTCCACTCTTATAAGAGCTTGTTTGGTGCACAAAAAAAGAAAAGAAATAATGTTTTTTAAATCTCCTGAATCTCTCCTCGTCCCTTTGTCCTCTCCAGAATGCCATGCCGCTGTCATCAGCCATCTTCAAGAGTGAACACAAGAACCCGGTGCCCCAGTGTCCACCCCGGCTAGATGTCCAGACCATTAATGCGGTGCTGTGGAGCCGCATGCCCAACACCTTCCTCAAGGTTGAGACAGCCAGAGTGAATGAGAGGCACGGCTGGGTGGTTCAGTGTGTGGAGCCTCTGCAGATGCTGGCTGTACACATACCTGAGGAGAACAGGTACGATCCACGGCTTACTGTTAACAAAACTGGATCCAATTCATGTGTTTAATTGATTTTAAAGGGCACTAATTCAAATCTTAGAATTCGGTCTGTACAGGAAGTAGAAACGTGATCAAACCATAGCTTTTTTTTTATTATTTGAATTTAACCCAAAATATTTTTTTTTCACTTTGATCAGAGCCAGGCTAACCGTCTAGTCATTATGTCTATTATTTATGCTTAGTTAAGTAAATTATCTGCTTGCTGAAGCTTTAGTTTCAGCTAACAGACAAGAGAGTGGTGTCATTTTTATGATTTAACTGTTGATAATTAGGAGACTCCTTGAAATATCAGCAGACACTGAACTAAATTAATTAGTTGGTTAGTTGATCCATGGGAAACATTGACGCTGGGTCAGCTATTATCTCAGCTCTCAAAAAGAAGACTTGCAGATTTCTTGGATTTTCTATCATTGTGAATTAAAAACTAATTGAGGTTTTGTACTGCTGGGCAGTCAAAACAACATTGTTATCCCCTTGGACAGAGGAAAATTATCATGGTTGTTTTTAAGACAGGCATGAGGGGGATTTGGGGCTGAAAACTCTTGCAGTGTCAAAACGTTACCAGGGGCTCTAACCAGGCACATCTAATTATAATGAAGAAACCGGAGTGAATGTAATGCAAAATCATGCACAGCGGTAAAAGAAGCCCCTTCATGGCCTACGTCATTGTGACGTCACAATGTTAGCTGGAGGCAAAACAGAGAGAAGCTTGAGGCTAACACTGTCACTTTCAACCATGTAAATGAGTCTTACTGTATTTTTGACTGCTAAAACTGAAAAATCTAAAAGACTAAGTTGAAGTTTTTTCACATATTATATGCCAGTTGCAGACAACTTTGGTTTTGCTTTGGCGATTAAAAGAAACAATTGGAGTGAGACAATCAACAACGTGCACACTTTTTATCAGGTCAGATTAATGTGTAATGCATCATCAGTTTCAGCCTGGATAACATTATGGGTTAGCTGAAACTGAAATTACGTTAATGCTTACTTATAGGATTCTAGTTACATGTGAATGCTAATGATAACCGCTAGGTAACAGGGGTGTCCAAGCAGAAGTTGCATGTGCTACGTTACCCTCCGCAGTGGTTCCACTTACTTCCTGTAATACGTTTGTTGAAGAGGCTTCACTTAATAAAGACATACCAGACTTTGTCCCCTCTGTGTCCTCCTTTGGTCAAATTGTCCATCCAGTGAGTGAGAGTGTAGGGGTAGGTGAATATAGTCCCATCGGTCAGAGTCAACTTTTAAGAATAACACTCACAGTCTCGGAGAGTGAGTGTATTAGTATGTTCTCTGAAATATGTGTTTTCCTCGTCCATTTATGGCAAAACAGTCCATCGAAATATGCAAACCGCCTATAGTGCAATAGTGTTTGTGATGTGTTGCATCTAGTTAAGCCCCGCCCCTCCAAAAATGTCACATTGTTTACAAATCGTGAAGGGGTCTTTTCCATGCAAAATACCAGTATAGTAATTTAAAAATCAGTGTAATCAGTATAAAAGCAGCATGTTGCTGGTTTTGCTGCTGGGCTGGAGATAGTTTTGAACTATTTTATACAGTTTTTCAATATTTATAGGAAGGAGAGATGAATCTGAGGAGGATTGACATGAATAATGATAGAAACAGACATAGAAATAACAAAACACAATTAATGTTTTATTCTGTAATCTGTTTACATACAGCGATCAGTCACAACACTGAAGCCACTGACAGGACCCGTAAATAACATTGACCATCTTGTGGCAATACAGTGTACTGCTGGGAAAACTTTGGACCTCGAATTCACCTCAATCGTCTGGTCTCTACACTGACTAAAACTTGCCATGTGTTTTGCAGGTGTGTTGACATCATGGAGCTGTCAGAGCAGGAGGACATGAGGATGTTCCACTACCACACCCTGAAGCTCTATTGTGCCCTCTGCGCTCTCGGAAACACCCGTGTGGCCCACGCCCTCTGCAGCCACTTGGACCAGTCCCAGCTCTTGTACACCATCGACAACCAGTACCTGTCCGGCATGTTGCGCGAGGGCTTCTACAACGTCCTGATCAGCATCCACCTGGAGACGGCCAAGGAGGCGCGGCTCATGATGAAGGACGAGTTCATCATCCCGGTCACAGCCGAGACGCGCTCTATCCGTCTCTTTTCGGACGCTTCTAAAAGGCACCTCCCGCCAGGCGTGGGCCTCAGCACCTCCCTAAAGCCACGCCTCAACTTTGCTCCGCCCTGTTTCATCAACACCAAACGAGAGCATCTGTACAGTCCCCAGATCCCTCTGGATTCACTGAAGGAGAAAGCAATTTTAATGTTGACAGAGGCCGTTCAAGGTGGTGGGCACCACATTCGAGATCCTGTGGGAGGCGGTGTGGAGTACCAGTTTGTGCCAATTTTGAAACTCATTAGCACCTTGCTGACCATGGGTGTTTTAGTTAGTGAGGACGTCCATAAGATTTTACTGCTCATTGATCCGAATGTGTTCAGAGAGACTCAAGAGCAGGGGACCACTGGGACATTGGACAAGGAGGGACTAACAGGGACGGAGGACAAGGCCGTGGAAGCCGGAGAAGAGGAGGCAGCCAAGGAGGCTAAACAACCAATCAAGGGACTCCTGGAGAAGAGGCTGCCAGAGCCTGTCAAGCGACAGGTAATGATGAAAACACACAGCGGATTTACCATCTTAGCATTAAACATTAATGTAAAACACAGAAGATAAATCAGCTAAATATGTAAAATCAATGAGGTCTTCATCTACAAACCAATTCACTGCTAAAGACTAGCAGCTGAGCTCTCAATCACATGCTCCATAACTGTTACGCCGTAATAGGCCCATTCGGAGATCAGTCAAACATGAAATGGCTCTGTCTAGGATTGAACAAATGATCTCTTGGGTAAAAAATGTCTCAATGTCTTAATAAGCGAAGCCATAAGGTGTTTGCATGTTTTTCCCGCTCGCGACAGCTGCGTCGACGCACGCGGCAGTGACGCAACAGGGCCCGTGTTTGTGCAAATGTTTCTCTCCTCCCCTCGTCTGCCCTCCAGATGTGTGAGCTGCTTCACTATTTCTGTGACTGCGAGCTGAAGCACCGCATCGAGGCCATCGTGTCCTTCTCGGACAGCTTCGTCTCCAAGCTCCAGTACAACCAGAAGTTCCGCTACAACGAGCTGATGCTGGCCCTCAACATGTCTGCTGCAGTGACGGCGAAGAAGACCAAAGAGTTCAGATCACCTCCACAAGAACAGGTGTTTATTTTTATGCTGGGCATTTGTATGGTTACAATATACCATATTTCATTGTAATATGTGTTGTACACATATACATGGAGGTGCAATGGGGACATGAAGGGGAAAAAAGACCTTTTTTTAAGTTTTTCATAAAAAAATGACTTGGTCAATTTATTTCTGCAGCTGGCTACTAATAAATTCAGTCTGCCTGCTTAGGGTGTGCTTAATGACGAGTGTAACTTTGAAGTATTACTTTCTAATGTCTCTCACGTATGCAAAAACCATGCCTAATGCCAAGAACTGATTTAAACCCGTAAAGCCCTATTGGCTACTCTTTTTTTAAATCTGCAAGTGAAAAACACGTCCTGGAATTCAGTCAGTAACAGCTGCAACTCTGGAAAGGTCAAACCAAACAACCT
This sequence comes from Mugil cephalus, assembly GCF_022458985.1. Lineage (NCBI taxonomy): Eukaryota > Metazoa > Chordata > Actinopteri > Mugiliformes > Mugilidae > Mugil > Mugil cephalus. Next base: position 9,337,302 of record NC_061786.1, read on the forward strand.
TTGGCTCCACGGAGCTTCTGAAAGAATTTAGATAGATCATTTTCTGCACCAAATTTAAGCAAACTTGTCCCGACCCCAAAACAAATTGTGCATTTATTATTGATTGATTGCTTGGATTGGCTCAGGGTGGCTAAATGGGACAGTCCGTGTCAATGATAAGAGCATGATTTGTCCCTCCCTGGCAGCTGCACTACACCTAATTGGGAATACAGAAAATAAAACATAAAGAAATATGATTTGTGTGGGTGTGCATGGCCATCCATTTTAATGGGATATCCCTTTTGGCTATCTGTAAATCTGCACAGAAAGAAGAAACATTTTCTTTTCATTAATATTTTCATCCATATTATTTTACCCAATATTCATGTTACACACAGTGTGAAAATACTATGATGGGATGCTGTTATTCAGCTTATTACAGCAGGTACGACTTCAATACTGCTACTAGATTCTAGAGCATAGGTCGTCAACAGGGGGTCTGTGACCCCCAGGGGGCCTGTGGAGGCAAAATCTTTGGTTGATTAGACCAAAGATATTATTTTTTTTAAAATTTCCCCCCACAAATTTTCTTTAAATACACATTAACGTGACTCTAACATATTTTAGTAAGGGTATTAGGGATAGCTTAATATTGAATGCAAATGATAATGATAATGTATATTATAAACAGAACTAGGCTGAGTTTAATATAGAACACATATAGTAGGTAGGGGGTCCCTACTTATTCTTCACTTTCAGGTCCTTGGCCTGAAAAACTTCTCCTGCACTAGAGGGTATGTCACACCTCTTTTCATCCATGTTGCCAAAGGAAAGCTGCAGCCTTCTTGCTTCAACTGACGCATATAACTTGATAACAGACATATGTATTCGTCCACAAACATTGACAATTTCCTTCCAGGCTTTTAGATTCCATTTTGTTTTGTTTTTTTGTGACATTTTGCTTTCATGGCCCAGAGAGCCGCTGAGCCACTCCGGAAAGCTCTCCTTTTTATGTGTCTGAGAGAGAGTGTGTGTGTGTGTGTTGAACAAAGCTTCCAGGCAAAATTCCTCCCTCTTGGTCTGTGATGTCGTCGCTCCACAGAGAGGTCACACTCGGCAGCTCAAGCAGACACGCGCGCGCGCACACGCGTGCGCACACATGCAGCGGATCCCTTTGAGGTCACAGCTGGAGACGGAGTTCAGCTCTTCACAGCTTCTTTAATGACTTGTCACTGTGTCCTTCGGTCTGTGAGTGCAGAGGGAGAACTAGCCATTTAGGCTGTTATTTCTCTCTCTATCTGAATCCTACAAAGGGATTACATCATGTTCATATTGCTTTTGGAACCAAAGGAGGGAAGTCAGCAGTCAAATTTAATCAAAGAAAATGGGCGGTTTATGGTTTTCACTTAATAGACGTGTCTGATTTGACATTTTTCCGTGTTTCAGATCAACATGCTCCTGACCTTCAGTATGGGCGAGGACTGTCCGTGTCCTACAGACATCCAGGAGGAACTCTATGATTTCCACAACCAGCTGCAGCTCCACTGCGGTGAGATGCAGCCATTACTGCCGTTACAAAACACGCGTTGTTGTGTATTTTTTTGGCAACTGATATATAACTGATATAACTGACATCTTCCAGAGGCAACATGAATGACAGGCGCAGAAAACATTCAGTGATATCTCCTGCTATTTTGTGTTAGCAGAACGTCTGCTTTTTCCTTCTCTGCGTCTGTCTCTGTCTCTCAGTGGTGGATTCAGAGTTCAGTTCTGGCTGTACGGGTGCTCTGACATCTCTGTGTTTTTGATTAATAATTGAATTGCCCAACCCACCGTGGAACCACTGATCTAATGGGAGCCGAAGCCGTGCCGCAGAGCACCAGCCGGCCACGCTCCACACGGAGAACAATAAAATATCATTTTTGCGTCGCACACATGAGAGGCGTCGCGCATGAAGCAGCCTGTGGACACAGTGTGTTTTGTCTGTTTGTGCTGTGCAGGAATCCCTATGGAGGAGGACGAAGACGAGCAAAGTACCAGTATTAAAGGTCGCCTCCTGATGCTGGTGAACAAGATCAAAGGCCAGTCTCACAAAGCAGAAGAGCCCACGGAGAAAGAGCAAGCCGCACCATGTGAGGAAGCCACTGCTTTTTTATTTTATTTCATTTTATTTTTGCACTACTGATACTGTATCAAAAAAAAAAACTGGTGATGCAGAATAAAAACTGAGCTAGTTTTCTAGTCGGAAAGCATTAAACCAATTAGGGCACTGTAACCATAGCAACATAAAGAAACACTAACATGCTGAAAACCTTTAGAGATGACACATTTTCTAGTTTTCACCTCACATGTTTGGTTCGCTACTGGCTTTCCCTTTGAAAGCCCGAGTGCTGAACTCACATGTTGTCCGCCACACTCTGCTCGCGCATGCACTTGTTCACCTCTTTTTGTACGAGCTCTCCGTCTCTGTTCCTGGCTCGGAGTGGGAAATTAACAGGAGGCGCTGCTGTATTGCAGCTCCAGCACCCTCAGCCTTGCCTCTATTTGTCTGCCGGTGTCATGTGGACTGAGTCACCGGGTAGCAGTCATTTCCATTTCAATTTCTTTTCAATTTCATTATGGTAATACGGAGCCTGGTGGATGAGAGCCTCCGGAGTGAAGAGCATCCTCTGTCAGCCGCTCCACGGAGACGAGAGAGCGAGTGGGAAAAAAAAAAGAAACATTTGTGATAAAACCGAATCGTTCACCTGATTAAACCCGTAGACACGCACATGCTCGCACGGGAGAAACTGCACAGGGGTGAGCGCGCGCACACGCTAACAAAAACCATTTCAATCACAGTTCTCAATCATTGAGCTACCACAACGGTATAAATGCAGTTCAGTTCTATCTAATTTTCTGTCTCGAGTACCGCTGCAGTTATGGGACCACCAATCAAGTGACTGATTGCAAATTATTACTTATTTGGTGAAAAATACCAGCTACCTTGTCTTGTTGGCCTTCAAGTGTGAAAGCAAGTGTGTTGTTAGAAGTGCTGCTCACAGTTTTTGAACTTATTTATTGGCATATGTCGTCATTCATGCCTGCACTTCTTGTCTTATATACAACCGTCCCTAATGATCTTGCTCTGGCAGAAAAACACGACACATGTATCTGTCTAGATAGAGACTCTCCGATGTGAAATACTGCTTTTTATTACTCCCAAGGACCATTCTGAGGACCTGTTGGAAGTATTGCCAGAAGAAGTGGCCAAATTGCACTCGGGTAAATTTGGACTGAAATGTGTGGCGCTGTCAGCAGACGCTGAAAGGCAATCTCTCCACAGGGATTTGGTGCGACCCTGACAGGCCAGCGTATGAGGCCGGCGCACGGAGCAAGGAGAGAGGCAGGGTGAAAATAAAGGAGTCTGTATCTTTCTCCTCACACCCCACGCGCTAATGCTTCGGGTCACGCTGGGGGGTGGTCTCTTTCAGGGCTGATGGATGAGAAGGCTAGTTTTCAGTGGCAGCCACAGCTCAGGAGCATCACGTCTGTTGCTGTGAACGGCTGAGGGTCTCTGTGTGCGTGCTCAGCATTGTAGCATGTACACAGCGGCCATGACGTGCAGATTCTTAGCAGGCGTTTGCCGTCTTAAGCGTGCTAACATGCTCGCTTATGCTAATTAGCGCTGCATGCAAAGTATTATGGAAATCAGGATTGCACTAAAACGTTTCTCAGACCAAGGGCCGAGGAGTGATCCATCTCGACCTCAGTAGTTGGCTAATGGGACCGAGCTGCACTGTTAACTGTTAGCTTTTCTTCTGCTAATGTTGCAGCATGCGTCTGGGATTTCAACTGGACACTGAGTAGGCTCTTGGCCAATTGCGGGGAATCTGACAGAGTCAGTGTGTAATATGCGGCCTCGTGATTGGCTCAGCAGCGATAGGGGCTGTGTATGGAACATTTATCCCTTTCCCAAAGTATGTTGGATTCATGTTAATGTGTATTTAAAGACGTTTAAAATTGCATTGCAAATTGCAAAATGCATTAAAAAAGTCTAATCAACCAAAGATTTTGTGACACCGCAATCCCCCCACTCGGAGGGGACCCCCTGTTGAATACCTAAGATTTAAAGTAACCCGTGGAATTTTGGGGCCACGGGTGGTACTATGGAGTATTCATCTCATCTCATCTTTTGTACCGCTTAGTCCTTCACTAGGGTCGCGGGGGTTGCTGGAGCCTATACCAGCTGGCATCTAGTATTGTTTTTTTTTAACAAATGAGACATACACAAGGATTCGATTCACATTCTGCCATCAGCCCACTGAACATTAGAGGCCTGATGGACGTGCAGATCATGTCTACATTGTGTCCGACGTGTAGATGCCCTGAACTGCATATCGACATCTAAATGGGGTCTAACCCCATTTAGATGTCGATATGCAGTTCAAAATTTGAACGTCAGACTAGGTAACTTATTTGGAGGTCACATAGATGTCTAAGACAGGTGCAGGATTTTCTTTTTTTAATCAAAATTGTTGATACCAACATGAATAATTATGACTATAAATTATTTGAGATTAAACACCATTTAATTATTTATTTATTAAGTACATGTTATGACACTGCAGTGTTCTTATGGTCAGTTGTGGGCCTCAAGAGTTTGGGGAGAAAAACTGAACCTCAGAATAAGCTGTGATCATTGCGGTATTACAGCACTTAAATGGGAGGAGAAAAGAGCTGACCTCAGAGGTAAATCCTGTGTGTAGACTAATTAAACGTTCATCCTTGAGGACCCCTAAATATCTGTACCCAATTTCATGACAGTCTGCCCAATGTTTATTGAGGTAGTTCAGTGTGGGTATATGACTTTTTATTGGTATTAAAAAAAAAAAAAGTTTAAAAAATGGGGGGATGCGGAGGCAGTAGGATGATGAGTGAAGAACAAATCTAATAAATTCTGCGCTGTGACTCCAGCTATAACTTCTCTTCCTACTAGAGACCCCGAAGACACAGACGGCGCCGTTGCCTCGGCCATTATTTCATAAGAATGAAGTAAGAGGAGCGCAGAAGTCGTTTTCCCGCTCTGATGAATGGTTTATCCAGCAGACGCATTTAATGCTCAGACATGACGACTTGCCTCAAGAAATGTTTTCGTGTGCGCGTGTGCGAACTCTTACACCATAAGTGATGCTGGCTCCCGTTAGTGTAACTCTAGACCGGCCAGGATGTTTATTTTTTTTTTAATTTATTTATTTAGGTGTAGTGAGGGGAAAGTGCTCGAAGGGTGTATTCTGCAGCGAAACAGATGGATATTGAACGAGTGAGCGTGTTTGATGGTGTGACAGAGGGAGAGTCAGGTGTTGTGAGGCGTGTTAGCTCAGAGGAAGAAATGTCACTTCTTATTTCGCAACGAGCCGGTTCACCTGCCCTTCCACGGACAGCTGCGCACCGCACCTCTGGGCATCGGGATCTGTTACCGCCGACAACCTGCCGACTCCTCCAGCCGTCACGGCGGAATACGGAAACACGGCCTCGCACCGATTGACAGCCTTGTGTCGAACTGTCTTTGGAAAACCAACAGATCCAATCAACCAAACAAACGCAAGGGCCTTAAAAAAGCAATTGCCTAATTGCAATACTTTTAAGAAATCAATTGGTTGTAAAGGACTCCCATCTTTTATGGTTTGGATTTGTTTAATTGATGCCTCTCTCCTTTGTGCATTCGTACACCAGGAGCCAACATACACCCTCACCCACGCACCATATTGATCCACTTTTAATGAAGCCTTAAGGGTAACCAACATACGAGCTGTCCAAGCAAACGTCTCCAATAATATCTTATCCTGGTCGCTTCCTTATACTTTACGAAACAAGGCGTCGTTTCTGCCCCGCTACAAATGCGTCTTTTGGTGAACACGCTTGCGAGTCACGTTGTCTTTTGCGTGGAACGGAATATTTTTTGAAAGGCACACCTGATTACCTCTGCTTCAGAAGCGGTGTCCCGTAGAGGCGCCCGAACGCACACACATGCAGCCGAATGAACCCAAGTGAAAGACTTTCAAGCAGCTGTCTGTCTGTCTGTTTTTTGTTGTTTTGTGTACAAGGTCTTATTTGCATCACTGAGCCGGCTCGCTCTTTTCCTTCGTTCGCTTCTTTTATATAATACCCAAGCATTAGCTGTGCAAAAAAGGGAGCACCCAGTCAAGTGGGGACCCTTCTAGCCTAATGGAGCTTTGTGTTGGGATTTGTGTGTGTGTGTGCGCTCAAAGATAAAGTCCGAGTGTGAGCTTGGTTAATGAAAGCAAGGTTCCAGTATATTTTTCTGCATGCAGTGATTTCCAGTATGTATTAGAGTACAATACAGTGAGCACATTAGCAGGCCTCTGCTTTTTGAAAGGCTTACTGTTTATTACGAATTAATCCCCAATGCTTTCAATCAGTTTTCCTTTTAAAAATGAATAATTCTGTTACCACACAGCTAAAGTTATAATTTGTACTTTTGAGGAAACACTATTGTGTAGGAGGCTGCATAAGATAATATAACCTACAGCAGGCAACATTAAAGCCGCATTACTCAATATTTCCTTGTTAAAATATGAAAATTTAAATGATTGTTTGTTATATGATGATGAATCCACAGAGAATTGTGATCCCTTTTTAGCCTCTCTACAACTACTGCTGTTTTAATCATATTAAACAAAGGCATCTCTGTTCACCGACACTTTAAGAATACAGTCACAGATGAAATGTACATACAAGTATTAATGTTCAGGCATTCACTGCTATTGCTCATCCACTGTTATTTCACTTTTTAATGGCATGTGTTCAAAGTTGTATGAACACATTATGTCAAGTTTAACTTTTGATCCGTTAAATAAGAGGAAATTCAGTCGTCATCTTTCTTTCCAGCCAATCTGAAAGAGCTCATCTCTCAGACCATGGTCAGCTGGGCCCAGGAGTGTCACATCCAGGACCCGCAGCTCGTTCGCAAGATGTTCAGCCTACTGAGGAGACAGTATGACAGCATCGGGGAGCTGCTCCGGGCCATGAGGAAGACGTACACCATCAGCGCTGTCTCGGTCCAGGACACCATCAACCTCCTGGCCTCCCTCGGTCAGATCAGATCTCTGCTGTCCGTTCGTATGGGGAAGGAGGAAGAGAAGCTGATGATTGATGGGCTGGGGTAGGTTGCTAGATTTGCAGCCTGTGATTCTCCACAATCTTCCTTTGAGATCAGAAGATACATAGGCTCTGGAAGTCTGAACCTGTGTATGTGTTGTCTTAGTTTTGTGCTTTTCTAAGGATCTCACATTCATTTTTTTTTCTCTTCAGTGACATCATGAACAACAAGGTTTTCTACCAGCACCCGAACCTAATGAGAATACTGGGCATGCATGAGACCGTCATGGAAGTCATGGTCAATGTGCTCGGAGGAGACAAGTCCCAGGTTTATTGACTTCCTCCTCAGTTTTCATCTCCTCTTCTTCCAGCTCTTAAAGAGGCACTCGCAGAGTTCACAGCACCGCCTCAGTTTACCGTTTTAGCCCAGAACTCTACCGTTTGTGTGTGTAATGTGCTCGCTAGGGGGAGTGAGAATTAATGAAGATGTGGTCCTGACAAAGGCAGAGTCTAGAGGGCAGAAAGGGCCGGATGCGGCTGACTGGCCGACAGAGTATAAAGATGTCAGACCTTTTTACACATTAGTTAGAAGACGTCTGGGTGAGTTTAGAATATCTAGTCTGAACCGCCGGAATAAAACAACAAGCTCTCCAAAACCACTTATTATCAAATTGCTGTTTTCTGAGTATCTAGCATGTAGACATTAAGAGTGTCTATTATACCAGCAAGAACAGGCATAACATTATGACCCCTGACAGGAGAAGGGAATAAGACGGACCTTCTTGTCCGGTGTTACGGCACGGAGCACCCATAATAATGGCACTCCTTGAAGGCAGCAGCCATCCCCAGCAGTGATACAGACCCACACACACAAAAACAGTTTATGAACAGCACAAAAAAAAAATAAATAAATAAATAAACAACAGCACAAGATGTTGACCTGGCCTCCAGATTCACTAGATCCCAAACTGATCAAGTATCTGTGGGATGCAATGAAACACTCCTGATCCACAGAGGCCCCTCCCCTCAGTCCATAGCACTCAAAGTCCCCCACTATCCTGTTGCCAGACACCACAGGACACACTCAGTAGACCTGTCTCCATTCTCTGATGGGTCACAACTGTTTTGGAGGCACAAGAAGGACCAGCACAATAATAGCATGGTGGTCATAATATTATGCCTGATCAGTGTACATTTCAGTCTGTTCATGAAAACACACTATAAGGACAGCAGCTCGAGGAATATTTCAGGACCAGAACGCGGTGTCTACGTTTTTATTAAAATTAAATTAAGATATTTGACCCTACTTAGTTTGCATGTGCCGTCCCACAGGAAATTGCCTTCCCCAAGATGGTGGCCAGCTGCTGTCGCTTCTTGTGCTACTTCTGCCGGATCAGCCGCCAGAACCAGAAAGCCATGTTCGACCACCTCAGCTACCTGCTGGAGAATAGTAGTGTGGGCCTAGGTGGGTACGGGTCTGATTATTATAATCTTATTTCAAGATTAGATGTGTGCTCACCCATAGTTACTGCATTGTTTTACTGACTCAGTCAAAATCTACAAAAGTATAAGCCTAAGGTATCATACATGTAAAACCAGCTCCATAATGTATGAATGGAAACATGAAATACTAAATAGTGACAGAATTCTCCTTAATATGGATGGCCTGTAGTCACCCTTTGGTTTTCAGTGGTCTTAATCTGCATTTTTCAGCTCACACATATTAGCTTCACGCCTTAGAGCACTTAGAGCATGAAACCACACACATCAACTGCTCAGGTGACAGCCAGATATGTGGTGGCATTTACAAAATAAAGTCTAAGAATAAAAAATCAAATGAAAGTGTACAAGCTATAACCATAGTGTCTTTATGAACAGAGCTCGATGAACAGGTTCCCATAAATCCTGTGCAAACTAATATGATGTATCCAATGAAATTTCATAGGAACCCTGACACTATTATAAATCAGGGATTTGCAGCTAGTCACATTTTAAAAGGGGGAAATACCACCCCCTGCTGTATTTCATCATTTTGTTGAAGCGGGCACACTATCACGGGGTAGATGTCTAAAGATATGAAATGCCATAGAAGCAGATATAAGTAGCTCTGTATGTGCTTTGTGTTGCAGCGTCGCCAGCTATGAGGGGCTCCACTCCTTTAGATGTGGCTGCTTCCTCAGTGATGGACAACAACGGCCTGGCTCTGGCACTGGAAGAACCTGATCTGGACAAGGTAGGATGGGCATCTTCATAACTGTTTATTGGGCAGTAAACCTGCATTTGTTCAGGGCTGAATGTGATTTCATTGTTGAATGTCTGTGTAGGTGGTTACTTACCTGGCTGGCTGCGGTCTCCAGAGTTGTCCGATGCTTCTGGCTAAAGGTTATCCAGACATCGGCTGGAACCCCATAGAGGGAGAGCGTTACCTGTCTTTCTTGCGGTTTGCTGTCTTTGTCAACGGTATGAATGCAGATCATTTCTCAATCTCGTCCTACTTATTCTTTTTCCTGTATTTCTATCTAAATACCCTTAGAAAGCTTGGAAAGGTTTGTAAGAACTTCAGTCAGTAGCTTTAGTCAGACAACCTTGAGTGGTGTCTAATAGCAGAATTAGTGGACGTATTGATGTATGAGCTGTTCTTTCTTGCTGCCACTTTTGGTTCCAGGAGAGAGTGTGGAAGAGAACTCCAGCGTTGTCGTCAAACTGCTCATCCGTCGTCCGGAGTGTTTCGGACCTGCCCTGAGGGGAGAGGGTGGGAACGGCCTGCTGGCTGCCATGAAGGAAGCCATTAAGATCTCTGAGACGCCTGCCTTGGACCTGCCGGGCTCCGTCCAGGGATTCAGCTCTGATGTGTAAGCCATGAAAATCAGGCAAATCAATGCTGAGGACTTAGCTGCTTATCCCCGTTGACCTGCGTGTTTGCTCTAATGCCTTTTAAAAGATGTCTTCACGCTTTCCGCCATCAGGTCTGGCGACGGCGATGACGAGGAGGAGGTGGTCCACATGGGCAATGCCATCATGTCATTCTACTCCGCGCTCATTGACCTGTTGGGACGTTGCGCCCCTGAGATGCATGTATGCGAAGGGTGTGATTCATTTATTTTTTTCTTGAAATCTTCTGTTCGTCTCTGTAATGCCTCTGCGTTTCCTCTTTTCAGCTAATCAACAAGGGGAAAGGTGAAGCTCTCCGCATTCGCGCCATCCTGCGATCCCTTGTGCCTACCGAGGACCTTGTGGGAATTATCAGCATACCACTCAAAATACCCATCATCAACAAAGGTAGCTACTAGTCGGGATGCGCGCTCCAGTGACGCGCTTACACCTTCACCGCAGAACACTTGGGAGGTGTCGAGCACACGCGTAGGTCCAGCTGTTACGAAACTCAGCGCATTCGATTCAAAGCGGAAAGTTATTGATTACATTTCACTGCTCATGCCTTTTTAATCAGCGCAACGCTTTACTGCACACTCCCATAACTCCGAGTAAGGCAGCTCATTTCTATAGCGAGCTGTCCTGCTCTATTGATTGATCTGCATAAGCATGGGAAGGCTCGCCCCCTAAATTTGCTGCTGTGAGCACCGTCACATGAGCTTTGTCAGCAGGCCAGAACTGGGGACGTCGAGCCGAGCCTCCAAGACCAGAAAACCGCTGCGTGCTGTCTAATCAAAACACATGACTCTCCTAATCAGAAAAGACTTGCTATTACATACTACAATAATTTTTTCTTCATAGGTTGTGCCTTTAATTTGTATGTCTTGATCTCCTTCAGATGGGTCGGTGACAGAGCCGGACATGTCCGCTACCTTCTGTCCGGACCACAAGGCCCCCATCGTCCTGTTTTTGGACAGGGTGTACGGTATCGAAGACCAAAGCTTCCTGCTTCACCTGCTTGAAGTGGGCTTCCTCCCCGACCTGAGGGCAGCTACAACTCTGGACACGGTATGCAGAACTGCCCCCAACGCGAGAGAGACGTAATGAATAGTCAGCCACTGTACCATGAACTCCATTGAGGAGTTTCTGGATCAATAATATCGGGGAACCTTTTACACTAATGAGGAGCTCCTTATTAAGCCTCGGCCCCAATTTATTTTGATTTGATTAATGTAATTGTTCATTACTCAAATTTATCAACAAAAGGCTTAAAGTAAATGAACGACGCTAGGAGAGAAAAGGTGGCCCGCTCAACTCGGAACTCTCAGATCCGTACAGCGCGGACTTTTAGATTAAATGAATCTATCAGCGCGTAATTTGCTAAAATAAATTGTTCTCAGCAAATGGACTGCACTGAAGTTAGGTACATTTAAGTGCAAACGCGTGGGTTGGAGTTCTGGTGTTTTCCTAGACAGTACAGAAAGCTCTTAGCAACGTGTTGGACGTCTGCGTAGCGTTTGTTTCCCTGGCAGTCCCCGAGGCCGCTGTCTGCTCTGGTCAGTCTAAAAATATCACTGTACCTCCGGCTGTCATGTCTGAGATCAGGCAAACACACAGTCCTGTTTTCGGTGAGAGATGTCCGGGATCGTAGTAGCATCATTTAATACGTTTGCCAAGATTGTCCACTATCAGGCTAGCAACAAAACCACTAGCAACATGTGATTATTTCAGACTTTACCATAAATAACAGTAATCAATATTAGCATGACTGTCTTTTCTGTCTGCAGGAGGGTTTGTGTACCACAGAGACCGCCCTGGCTATGAACCGCTACATCGGCTCAGCCATGCTGCCCCTCCTCACCCGCTGTGCCCCTCTCTTCGCCGGCACGGAGCACTACGCCACCCTCATCGACTCCACCCTTCACACCATCTACCGCCTCTCCAAAGGCCGTTCGCTGACCAAGGCCCAGAGAGACGCCATAGAGGAGTGCTTGCTGTCTGTCTGCAAGTGAGGAGCATACGGGAACAGAGAACGTCAACGGCGTATTTTATCAGCATTCTAGGAAATTTCTGCTATGATTCAGAGCGTGCTTCCCTCAATAATCTTTTAAGACAGTGTGGCAAAATCAGTCAGAGTCTGAGGATGCTTAAAGGCGACCCTAAGCAGCAGCTCTCTTATCTTTTCCCTCGCTCTGTTCTGCAGGCACCTGCGGCCCTCCATGCTGCAGCAGCTCCTGCGCCGCCTCGTCTTTGATGTGCCCTTGCTAACTGATTACTGCAAGATGCCTCTGAGGGTGGGTCACTTTTTTTTTCTCCCCCCACTCTTTTTAAATCCCTTTGTCATCCTTTATCTCGTATTCCCCGCCGCCCTGCCTACACGCCTCAGTTTGGCTATTTCATTATCTGCCGCGTGCTTTCAATTTCATTTTCCTTTCTATATAATCCAGCCCCATTTCTGTCTGTGTGGTCTCGTGGTGGTCACAGTTTACTCCCTCCGTTTATTAGCTTGTCGGCTCGGCGGGGAGCCACCAACAGCTTATTTCCTCCAACTCTTGTGAAGGTGTTCTCTCGTCTTTCTATCTCTCTCGCGCTCTCACACACCCTCGCTCGCGCTCGCAGGTGCACGGTCAAAACGCACCTGTGGTGTAAATTGTCTAGCGTGCAGGAAGTGGGAAGCTGAAGGAGGGAAAACAAGGGGTTGAAGTAGTGGACTGTGTGATTACAGGCTAGTTGGCTCCACTGCTCCACTCCATCTGTTAGACCCCAGGAAATACTGGATCTGTAATAGATTGTGACGAGACTGTGAGTTGGAGGACGCAGTTGTTCCTTACTTACATGTACAGAATTTCATTTGTGCTGAAGAGTGTGGGTGAAGTGATTCCCTGTAACGGTCTGTTTACTACATATGCATGGCGTGGTACGAGTGTATCACAAGTACGACAGACAGTATGTGTCCTATTTGCTCAATCCTGTTTAATTATTTACTGTGTGGCCCGTCCTTTGCTCTTTCTCTGTGACCTCCAGCTGCTAACCAACCACTATGAGCAGAACTGGAAGTACTACTGCCTCCCGTCGGGCTGGGGCAGCTTCGGCACAGCCTCCGAGGATGAACTTCTACTCACCAAGAAGATCTTCTGGGGAGTGTTTGATTCTCTGTCACAGAGGGTGAGGATCCTCTCATTGATTTTATTCTGTTACTAATGCCCACTGCAGCTTCGTGGCGACTTCATTTTCATATCTGTGACAAACAGCTTACAGCTAAGTCTTGATGCCTTTGCTCTTCCAATGCTCTGCAAACAAACGGGCCGATGAAAGCCCCCCAGTCAAATTCGATTAACTCGTATTCGTATATATTCGTATGCATTCAGGGACTCATTGGCACAAATACCTGTTAGCGGTGCAGATGGCCGGACTCAGCACATCTCTCTAAATGCCGACTCATGAAAGGAGGCCGTGCAAAGGGCTGGTCTGAAAACATCAATATCTGGAAAGCCGTCATTGATCCGAAGACTCTAGCGTGCCGGTTGTTCGGCTTTTAGAATAATTCTTCATTAACATCTCTTCCGCTGTCCCCCTGCACTGATTCTCTGGAGTGGCTGTACAGCTTTATTTAGGTTCCTGCTTACATTATAACAAAGTGCACCGTTTGTATTCACTTCAGTTTTACACTTACCTCTTTCTTTTCTTTAACTTGTTTCTCTTGCTGGGCAGAAGTATGACCCAGAGCTTTTCAAGATGGCCATGCCTTGCCTCAGTGCCATAGCTGGAGCCCTGCCACCAGACTACGTGGACGCCTCCATTAACACCACCGTGGAAAAGCCCGTTTCCATAGATGCGCAGGGCAACTTTGACCCCAGACCCATCAATACTGCTAAGTAAGCCCTTCTTCTAAAACCAGACATCAATGAGATGTGATATCAGGCTGACTATTTATATTATATCGGCAATGACCTGTACAGCATGACTGTTAAAATTAATTTGCACGCGCAATGAGATTGATTTTCACACATCTCTTCTAGCATTGCTCTTCCCGAGAAGCTGGAACACTTCGCCAACAAATATGCCGAGCACTCCCATGAGAAATGGTCTGCAGAGAAGGTGAGGCCAGAATGGGTATTAAACGGTGCAGCATTAGAAAGCTCAGAGCGCGTCACCAGCACTGTGAGAGAAGGATGAGACACTAAAAATGTCTCTCCGTGAAGAAATAACAGATAACCACAGCAGTTCAGCCACATAACAGTGAAAAGGATGAATTCAGCTCAATATGTTGATTTTTCTATGTCGCAGCAGTGTTACCCTTTGGCGATGCCTACTTTTTGTGACAACCCAGAGAAGTCGTCTGGGCACGCTGACAATAATGGTGGTATTCTCTGAGTGGAAGGGACCAGCTCTCTCTGTGCCAGCTGCTTAGCTTGCATTGTCGTATCCGTCAGAAAATTTAACAAGAGCTGAGAACAGCAAGAGCAGAATGTACCACAACTCCTTAATGCGTTATGCTTATTTAATCTCTTAGCCAGACTTTGAAATAATAAATCTTGTCTACAGGAGGACTCTGAAGGTAATGAGGAATGCTTTCACCTTTGTACATCCCTCTGTGCTTGTGCCTCAGGTGCTGCTCGGCTGGAAATATGGAGACTGTGTAGATGAGAAGGCGAAGACTCACCCCCAGCTCAGGACTTACAAGGCTCTGACAGAGAAGGTACAGAACGTGCAGTTTGAGACTTGTAAGCAATAGCAACACCGGTGAGACAGTATAAAGATTAAGGCGTCTGGGTTTATTCTTTGTTCTCCATTTCTGCTTTTGTGCTACAGGAGAAGGAGATTTACAGATGGCCAATTAGAGAGTCCCTGAAGAGCATGCTGGCAATGGGCTGGTGCATTGACAGGACCAAGGATGGAGAGAGCATGTCTCAACAGAGGGAGAACGAGAAAATGAGGAAGATATCTCAGACTTCGCAGGTACTGAGCAAAGTCGGATGCTTTCATCTCTAAAAATGCTGAAAATACACACACACAAAAAAAAATCATTAATCATTGACAATGTGTTATGAAAAAGCATCCAGGCTGAGGTGCAGTATGTTGGGAATGAAGTTGTAAAATCTAGTTGAAATAGTTTTTCTCCACCTTAAAGCATAGTGATGAAATCATCATCCAATATGTTCTTGCCTGAAAATCCCTTTTAATCTCTTTTAAGACAACATTTTTATGTCTGTTTTGCAACATTTAGATCAGCATGATGTTTAATGATATTTATACACTCATATGAGCTGATACTGGTGTAGTATGTATGATGACATGAACACTATTAGTTTTATAAATGTTTTTCTCAGGATGGAGCTGTCAGTGTTTGTGTTTAGTTCATGTTGTTGCTGCTTTGATTGACCGAAGCTAGATGTTAATAATGTATGCGATATATTTCATTACTTATTTTGAGTTAATGATTCTGACTGACTATTTCAGCTGTGGATTTCATTTTAGCTTACTTTCTATTTTTTTTCTTTTCTCACGTTTTTTAAAAACATATTTATTAATAATTGTCTCCCTTGTCTATTTACTTTTAGCTAATGTTAACTTTTTCAACTGTTTGCTTTCTTACGTTCTTAACTTTTACTTTTAATGTTCTTAAATTATGTCTTGCCACTTGCTTTTTTTGTTTTGTTTATTCATTTTAAGCTAACAATTCTGTTATTTGTATTGTTATTTTTCCCTACGTCTGCTAGCCAGTGTATTTTTGCGAATCATTTGCATAACTCCTTTGTAGCTGTCTAAACTGTTTGCTTATTTTTTCCATTTTAATTCTTTTGTTATTTTAATAGTTTGAACAATAATGTCTAGCTCAGTGACATAGCATATTTCTTTACTTTACTTACTGACAGTTATTCCAGTTATTATTCCTTATATTTTGCTAGCTACTGTACTGTAGAGTTACTAATTATCTCATGCTTATTATTTAACTGCTCATTTACTTTTAGCTAACATTGACTGTTTCAGTCATTCATTCTTTTACATTTAACTATTTCAACTGTTATTTTTTACTTATGCTGCAAAATGGGTTTACTTCTAGCTAACAAGGATTGATTATCCATTATATTTAACTAATTATTTATAGTAATACATTTCTGTTATTAGTCGAGGTTGCCCATCTTAGTTTTTAGCATGTCATTTTCCTATTTAAAACAGGTCTGCTTGTCATCAGTTGGTGTATACAGTTGTAAACATACTAATCATACTTTTATTTACTGCTAACAAAGCTGGTTTTGTTTCTAATCTCCTCCCACAAAAGACTAAAAGCTTAAGATGCGATAATCCTTTAATAAATCCTATTAAATCAGAGATGATTTTTAGCTAACAGCACACAGTGTCTCACTGTAAATCTGCATCTTTATCCAGGCCAACGGTTTCAGTCCGAGTCCAATTGACACGAGCAACGTGGTCCTGTCCAGAGAATTGCAGGTGAGTTACCTCACATTTGTTTTCATGTATCTACAGCGTAAAAAGTGTGAATACAAGATCAAAAGCGTTACTTCCTGCATGCGAATGAGTAACGTGGGCGGGACGTGTCTCTCGCTGTGTTTGTCTCCTTTTGTCTTTGGTCTAAAGGGGATGGTGGAGGTGGTGGCTGAAAATTACCATAACATCTGGGCCAAGAAGAAAAAGAGTGACCTTGGAAGCAGAGGTGATTTGTTAATGAAGTCAATCAGAAATGCACATTGAACAAAGACACCTGCAAAACAGACATGGAGTGACTGTGAATGTTTGTGTGTGTGTGTGTGTGTGTGTGTGTGTGTGTGTGTGTGCGTGTGGGTGGGTGGACGTGAAGTGCTATTGTGCTCAAATGAGCTTGTGAGCATATGCACGTGTCTGCCTCGCTGGTCTTGACTAAACAGATTCAGCTGAGCGGTGCTATCACTCTGTTTCGCCATCTGCCATCACGCACAAACTTGTTAGAGACCTGTGGCCAGTCACTGCGCTGTTTGTGGTTTCAGGTGGAGGGACGCACCCTCTGTTGGTGCCCTACGACACGCTGACAGCCAAGGAGAAGGCCCGTGACCGAGAGAAAGCTCAGGACCTTTTTCGCTTCCTGCAAATCAATGGCTATAGCATCACAAGGTCAGTACACGGTCTTTCACTGATATCGTGTTAAGCTGTTTTCACCACTTCATACCTGTCTGTAATTTTGGATTGGTCATTTATTAAAAATCAAATTTATTTATAACATTTTCTGCTGCAGAGGTCTGAAAGACTTGGAGCAGGATTCCTCCTCCATGGAGAAAAGGTTTGCCTATAAGTTCCTCAAGAAGCTGCTCAAGTACGTTGATTCAGCACAGGAGTTCATTTCCCACCTAGGTATGATAATATTACATACTGTAGCATCCGACTATGGGAGGCTTGCAACTGTCTTGTCACTCAGTATTAAATCATATATCTTCCATCCAGAGGCCATGTCTGCCAGTGGGAAAACAGACAGGTCACCTCATGAACAAGAAATCAAGTTTTTCGCCAAAGTAAGGAAGTGGTTCAAATACTGTGTCTGACCTTATCAAAGTAAATCCCTCAGAGGTTAGTTGTATTAACCTATTTTGGTCCCTCCTTCAGGTTCTCCTCCCTCTCATCGACCAGTACTTCAAGAACCACTCCCTGTACTTCCTCTCCTCTCCCAACAAGAACCTAAGCAGCAGTGGTTACGCCTCCAACAAGGAGAAGGAAATGGTCACCAGGTACCCATTTGCACAGCATGCACAGCATGACTTCCTCTGCTTGAAGATCTCAAACTCTCATCGTCTCAATTACTAATCACCTCCCCTCAAAGAATTTACTCAGTCTGATTTTCTCGTTTCCTTCCTCTCTCTATTCTTCATGCCTCCAGCCTGTTCTGTAAACTGGCAGCTCTTGTCAGACATAGGATTTCACTCTTTGGTAAGCTGATTACTGCTGAAGGGTCAGGAATGTGGGTGGATGTGCGTGTGTCTGTCTCATATTAAAGACTGCAAATATAAAATACATGTGTCCGTAAAATCTACAGATTCAGATTTCCTATAGGGAAAATGCTTTAAATAGAAATTATTCACTCACTTGCCAAAAATTGAGGAGCAGCTCTATTCAAATGGGGTCGTGTTTTCCACGTTTCCATGTTTGCTGACATTTTCAGAAATGGTGTGTGTGATATATTTTAATTTAGTCATATAGAGTCTGTTTGTATTTTTATCACGTCTGAGGAAAATGTTAACATTTTCAGCGACCTCATGTTTCACGATGTATTTGCATTTTACTACATAAACTCTCCTAGTCATTAGCTTGCTTCGCAGTGCTTTCATGACTTACAGCTGATGTTAATGCTTGAACGTCAACCTTTTACACAAATCCGCAACATGCGAAATACAAACCCACTGCTGTGCTGGCCACTAGTTAGCTTAGCTTGGCATTAAGATTAAAACATTAATTAATACAGCAAGTCCACACATCTTTGCCTAAAATCTTAAAATACCTTTTTAAATATATTTAAAAATCTCAAGTTATTATCAATATTCCCTTTGCAAGAAGGCCTCTAAGTATTTCCTTAAATCATTAAACTATTCTTTTGGACAACGGCAATTAAACCGCCTTTAGTTAAATGATTAAATGATGATATTGAGGCTTTTGTACTTAAATTGTTAGCTTAAACCACTTACTTTCATTGTCGTACCCTCAGCTAGAGTGGATATCCCACATCCAGCCGAGGCGGTGAACTGAATATTGATCCACTGACCTTGTAACGTCTAAATGAACCCATAACTAATTTAATCTCAGCTTTGTTAAAAATTAGGCTCAGCAGGAGCCTTTAAACGTCAATGACGGTGTGTGTGCTCCCATCATCATGAAGGGCCTTTGTGTCTGTGATGTTTCGCAGGGAGCGACTCCACCACCATGGTCAGCTGTCTGCACATCCTGGCACACACTCTGGACACCAGGTGGGTACAAACTTTGGCAGAGCTCAGAAACACGCAAGAAACTTGGCACCTTGGTGATTTTCGTCTCCAGATGCAAAGTAGAAAAATAACAAAAGCCCCTGTCGTGATAATGATTGGGATTAAACATCCATCAGTTCGAAGTCTATATACATTTTTCCGCTAAGAAAGCTTTTGTCATGGAGGTTTTCTCTAATACATAAGACTTAATTCTGCTGTCCTATGGGAAGCACTGACCTTAACAAAGAGCCTCCTCTGGCATTAAAATAAGCAGCATAAATGTCATGCAGCACATGTTGCCCAAGGCTCCCAGTATTCTTTAAAACAACGTACTGCTTGTTAATGCACCTCACTCATACTGAGGCTAAATTAGCAATGTGTTATTGTGTCTCGTTTGTGCTCCAAAGCTACAGCTGTTGCCCACAGACTCTGTCTTTCATTTCTCCTTCCGTCTGGGACCCATCAGGGCTTAACAATGGGTAATTCATTTACCAATGTTAGGAACTGTGAAACGCTGAAAATGGGCAGACTAATCATATTAATGCGCTGTGCTGTTTCAGAGTGTCATACAGGCAAACTCACCTTGGATTTAAATATTCTCCTAATTCATTAAATAAATCTTTCACCTTTCAGAGTGAGCGAGGCAGGTTGACACTCACATCTCATATTTCACGGCTAAAACCTTCACAGATCACAAGAGTGAAGTATTTGCATCTGTAAGCCGGTAAACACGGTTGTCCTTTGCATACCAAGGGGTATCCAGTGGTTTATTATAGCCCTGCCCTTGCATATCTCTGCGTTCGCTTTCAGCCGTTAATCACGCTCTCGTTTCCCTCCAACAGGACGGTGATGAAGTCAGGCTCGGAGATGGTGAGGGTGGGTCTGAGGACGTTCTTTGAGAACGCAGCAGAGGACCTGGAGAAGACCTTCGAGAACCTGAAGCTGGGGAAGTTCACCCACTCCCGCTCGCAGATGAAAGGGGTGTCGCAGAATATCAACTACACCACAGTAGCTCTGCTCCCCATCCTAACCGCTCTGTTTGAGCACATCACTCAGCACCACTTTGGAGTCGACCTGCTGTGTGAGTCCTGACAGCAAAGGAATGATCAAACATGTTGTTTGAGGGCTTGGGAAAAACAGAGTCAAGTGACATTGTTGGTTTTTTGGCAATGCTTTAGAAAACAGTTTACACATTCGTTCAACTTATATACTTATTATTGAGCGACACTTAAACTGAAAAAAGCTTAATTAATTACCATGTTAATAGATTGAGGCCATTTTATAAGTGTTAATTCTTTTAGAGGTAGATTTCACTCACTCTGCCCCACACTGCCTTCTTTTTGGGTGACTGTGGCCTTAGGTGCTTGAACAAAAATTTCAAGAAGTTTGAAGTGTCCTTGGGCAAGACACTGCAACCAAATGTTCCTCCAGATGACATATTGCATATTGGCTGTGCTGCCATTGGTGTGAATGTGAAAGATTATAAAGCACCACTAAGGTAGACATGCACTACCATTTTCCCATTGGTTTTGCATTTAAGAGAGGGTAATGGATACAACAGCGACGGAGCTGTTCAGAGGGGTTAATCGTGTATTCCGCCGGATTTACGAATGTCATGCAATTTGCGACGGTCAATTCTGTAGGGAACATTCTCTGCCTCTAAGAACCCGACCTCATCATGGAGCAAATGGGATTTGCATCATGCACAGCGTAGATTGTGGGGGGAGAAAGAAGCGTGACTCTCCAGCGTCAGTTGTACAAGACCCAGCGACAGATAGCTGAACTAAATCTGTAACTAAATGTGATTATCAGAAGGGATAATATGTGACGCTTCTCCACCGTATTTCAGCTGCTACATCCTGATTTTTGTTCTTTTATCTTCCCAGTGGATGACGTCCAAGTATCCTGCTATCGAATCTTGACCAGCCTCTATGCTCTGGGAACTGGGAAAAACATCTATGTGGAAAGGTATTCAGAGCTTAGAAGTTGTATTGATTGACTAACGCTTCAGTAACGAAACACATTGGCATTTAATAACTTGCTTTGTGTTCCCCAGACAGTTGCCGGCTCTCGGTCAGTGTCTGGCGACTCTGGCCGGAGCAATACCTGTAGCATTCCTGGAGCCGGTGCTCAACCCGTACAACCCCTGCTCCGTCTTTAATACCAAGAGTGCCAGAGAACGAGCCGGTGAGTTACACGCAATTAGTTCATAATAAAAGCGTTCATTAAATCAACCAGCCATGTCCACGGACGAGGCGTGTCTGTTCTTAAACGATCCAAATATGTCTCTGTAAAAATTGGTGTTTCAGTCCTGGGAACACCAGACTCAGTGGAGGAGATGTGTCCTGGGATGCCGCGGCTCGATGGCCTCATGAAGGACATCAACGACATGGCTGAGTCTGGAGCGCGCTACACGGAGATGCCCCACGTGATCGAGGTGGTGCTGCCCATGCTCTGCAACTACCTGTCGTACTGGTGGGAGAAGGGCCCGGAAAACCAGTCGGCCAGCGGGATAAGCGTCTGCTGCACCACCGTCACCTCCGAGCACCTCAGCATCATCCTCGGCAACATCCTCAAGATCCTCAACAACAACCTGGGCATCGACGAGGCCTCCTGGATGAAGAGAATTGCAGGTGGGTAGCGGCCACTATTGCAGCTCAATCCATATCTCAAGCTGGGCCACTTAGCAATGAGGAATTAGGGTTAGCACAACTGTGAGATATATTCCTCCTAAGGTCTCTGAATCTTTAGCCATGCAAAGGTTAGCCTGCTAGTATGCTAAACTGCGATCACCCTGGTAAAAATAATACTGTGACCTTCACCGATCAGCCACAACATTAAAACCATGTTCTACTGGGAAATGTGTGGACATGGCGTTCATGTGGATGTTACTTAGACATGTACCACCCACCTACACCAGACCAGGCACTCTGACCCCATAGCAATGACACTCATCCCAGCAGGCTATATAATGCTGTTGTCAGACACCACAGGACACCCTCAGAAGGCCCATGTCCATTCTCTGATGAGTCACAGCTGTTTTGGAGGCACAAGGGAGACCTACACAATATTAGCCATAATGTTACGTCTGATCGGTGTATTAGCACCATTGTGCTCGCGTACACGCTGTAAAAAAAACTTTCTCTCTCACTGCTTAGTTTATGTGCAACCCATCATCAGCAAGGCCCGTGCAGACCTGTTGAAGAGCCACTTCTTGCCCACGCTGGAGAAACTGAAGAAGAAGACAGTGAAGGTGGTGGCTGAGGAGGAGCTGCTCAAGGCAGACAATAAAGGGGACACCCAGGAGGCCGAGCTCCTCATCCTTGACGAGTTTGCCGTACTATGCAGGGACCTGTACGCCTTTTACCCCATGCTCATTCGCTACGTGGACAACAACAGGTTAGTAAGTGATGGATCCGTTTAAAGGGAGTATTTATCAGAGAACGAGGCAGTTGTTACTGTTAGCAGAAAAGGTACGGGGAATGCAATAATCTGTCTCTGCCACGATAGGTCCAGGTGGCTGAAAGAACCAGATTTAGACTCCAACGAGCTCTTCAGGATGGTTGCAGAGATATTTATCCTCTGGTGCAAGTCGCATGTGAGTATTCTGATCTCAAACTTTTACACGTCTTTTTCTCATCAGTACCACAGGTACATCTTTATGTGACTTTTTTTTTTTTTTTTTTTTTTTACAGAATTTCAAACGAGAAGAGCAGAACTTTGTGGTCCAGAATGAAATCAACAACCTTTCTTTCTTGACTGGTGATAGTAAAACAAAGATGGCTAAGGTAGGATTTATACGTGCTCACGGCCCCTCGGTACTGTCGAACTTATCTTTTTATTTTAGACTTTGCAATGCCATAGATCTCTGATCCAGTATGAAAAGCAGCAGTTTCTGTGTGAAAAAGACAAAACACAGATAGGCTTAAAAGGATGACACATGGTAATTCCTCTGCCATGTTAACAAATTCATTTTTGTGTACATGTGCTCACACGCGAACATGTTAAATGCCCAAGAGGATCTCAGAGGCGACTAAATGATGCTCCTCCGCTTCAGACGTATTAAAATGGACCTCGACTTGCGACTCTGAGTGTGTATGGTGTGCGTTTGTGTTTGGGTACACCGTACATGCATGCTTGTTACAGTAGAGGACTAACACTCATCCCCCGGTAGACGGATATTCCTCCATACCTTCGGCCCTTGCAGGGGTTACAACATTTTATTTCTTGTCTGCCTGGTTTAGCTGTTTAAAGGCAAACAAATGGTTTCCATTGCAGTGCACGTCCATGCGAGGACCGTGCGCCTCCATTAATTGCCCTCTCATCTTTTTCCTCTAACCGCCTCTCTCTTTCTGTCTCTCTCTATCTCAAACAGTCCTTTAAGGAAAAGGTAGAGTGATGCAGTGCATGAGCTGTTCACCCGCCAGCTTATTGGCTTGTATGCTGCAGTCACCAAGCAGAAAAGCCAATAGCTTGTGCCGCTGTGCTATATAGTCTATAGTGTAGTTATACATTACGTTCCCTTATTATTTGTGGGCTCCATTCATCACCATGTGTGACATGGTCACTTTGGTCATTCCTCATTGCCTTAATGGGGGGAACATGTCTCATGTGGAGTAATGAAGCCCAGTCCTTCTGCAGCAAATCATGTGATCACATGTCACCGGTGTGTTTGATGGATTGTGATACTCTGGTGTGTTTGTAGAGTTACCTCAAGCTAGTTATACATTTTTTTTTGGTTGTTGTAGTTTGTGTGTGATTAGGTTGTTTGTATGTGTCATTGTATATGTGTACATATTATAATATCTACATCTGTAATATGAAGATAAGTCTTTTCACTGAGCTGGCTGCTACAGTTTGGCTATTGTAAAGAAAAAAAAAAAAAAAAAACACGTTGCAGTTCCAACAGCAGCAGTCTGGTCGTTCTGCTTTTCAGCTGAGGTGTGAGGCTTTATTGCTTCAGCAGCACAGATGATTTAGTCTTCTCATAGTTTTTGCCAAGGCTGAAAAATAAAAGCCTAGGTTGCCTCTGGCTTTTGTTCAAATACAGCACGAGCGGTCCCACTGTTTAACTAAACACTCACAGGGTAACAGTTTAAATGTTGTCGGGGAACGTTTTAGTGCAGCATCAATCTCAGCAAAGTGGGGGGAAAAAAAAACTGTATGTCTTTCATTTAAAGATTGCTCAGCAGCTAAAAGCCCCTCGCCTGCATTTAACTGTATGTGTTGTCTGAGGTAAATAACGTTGATCTTTCAGTCTGGAGGACAAGACCAGGAGAGGAAACACAAGAAGAGGCGCGGTGAGTTCTACTCCATCCAGACCTCGCTGATTGTCGCTGCTCTGAAGAAGATGCTCCCCATCGGCCTCAACATGTGTACCCCCGGGGATCAGGAGCTCATTTCTCTAGCCAAGACAAGATACCTCCTGGTGAGAAAATATTTGACACACACACTCATCAGAGCATGGACATGGGTCTTCTGAGGGCAAGCTGTTTTTTCCCCTCAACAGAAAGACACAGATGATGAAGTTAAAGACCACATTCGTCAGAATCTGCACCTTCGAGAAAAGGTAAGGATGTCAGAACCACGTTTATTTCTACAAGCAGATAACAGTCTGAGTTAGCTTGAATACTACATTTCCCTACGTTTGACGCCCTCCTCTAAAACATTCTCCTCTTAGTCGGAGGACCCCGCTGTGAGGTGGCAGCTGAACCTGTACAAGGACATCGCGATGAGGGCAGAGGGGTCTCCAGACCCTGAAAGAGTGGTGGATCGCATCCAGAGGATCTCAGCCGCGGTCTTTAACTTGGAGCAGGTCAGGCTCACGCATTTTTATATTTTCAGGCTGCTATAAGTGATACCCAAGATGGTATCACTATTTTTAGTGTTAATAAACCATATATTCATGTCACATTGTTAATATAAATAATTTAGTTTTTGCTAGAGTACATTTAACTATATTATTAATGTTATAATGTTAAGTTTATTTTAGTTGTTCCTTTGGTGCTGGAATAAAAATATCTGAGTGAAAACACCCTGTGCTTTTTACACGTCATGGATGACGAATCTAAAATTGCAGTCATCCTTGACAGCGAAATTGCACTGGGCTGCTTCGCTGTCCTGACACTCCCTCTACAGCACTCTCTACTTTCACTTACGAACGATCAAGTTCAGGATGAGTCACCAAACACAAAACACTAGCGCACAGCGAATGTGCCTGACGCAGAGTCCAGCCATTATCTTCTCTGGTTTGCCTGGCAGAGAGTGGCATTCTGTTATTTTAATAAATTATTTTACCAAGCACTTCTTCTGCCCTCATTAGGTGGAGCAGCCACTCAGATCCAAAAAGTGCGTCTGGCAGAAGTTGCTCTCCAAGCAGAGGAAGCGAGCCGTTGTTGCCTGCTTCCGGATGGCTCCACTTTATAATCTGCCAAGGTATTACTGCATGCAGCTTCACCTCCACAATCTAAACAATCTACAGCTTCAAAATGATGCATTCAAGAAGACGCCTCGCAGAGAGCTCCTCGTGAGCAGATGAGAAGCGGTGTAACAAGTGTCATAGTGTCACCTCTATGACCTCACTTCCTTTTTCGGCCTCAGTCACAGCTCATTTTCGTCCCTTCTTGGGTCCTGACCCCGCATTATTATTATTGCTCAGCCTCCTTCAGTGTGTAGGACAAATGTCTAGCCTACAGCTGTTATCAAAGAGTAGAAAAAAAAGGGACACTAGCAATTTCATGCCCTGCTGCTCTGTAACTCAATCACAGGAAGTCGGGCCGAGTGCTACAGTCGGGAGGAAAACAATTATGATGCCCAACCTCAGGGTGGCTATCTTCAATATGTGCTCAGACGACGCTGTCTGCCTGCCTGCCTGACACGATGACTCATTTATTCGCAGCTGCTGACACTGAAATACGACACACCATAGCTAATAATTATTAGAGAGTATTTACAACAGCAGGGCGGCGATTGTTATTCTATGGAGTAATTGATAAGTGTTAGAGGGAAGGATGTGAGGATAACGAGGAGGATAACGTCACGTCCCGCATTCAGATGTCATTGTGTCTCTGTTTTCTCTCTCTTCAGTCTTTGTTCTGCCCTCAGTCTCACACTCTACTGTACTTCATCCCCTCAGGCACAAAACTAATAATTACTTCCTGAATGCCTACCGACACAATTGGCTGGAGATTATGCACGAGAACACAGACTATGACAGTCTGCTCTCAGTGCTGACGGTAACGAAATGCTGACCCAGTGCTGCTACTCTATGACTTGTGTTCCTCTCTTAACTACCCCTTTCCTTCCCTTTCCTTCCCTTTCCTTTCCTCCAGGCACAGTCTCCGCTATGAGTTTTAACCCCCACCTTTGCTGGCACATAAACTGGCCCGCAGTCTCAATTAAAAATGCATTAGCTGTAGGTAAACAAGAACCAAAAGCAATATTACTCTGGCTAGATATGAAGCTAGTCCTTAGCTAAGCTATTATAGCATAGTAACCTCCCTTTGATAAGTCCTACAAATTAGCATGTTGTACAATTGTATAGTAATAAAACCCACTTAAAAAATATTTTCTATTATATGTTTCTTGGTTAGGCATAGCCTTTAATTCACTGTGAGGTTGCCAGGAAGTGTTTTTTTTTGTGTCTGCAGGTGATAGTTTAGGAGTAGATTAAAGAGGCATTCTTGAACATCGCAATCCAGGTTGATTTGGCGACACTTGCTAGCAACTGTGTCAAGAGCAAATGGAGTTTAATATTACTGGTCACACAACGGGTTAGCCGCGATATCATGCTGCACATTGAATGAGCAGAGAAAGCAGTGAAAGGTGTGGGTTGTCTGGCTGAGAAGGTCTTCTGGAGGTCTTCTGTCTGTTGCCTGCAGCTCTTCATATAACAGCTTACTGTAACTGCTCCTTCTTGTTTTAAACTGATCCACTTCCGGTGTGTGTACTTCATAACAAAAGTCAGCTTAATTTTTGCCAGTTGAATGCTTTCAATGTGTAGCTGTAGCAGTATATCCCTAAACCCTTTTAGATGTCCAATGAAGAGTTACAGTGACAGTGGCTTCATAGACATGTATTTAAATTATAAAGCCACCTTAGATCAAGAGAGTATGTCAGTCGTTTTACTTAGGTGACCAGTTGGATGCGCCAGTACCCTAAACTAACCAGCATCAACCTCTCCTGAAGGCACTTCGCCGCTCCTTTGCTCCGATCCTATCTAACCCTGCCTCATCTCCTCTCACCTGTTCCTAGGCATCGCTCTATTAACCTCTTCCTCCTGGCATATC
The DNA here is from genome assembly GCF_022458985.1 of Mugil cephalus. Taxonomy (NCBI): domain Eukaryota; kingdom Metazoa; phylum Chordata; class Actinopteri; order Mugiliformes; family Mugilidae; genus Mugil; species Mugil cephalus. The sequence continues at coordinate 9,364,486 of NC_061786.1, forward strand.
AGAGAATATGGATAGAAACAGAAGAGTACTCTTTTGAGGAGAAGCTAGTGCAGGACCTTGCAGTAAGTACTTGTGTCGTCCCATGTGCTGAGCTCCGCTCCTTCCACTCTCGTCTAATTGTGTCACTGTCAAAAGTGTCAAAGGCTCTTTCACCGGGTTACCACCGGGTCACTCTCCGTCATCCATACAGTGATTGTCAACTCGTCCCATTGTTGGTAAGCATGACATCACTTGTGATGTGAGAGCCAGCTGATGTTGGTAAGAAAGCATCCCGCCACGATGCTTAGACTTACCACCGAAATTTATGAAAGTTCTGTGTCTTTCTTAAATTTTCACCGCCATAAACTTTCACAAGCATGCGTTACACGCGTTGTAGTGAAAGCAGAAGAAATACAGCTGCTCTCTTTACAGCTTGAACGAGAGTGCTTCAGAAAAGCGTTGCACTTTGTCTAAATCACCCACAGCCATTTGATTTAAAACGCCTGAAATGGAGTTGAATAAATTATGCAAATTTTAATCTAGAATGAGACAAGTTGGAACTTGATGAACATTACTGTGCCAGTGGATATCGTACGTATTTTTTTCTTTTTCAATAATTAAAAGAAGATAGAATTTGAATTAATAGAGCTTTTGTAAATATATTTTTTTTCAGCTTTTTTTTTTTTTTTTAACCAATAGCTTTTTATCTGATATTAAAGCCACAGGGCATTAGAGAAGAAGTTAATAGTGTAACAGATTATGAACTCTATGATCGAGCCAACCAAACATGTATGTCTACGATAAAAGATAAACTGGGCTTGTGAAGAATCATACTTAACTCCATTCACCTCTAACACTGCTGAACATCACCCTTTGTGTGCATGTGTGTGTGTGTGCCCGAGCATGTGCTTGTCTCTGTCAGTCTTGTGCATGTCATCACTTGTCTTTCCTCTGATGCCACAGGTTAAACGTTACCGCATGTAAGTGAGTTTTTCCTACACAGTTTTCTCACATATAACTTATAGCTGATTTTTGTATTCCGCTCTCTAGAAAACACAGCCCAAAGTGGAGGAGGAGGAAGAGGAGGAGGTCAGAAAGCAGCCAGACCCTCTTCACCAGCTCATCCTGCATTTCAGCCACAATGCTCTGACTGAGTGCAGGTAAATGCTCTCACACACCTGGCCACCTGGCACCGGAGCGAGTTGCTCCATCTGTCCTCCGTAATTTATTTGGCCCGCTTCTCCGCTAATAAAGAGAGCATTAAGCTAAATGATAGCTTACAGTAGGAAGGAAACACAAACAGTTTTTCTGTGCTTTTCCGCAATCTTCTTGATTAATGCACACACACTGCAGCGGCAGTAAATACAATCACCGCACGCACTTCTTATGCACAGATGAGATGTGAAGCTTAACCTTCCTGTGTTTGCCCTCCCTCTTTGTTAGTTCTTTGGAAGAGGATCCCTTGTATATTGCATATGCGGACATGATGGCAAAGGTACCTCATTCTCTTAAATGATGCTATGGTGCCCAGCAAAAAAATGCGTAGCTACAACATTCAGTTTTTTCTTCCAGAGCTGTGCCGAAGGCGAAGAAGAGGAAGAAGAGGAAGGAAAAGAGAAAACATTTGAGGTGCTATTAAGTTTTGGGGACATTCCTGCTTCGTTTTGTTTTTCAAATAATACACGCAAGTGTTGAACGTTACATGTCTTACAGGAAAAAGAGATGGAGAAACAAAAGATGCTGTACCAGCAAGCGAGGCTTCACGACCGTGGAGCTGCAGAGATGGTGCTTCAGATGGTCAGTGCCAGCAAAGGTACGAAAACACACTTTAACCCGGCCACCTTCCTGCGACAACTGCCCCTGGTACGACCGTCATGTGCAATTTGTGTCCCATCAGGCCGACTTGGTGCTATAGTGACTTTCACCCTCAAACTGGGCATCTCCATTCTCAACGGGGGAAACATACTGGTCCAGCAGGTACGCAGAACTCCTCTCGTTCGGCAGGAGCTCGCGACTCCAGCTACGTTTTTGACCGTGCTTTTTTTCCCCAATGCAGAAAATGCTGGACTACCTGAAGGAGAAACGAGATGTTGGCTTTTTTAAAAGTCTGTCTGGACTGATGATGTCGTGCAGGTAATGGAGCCATGGTCGATTGAAGCACGTTAAACATGATTTACTTTTTGCTTCTGTTGCAAATTAAAGGGGAACTCGAGCTGACAGAACAGATTTATAATAGAAAAATATGTTGCCCCCATTCCAGTGGAGGAATTACTTAATGGATGATTTAATAGAAATATGCTGCAATATGAGATGAGGAGCAATCGTTTGGAGCTTACTCCACATTTAGAACTAAAGGGAAACTTTCTGCCACAGTCTCATCCTTCCCAAACTTAATGGATAGAAGTACACTAATAAACTGCTGAATATGTCAAAGCAACATTGCGTATCACCTCTTTCTTTTCTTCCAGCGTCCTGGATTTGAACGCTTTTGAAAGGCAAAACAAGGCTGAAGGTCTGGGGATGGTAACTGAAGAGGGATCAAGTAAGTGAGGTTAATAAAGGTGGTCTGAGACAGTCCTATGTGAGCGATTGACTTGTCCTCTACTAGGAGACCTTGAATCATGTGGATACAAAGAGCAATAAAAAGCATATTTGTCACTTTAATGCGGCACTGAATAAAATCCACTGCAAAGAACAGAACCTCAATTCTCAAAGTTCAGCAGCTGTCGTTAAACACTGATCTGCTGCATGACGATGCGTGCAGTATACGGCCTGTTAGACATTTCTTTGTGCCGTTGTCCGACTCGGACGCTGCATTAGTGTGACAAAACATTTGCTCTTTAGTTGTACATTTCCATGTCCATGTCACGTGTGTCATGTTGTCACGTCACCCTGCAGGTAAACCTGTGCTACTGTATGTCTAAGTCCTGTCTGGGCATTGTCTGCCACCTAAAAGCACCCACAGTCATCTACATAAATACTCACTCTTTAATCTGAGCTCTCTATTTAAGCTGATGGATTGCATACAGTATGTAAATATGTTTTTTTTTTACCATACATACTCCAGCTCATTTTCGCCTCATAAGCTCAGGCATAAGTGATGGTAACTGTTAGTCCGATACTTTGTCTAACCTCGAAGCACCTGCCTAGCGAGCAGACTTTAAGACTCGTTACCGCATGTCAGTGTCGCAAATCCGTGTGAGTATGTTAAGATATATCTATAGTCCTATCACTCTCTCCTGTTCCTACTTCTTCTGATTGAATCTCAATGTCTTCTCCTTTGCTTATGTCTGCTTTTGTTTTGTTTGTTTGTTTTTCTCTGATCATGATTTTTATGTCATCGGTCGCAGTCAACGTGAGTGAGCGGGGTAAATACATGGTTTAGATTCTACTCATTTTATGCAATGCTAACATCTTGATTGCTGTCAGCTCCTTCCTCCCTCTCCTACATTTCCTCCCAGTCCTCCCTCTCCCTCCTCCTCCCCTGTCCCCCCTTTGCCTTGTCCTGAATGCAATATGATCATCTCCTTTGTACCCTGGACTGAAGGAACGCATGCATGCTCCTATGACATCTGGATAGATTGTTCAGTCCGCGGTCAGGTGCCCAAAACTGACTCGAATCTTTCCACTTGTTCTTTTATAAGAAGTCAGTGCTTGTTATTTGTGTGGAACCCCTTAAGTTTAATGATACTAACCAGCAAGTACTAAAAAATAAATCTCTCAAAGCTTTGATTGTGTGACAACAAAGCTTTGCTTAAACAACAAGGCTCAGTTGTATTCCTAATATAAACCTTATTTTAATTTGATGATGATGCACTATGACTTGTGTATGTGTTATGGACCTCTAGTATAGTGCATATAATTTGATGCTGTTTGACAGCAAGACAGCAGCTTTATGAGGAGGCAAAGGCAATGCAAGCATCTGATGCCTGTACAGACGTTAAAATGACGGATCTCTGACCTTCCTATGACTGAAACGGCAAGTTAATCTTATTTCCTGTCCTCAGGTTCCAAGGTGCTGCAGAACGATGAGTTCACTAAGGATCTTTTTAGGTTCCTGCAGCTTCTCTGTGAGGGCCACAACAATGGTTGGTGGATGAATTAAAGACCTTGCCTCAAGCTACATGACTCTGAACCACACCGTGTTAAAGTCAAGTTACTGTTGAATCTTTTTTTTCTTTTTGTCATACGTTTTAGATTTTCAGAACTTCCTGAGGACTCAGACAGGGAACACAACCACAGTAAACATCATCATTAGTACTGTGGACTACCTCCTAAGACTCCAGGTATCACATCGTTGCGTCAGGATCTTTTAAATTCCCAAACAAGTATATATTTTCATTAACTTTTCACATACTTTGCACTGTTCCTTTGTTAGGAGTCCATTAGTGATTTCTACTGGTACTACTCTGGTAAAGATATTATCGATGAGGCAGGTCAGAGGAACTTCTCCAAAGCACTGGCAGTGGCAAAGCAAGTCTTCAACTCTTTAACAGAGTATATACAGGTACATTAAAACCTGGACTGAAGTATTTGACTGATCTTTCAGTGCTTTATTATTTGGAAAATTCTGATCCTATGGTTGTCTCTCTTTGTATCCGTGTCATCCAGGGTCCGTGTATAGGAAATCAGCAGAGTCTGGCTCACAGCAGGCTGTGGGATGCCGTGGTGGGCTTCTTGCATGTTTTTGCCAACATGCAGATGAAACTGTCCCAAGTATGTATTCTACACATGGCTGCAATAAAGCGGTGGTGTTACTAGGGTGGTGAAAGGATTTACTCATTATTACTTAACGGAATGTTTGGCATTAAGCTTGAATGGCATTCAACATGCTTGCAGATCTAATGTTATTGTAGATTATGATATGGTATTGCTAATAAGAGTGCCCACCGGGATATAATGTAATTTAAATCAGCTCCACTAACACGGCGGAAGGATTACATTTCAGTTCAATTTGCCACCCTGGAGATTTTTGAAAATTGAAACAGGGAGAGAGGTGCACCATATGTCACTGAACAATCATTCATAATAGACTTAGCTGCTAGGACGTTTAAACAGGTATACATTTTTATAGCTATAAATTCCAATAACAGATACTGATCAAGACTGAAAAGGGAAGTCCAGCACAATGGGCAGCTTTAAATTCAATACTTGAACTATAGTTTAAATAAAAAAACAAATACAAGCCTCTTCTAAAAGAGTATATTTATATACTCTACTATTCTGCTTATGTTGTAAATTAAATATCTGAACACTTTATCCACCATTGGTGTTTTATCTATCACCACTAGAGGTCTCACCAGGCTCAAGGATAACCTCAGGCTGCTGCAGCACGCTTACATATGTCAGCTCCAGGATTTATGACTCCATATAAGATATGACCAATAAGCCCGCAGTGAGATGAAATCCGACCACCTAACCTCATCTCATGGTCATCACAAAGGGCCTGGTCTGACAGCATCAACCAAGATGAAGCAGCACGCAGGTGCAGTGGTTTGAATTTAGCCCATCAAAGTACGCCTCAGATTTATGGCGTTTTGAATACGGGCTCCACTGAGACCCTAAATGAGCCAGACAACCTGGCCATCTGCTCGTAGACAGCAAAATAACATCAACCCTGGTGCTGATGGATGGATGTTGCTAGAAGGACCTTCTGGGTCCCAGCAGGGCCATTGTGGGTTCTCATAATCTGAAGCAGCCTTGATCTCTCCAAATTCAACTCAGGGATATTTAAGAGGGTGACAGCAGGCCATCACTGCTCTGTGTGATGTAGTGCGGTGTGGGTCACAAGGTTTTCCTTTTCTGCCTTCTCCTAACAGGACTCCAGTCAGATTGAATTATTGAAGGAGCTGCTGGATCTGCAGAAGGACATGATCGTCATGATGCTCTCTCTTCTCGAAGGTTTATTTTTTGATGTCATCCCATGAGCTGCAAGGATATTGTGCCATCTCCACCATTCATCACACAGATTTGATTGACTGGCTTTTAATCAAATGTTAATCCTAATGATAAACCCTGAATTTCTTAATGTGCATTCTGACTAACCTTTGTCACCCTGTCATTTCATTTCAGGTAATGTTGTCAATGGCACTATTGGCAAACAAATGGTGGACACCTTGGTGGAATCTTCCAGTAATGTGGAGATGATCCTTAAGTTTTTTGACATGTTCCTGAAGCTGAAGGACTTGACCACTTCAGACAGCTTTAAGGAGTACGACCCAGAGAGCAAAGGGGTCATCTCAAAGAAAGATTTCCAGAAGTCCATGGAGAACCAGAAACAGTATTCTCAGTCTGAGATTGAGTTTCTCCTCTCCTGCGCGGAGGCTGATGAGAATGACATGTTCAACTACGTGCTATTTGTGGAGAGATTTCACGAACCAGCCAAGGACATTGGTTTTAATGTAGCCGTGTTGCTGACGAATCTCTCGGAGCACATGCCTCACGACGCTCGCCTCGCAACGTTCCTCGACCTGGCCGAGAGCGTTCTCAGCTACTTCGAGCCTTACCTGGGCCGCATCGAGATCATGGGTGGAGCCAAGCGCATCGAGAGGGTCTACTTCGAGATCAGCGAGTCGAGCCGCACGCAGTGGGAGAAGCCTCAGGTGAAGGAGTCCAAGCGGCAGTTCATCTTCGATGTGGTCAACGAAGGCGGCGAGAGCGAGAAGATGGAGCTGTTCGTCAACTTCTGCGAGGACACTATCTTTGAGATGCAGCTGGCGTCTCAAATTTCGGAGCCAGACCCGCTCGAGCGTCCGGAGGAGGATGAGGATGACAACCAGAGCATGGTGGAGAACCAGGAAGAGGAGGAGGAGGAGGAGAGCGTGATGATGGAGTCTTCCTCAGCATTTACAATAGCATGTATCTCTATGAGAAAGAGCCTCTGTCACTTCCGCCAGCTGCTCACTTTCAAGAGCATGAGGCGGCAGTATAGGAAATTTAGAAAGATGAGCATTAGGGAGATGGTGCGGGGCTTCTTCTCCTTCTTCTGGATGATCATCACAGGCCTCCTCCACTTCGTCTACAGCCTCATTTGGGGTTTCTTCCACATCTTGTGGACCACTATGTTTGGCGGTGGCCTCGTTGAAGGGGCTAAGAATATGAAGGTGACCGACATTTTGGGCAACATGCCGGACCCCACTCAGTTCGGGATCCACGGAGACGTGTTAGAAACGGAGAAGATGGAGGCGAATGAAGCATCGGCGTTGGCGGAGATGGCTCAGATGGCTCAGAGCGACGCAGCAGAGGCCGACCTGATGGCTGAGTTGCTCAACATACAGCCCAAGAGAGAGGGCAAGCATGGGTCTGAGCCAGGTCTGGGGGATGTATCTGAGGTGGTGGTGGGAGACGCTCCGTCAATAGCCAGTGCTGTCAAGCAGAAGAAGGCACAGGTCAGAAATTATTTCGGGTCAAATGAAATAATCATATCTATATTGCTAAATATTTCTTAATTTACAGAAGTTAAACACTTTTTTGCATTCATTTAAATGTGATTATGTTCTATGTTTTATAGCTGGCAGCAAAGAAAAGGGCTGTAAATGGAGAATACAAATCAGATTCAGAAAAAGGAGAGTGAGTATAATGTGTTCAAGGGGTCTTGAAAGTGAAAAAGTCACAACGACTACATACTGTATTGGTATGTCACTAACACTGTCACTAATAGAGAATTTATACTTTCAGTTCAGATGATGGAGAGAAGAAGGACCACGACAAGTCTAAAGATGAAACTCCTCCAGAACCCTTAGTAGAGGAGAAGAAAGCCCCGAAGAAGAGACTTGGCACGAAGAAAGAACCTCCAGAGGCCTTCATGGCCAGCTTCCTCGCTGGCTTGGAAGTCTACCAGACTAAGATGCTGGTCAGATATGTTTCTTTCAGCACCTGTTTGCATATTAAGAGAATGGAAATCAGCTTGTTGTACATAAAACTCTAACTGAAATTATCTTTCACAGAACTACCTAGCCAGAAATTTCTACAACCTCCGCTTCTTGGCACTTTTTGTTGCCTTTGCAATCAACTTCATCCTTCTCTTCTACAAAGTACGTTTGTAGTTAAACTTTGGTCATATAATAGCTCCATATTGTTTTAAGTGTACTTTAGTTTTGGACTGTTAAATCATCATCAATCATATTTGTTCCTTAGGTGACTGGTGACTATTCCGACGATGAAGATCCCTGGAACCGTCGAGGCAGAGCCGGGGAGGAGGAAGATGACGGAGCGCTGGAGTACTTTGTCCTGCAGGAGAGCACGGGTTACATGGCGCCAACGCTTCGCTGTCTGGCAATACTACACACAATCATATCTTTCCTGTGTGTAGTGGGATACTACTACCTAAAGGTACAATAACATCCACTAGACATTCATATTTTACCGAACTGTTGAGGAAGTTTTGGACCTGGCATTAAGTAACATCCACATTAATGCGTTGCGATTAATGTGTTGCGATCAACTCTAAATAATTTTTTGTAATAATGATGTAGCCACCTTTCCTGTGTGCCCAAGGTGCCTCTGGTAGTGTTCAAACGAGAGAAGGAGATAGCGAGGAAGTTAGAGTTTGCTGGCCTCTACATCACAGAGCAGCCGTCTGACGATGACATTAAAGGACAGTGGGACAGACTGGTCATCAACACTCCGTGAGTTATCTACAGCCCAGTTATTAAACTCGTAATCCTTTCGCAAACAGAGATTTAATGCCGCTCTGCGGTTTTGTTTTTCAGTTCCTTTCCCAACAACTACTGGGATAAGTTTGTCAAACGCAAAGTAAGTGGCCTCTGTGATTTTCAGATTAATTTAATCTATTAAGCACACAAGCTTTACATCAAATCTGATTATACTTGATAAACGTCAGCATTGTGTTCTGTTATGTTTTCCCGTTCCCTTCTGTTTGTAGGTGATAAAGAAGTATGGAGACCTGTACGGAGCAGAGAGGATAGCAGAGCTGCTGGGCCTGGACAAGAGTGCACTGGATTTCAACCCAACAGAGGAAACTGTTGCCAAGGAGGCCTCGCTGGTGTCATGGTGAGATATTAAACTGTTGAAGAGCAGACAGGCTCGGACGGCTTGAAGTAAAAATAGAGGTCAAGAAGAAAATATGAGCCCTTCATATCAACTTTTCTCTGTTCCAAGGTTGAGCTCAATCGATACGAAGTATCATGTCTGGAAGTTGGGGGTGGTGTTTACAGACAATGTGAGTTTGAAGACAAGTCGGAATGATTAATTACTCTCCTCTACGTTTTTTTATAAATGGCTGACTGGGTGATTTGATGGATGAACAAGCTGATAGATGACATTATACCAAGACTGATGGGATTCTGATTGGTTGTTCTTCTTCACCAGTCATTCCTGTATCTAGTCTGGTACACCACCATGTCCATTCTGGGACACTACAACAACTTCTTCTTTGCCGCCCACCTGTTGGACATTGCCATGGGCTTCAAGACGCTCCGTACCATCCTCTCCTCGGTCACACACAACGGCAAACAGGTGAGGAAGAGGAACAGGGTGCAGGTCGTTTACCGAACAAGAGGGGGCACTGCAGAGTTAGAGTTTGATGCTGGGTTATAACCACCACTGCCTGTTTAATAGCTGATGGCAACACTGTTTTAACCCGGCCTGCACGTCAGTGCTACACTAATGGCGTTTTGGATATGACATAATAGAAATTACACAATACTGATGTAAGAAGAAAAGTTAATTGTGATCTGTGATATACAGATGATGTCTACAATGTTTCTGTGGATTTATGTCCATAAAGCTTCTTTAAGCTCTTTTGCTTTAATTTGAAAAACTATTAACTGCCCTCTGGATTGACATTTGAATTGAATTGGCTCAAAGCCCTCATTTAAATCCCATTTCACACTGTCAGCTTCTGCAGTTGTTCTCATGTCAACTGACCAGAGGCACAAATCAAAATTTAATGTCATCTCATTCTCCTAAGGGTGGAAATTCACAAAAATGGCGAGGCTGCAAGGACTCGAGCCGACACCTCCCACACTCAACTGCCTGTGGGCAGATCAATCACCCTGTCAATCCAGATTCAGTTTACCGCTACCTCCACTGTTTTAGCCTTTTAGGACAATGACAATGCCTGAGCTACTTCTCGGTGTAGTTTTGTGTTAGAGATTATATATTTATTTTTTAGAAATGAGCAGCAGATATGAACTTTCTCTCCGGGTGCACGCGTTTGAACTTTTCCCTCGGCAGTGCCATTGTGTTCCTCATGAGGGTTTCGCCTTGTTTAAATGAAAACAAACAGGAGCCGGCAGCTCTGCCCCTGCTGCTGTGCGTCCGATCAGAGCATGCAAATAGAAAGGAGGTGTGTAAAGGCTGCTTTTGCTGTGCCTCTCTGCAGCTGGTTCTGACAGTGGGCCTGCTGGCTGTTGTGGTCTACCTCTACACGGTGGTGGCCTTCAACTTCTTCCGGAAGTTCTACAACAAGAGCGAGGATGACGATGAGCCGGACATGAAGTGCGACGACATGATGACGGTAAACAGAAGTCACACATATTGGATTGGTTTTGATGAAGCGGGCATGAATGCTGCCTTTTGGAGTAACTGTTCCTGTGCGTTTCTACAGTGCTACCTATTCCACATGTACGTTGGAGTGAGAGCAGGCGGGGGCATCGGGGATGAGATCGAAGACCCGGCTGGTGACCCCTATGAGCTCTACCGCATCCTTTTTGACATCACCTTCTTCTTCTTTGTCATCGTCATCCTCCTGGCCATCATCCAGGGTACACTCTCACTGTACACATGGTGTTCTTTGGAGCCTCAGTAAAATAGCGCACATGCAAAGATTCCAGCTCCTCACGAACTTTGAAGAACTTAGAATCACAGTAGTATATCCACGTCCACATTATACTTCAGAGGTGTACAGTTGGATACCGTGTATTTAATATGCTCACAGCAGTTCCTTTGTGGTTGCAGGTTTGATCATTGATGCCTTTGGTGAGCTGAGAGACCAGCAGGAACAAGTCAAAGAGGACATGGAGGTGAGAGGATATTTCATTTTCAACCACATTTTTAATGCAATGTTTGTCTTAAATTGCAGTGAAACACTCGATTATCGATTCATCGCTTTATTTCCAGGACATCGTACTGTAAGTTGATCCACACGAAACTTAAATTTGAGCTTAAATTACTCCTCATTTTTTAAACAATTAGTCAGACCAAATGCAAGTTATATCACATCTGTGGCCATTTTTTTCTAACCATTGTGCTGACATGGGAATATACATATAGGTTTACCATAAACATAATTTGAATGAACTTTGACAATACCCATCATTGGACTTAAGGATAAGTCAAGAGTTTGCTGCACAGTTGACCATGTAAACACATAATCCTGTTTTTGGAATAAATAAATAATAATTTCTGCCAGAAATATCATGACACATTATTGTCCATGTAAACGCAGCCAGTGTCATAGTTGTAGTCTCAATCATTGGAAAGCTCCATTCACAGCTACAGAAGACATCGCTAACTGTCCACAGGCTGAGTTGGACAAAGCGCAGTGAGGGGGAATATCAAGCATCGTCTGGTGACTCAACCTCTCTGAGTGTTTTTGGGGGTTCCAGGTGCAGCGATCTTGGCCAAGCCTTTGTAAACTAAGGCTTCTGTTAATTGCTGTAGGTTACACAACTAAGCCCTGAAAGAAAAACAAACTACTCTAACCACGTTTTCATTTTCTGTCCTCAGACCAAATGTTTCATTTGTGGCATTGGTAATGATTACTTTGACACAACACCCCACGGCTTTGAGACTCACACCTTACAAGAGCACAATTTGGCCAACTACCTGTAAGTATCTTAGCTTAATTTACCCTTTTCCCCCCTGCTGTTTCCTTTCCATTTAAAACCATTAATCATTATTATTATCTCCCACCAACATGTTTTGCCTCTCTTCTGTAATTTAAACACATGATTGATGGCTTCAGCACATTACTACAGTATTAGAGCCAAAGCCACTAATAGCGGCAGTGATCCAGAACGCTGGATCCCTTCAAGTATTCTTTCCATCTGCCGTCGTGTTTCCCCTGCACTCTCTGCTTAGCCAGTGTTCTTGTGTAATGCCAGCGACAATGCAAAGTCTCAGTCCATTTGCTCTCACAGTCAGCTGGCTGGAGGAGATGAGAGCGACCTCATTATGTTCCTTCATTACTATTTAATGCCATGAACTTTATTGGAAAATAGGTTTGTGATGGCGTGCTCTCATACAGTATTCATCATGATCTGGCATGCTGTGATGCACACAGAGATACACCGGCCCGTTGCCATTTACACTTGATTTGGGAAACAACGGGCGATTTGGTGGCGGAGACCACAGACTGTATAAAGATGGATGGCTCCTGAAACGTGAAGCCAGAGCAAGTAGAGCTCCCCCTGGTGACTGGCTGCAGTATAGGTCATAAGCTCCAACTCCTCCATGTTCGAACTTGGGCCAAATTAAAACAAAGTATAAGTAATAAATTTTTTTCAAGGATGGTTTCAGTCATTTTAGGTAGTTAATAAAATGCTGGTGCATATTCAAGTATCCATTTTTCTGAGAAGTTTAATTTTAGTCGGTTATTTGATGCTATAGAAACAGGATGTGACATCAGGATCAGTACAAGTTGCCATGCCAACAGCTCCATGAAGCAAAGGAGCGTTGGAAAAAGTAAATAAATAAATAAGCACAGAGTATAATCCTCTTGGACCGTACTGTGCACTGACTCTGGCTCCAAAGTTGCAAGATAACACTGCCTGCATCCTTGGGAAAAAAGTGTCAGTTTGGCCAATGCAAGGAAGTTTGAATGCATGGTCCATATTTGTATACAGTCTATGGTTTAGGCAGTCAGAAACTGCAACGCCTCCTAGAACACAGACATTGCCTTGTGAAAGGCGGTATAAAAATTAAACACACAGTAAACCACAGTAAAAGCCTTTCTTTTCTATGTGTTACTACTGTCATAATTCTAGGGCTGGGTGTATTCATCTAAATATCGATAGAATCGATACCTAGGCTGGTATCGCATTGATACTAGCATGATGAGATACTTTTGTTATAGTTTCTCTTCTATATGTCCAGCAACTTACTCATCACAGAGTTCATGTGAGTACAGCTATTCTCCAAGTCTGTACGCAGCAGGAGCTTCTCCATCTGTAGCAAACGGTGGAATATGGACAGAATTTGACACTCAAAGCCTAGTATTACAGAAGCATCACACAGCTGGCACTGATGCCGTTATTGCCGCCCACACCTATTAGATACGAGATGTAAAAGCTTCCTGTTTTGCTGGAACAGTTTACTTCTTTTCTTTCTCACAGACTGTTTGGCCTTTTGCAGGTTTTTCCTGATGTATCTTATCAACAAGGATGAGACAGAGCACACTGGTCAGGTAGGGTATAATTCTACACTGATGACCTTTCTCACTTTATGGTAGTCACTACTGTGAACATCCCGATTTCACTGTTTATTTTACTATATATCATTAAATAAAGTATATAGCAGTTAATCAGTAATTAATGTGCGGCAGCCAAACATTTAACTACAACTTCTACTAATTGCAGATTTAGGTAAATTTGCTCAGCGTTTATTTGCCTGCTTGTTTGTGCAGGAGTCGTATGTGTGGAAGATGTACCAGGAGCGCTGCTGGGATTTCTTCCCGGCTGGAGATTGCTTCCGCAAACAGTACGAAGACCAGCTTGGATAGACCAGATGCATCCTCATTACCTCTGTCCCTGTTGAAGTGGGCTGCTGGAACATGTAGTTCTACCTACGGCTGCTGGACTGCAACACACACACAAGTCATCCCAGCGTTTCTTTGAACTGGTCCGAGGAGGGACGAGGAAAAAAAGTACTTTTTTTTTAACCTAAAAAGGAGAAACTTCTCCACTGTCAGATGTACCAGTCCAGGGGGAAATGACCTCCAACTTGCCCCAGACATTTTGATCCTCTTTTAGTTTTGGGACTCGTTTTTGACAGCGTGTTGCCTTTTACTCCACATAACCCCAAATCATTGCACAATTTTTCTTTTTGGTCTTTTTGAGAAACACTGGGTTGTGTGGGGTCATGGGACAATGTGTCAGTCATATTATGCACAATGTATGAATGTTGAACTTGAGACTTAATGCCAAAAGAAAAGCAGAGGAGTATAGTAGATATACGTAGTGTGCAAAAATGTGATTTGAGAAAAGTTCGTGTTTCAGATGTTGTTAGCATTGCATATTGAGATGAGGTTTGTAGAACGAAGTGGCAAAAATGGTTTATTGTGTAGGATTAAAAAATGCCTAAATTTCTTCATGAAGTGCCTTACAGTACTGTACTACTACATTACAATGAAGCTATGCAAAACTTTAGTTTTATTTTTCTTTATTGTATGTAAGTGCAGTAGTTTTCCTGGAGCAGTAACGAGTAGCTGTCCAGATACGTAAATTGTGGCTGACACGTTTTCATTTGAACTTGGAGGAAACAGCGTCGGAATTTGATTTATTTTGTTGCTGAATGCAGCATAACAGCAAATGTTCAAGATACAAAGTGTATAAAATGACACAGCAGAATTTAACGAACACCTTCAAACAAAAACGACAACAAAAAAATGAATTGCTATTGTATGGCCCTTTGTATGTAATAGCTTTGCGGATCTGTGCATTTCTTTTGATGGAAAAAAATAAAGAAATTAATGCAAGAAATATTCATGTTTCTCAGCTCTTTATCGCCTATATCAGGGGGTCTTTAACGTTTTTCAAGCCAAGGACCCCCAAACTGATGAAGCAGGGACAACATACAAGTCTACAAGTCAAGTTGCCTTTATTATATGCATTTTGCCCCCTACTGTATGTTGTAATGTGTATTTAAAGAATTAAAATTTGTGGGGGAAAATAAAAAAATTTAAATAAAAAATGTCTAATCAACCACAGATTTTGCGATCCCTTGCAGTACCTCCGCAGACCCTCTAGGGGGTCTATTTTCTAAATACATAAAACACATTTTAACTTCGTTACTCATCAACATCTCTACTATAAAACTACTATAACTACTATAAAAAGAGACAGTGAGTCATTTCAGTCCCAAAATCAGCAAGATGACACATCTGCCTCTGCTGCTATTTTTTTTTTTCTTTCAAAACAAGACCCCTACTGCGTGGCCACAGCCTTTGGCTTCAGTTCTAAGTTTATTTCACTCACCCCAAACCTCAAAGCTATATCATAACTGTGACCTTCCTGCAGATTAAAATCTTAGCATACTAATAAATAAGCAGTGGCTGTGTGTGTGTGTGTGTGTGTGCACTTCTGGTTGGTCAGAGAGGAAGGACGGGGCCTCAGCAGGCTGCATGATGGGAGTTTTAGCCATTACCCATGGTGCCACCTGTCAGCTCACATCATGTCACCACACCTCAGGCACCACACAGTGCAGTAGCCTGCCGCTGAGAGCAGCTCCACCTCCTCCACTTGCACTGCAACTGCTCTGGCATGTTGACTGCTTTTTGTGGTCCCAGCAGAGCGTCGAGGGTGAAGTATATTTTTCAAATTTATAAGTGACTTGTTGCCATTATTGTTCCCCTGAGTGCGCAGCAACAGCAACAATAAAGAAGCTGTATTCTCCACTAATTGTCATGAAACGCTATCATAATTGAGCAAATACTTAATATTTGGAGCGCATTGTGTGCAAAGGCAATCTGAGAGCAAACTCAATTTAAAGTTTCAGATATTATGTTCTGTGCTCTAACAAGCACTCCTGTATTATTTAGCATATTATGTAAATGCAACAGGAGAATTTGCAATATCTGTGATGTGACCATTCTCAGTAATGTGGCATAATGAAAGCCGTGGGAAGGCCGTCTCAGTGTGAAATAACAATTAACTCACCATATAACTGAAGACATATTATACCTGGCTATTAAACCTGTCTAGTTTGGTGGCAGCAATGAGGGTAGGCCTTTCATTTTCATCTTAGATGGCTTGCTGAGAGAATTTATGCACAACTTGAAGGATTTTCTTCCTTTAAATGTCATCCAGTTAACCAAACGGATGTGGAACGTGTTGATATAACATTTAATGCACAAACAGCTAACCAGTAAAGTTTACTACATGCATGTGAACTTGAATGCTGCCCTAGTACCCTAAAGGTGCAATACCACCAATCCAATCCATTGGGTGCCAGCTCCAAAATAACTTTAGTACCTATTTGGAATTTGTCACCATTAAAAAAGTAAAAAAAAGTAATTAAGACATACCAAATTCAGTTTTCCGTGTCAATGTGGTTGCTTTTTTTTGGAGCTACGTCCATTATTTAGTAGATTTAAGGCCTCACATTTTTATTTGGTCCCATTCCAGGACGTGGCACCCAAAGAAAAAAAATGAAAATTGCCAGGCTAGAAGTCTGTGAAGGTTCTCAGTCATCCAAGTCATGGTAATCCAAACTGGACTTGTAGGATTTATTGAAGACGTTGAAGAAGTTGACCTGAAGAAGCTACTCGGATGAGTGGCGAAACGTCTTCAAGAAATCCTACAAGTCCAGTCCTTATTCAATGTTTTTTGGAATGCCAGGCTAGTAGCTTCAAATTGGTAAATTGACAAACCAGTGGGTCACACCACAGTGGCTGTGCCCAAACAGCACCAAACAGAGACATATATATTAGGGTACAGTTAGGTAATATGCAACATGTCTTCTTTTTAAAAAAAAATATATGTATATATAAATATCTGCTCTCTATTCATGCTTATTATTTTTTTTAATTAATATATTATATATCTACTTTAGAGGAGTATTTCTACCTTTGGACAGAGCTTGCCCTGTTTGCTCTTAAACATTAAACTGGGAACGCTGAGCAAGACAATTCTTTCTTTTCATTTCTCCCACTTAATGCATACGCACAAAACATTTTGTTCACTCAAAATGTGCACCAGCAAGATTAATAAACTCCCTTAAGGAGGACTTTTGTGTTAGATTCCCTTTCATGCTGGGAGTCTGTTACCTGCTTGTAAGGGTCTAAGGAGAGAGATCCCTTAGTTAGCAGCTTCCTCCCGAGGGCTCTTCACACCAAGTCTCGATGGGATTGCTTTCCAGACTCGCAAATATCAGTACAGTAAAAAGCTTGTGTCTTTTTAATTTGCTTTCCTAAACAGTTGGGCTCTCAAATCAATGTTGTTTTAAACTTTGGGGAATACTGAGCAGAAGCTGGGCAGCACAGCGGTGTGATGGTCAGTCCAGGTCAGTTCCTCCCACCCTCCAAAGATATGACCATTGGGTTCACTGGTGATTCTAAATTGACCGTAGCTGTTAGTGTGAATGGTTTTCTGTCTCTCTGTGTTAGAGTGGAGACCTGTCCACGTGTGTACCCCGCCTCTCGCCCAAAGACAGCTGGGATAGACCCCCCCCCGAGACCCTCCAGAGGACGAGCAGTTACAGAAAATAAATGAATGAGCAGAAACTACCTGCTCCATATGTTGGCCACATTTTCTGGAAGACGCGACACCTGCTCTTCTCTCTGTGTGACTCTTGCATGATGTATGACTGCTGATGTAACGTGGAGGAAAGTTGTGCGTGGCCTGTCATCCCACGGACCCCAGCGTGGTGCGTGGCCGCGGCGGAGTGACAGATCGCTCGGGAGAACAAAGAGAGCAGCTTGAGTCACGGCGTGTACTCTCACCTGCAGCTGGCTGCCCACGGGCTAACCGCCAACTGGTGACAAGACACTTTCTGCTCCCTTTGACGCTTTCCTGGGCGCGCTTGAGCCTTTGATGCAACATCGCACAACAAACAAGACCTAAATGACTAAACACGCTGAGATGAGGGGAAAAGAGGCCAATTTGCGTGATTGCGCTTTCACGATGCCGAATCGCC
The DNA here is from genome assembly GCF_022458985.1 of Mugil cephalus. Lineage (NCBI taxonomy): Eukaryota > Metazoa > Chordata > Actinopteri > Mugiliformes > Mugilidae > Mugil > Mugil cephalus. The sequence goes on from NC_061786.1 coordinate 9,382,282, forward strand.
ACTTTGTCGTAAGGATTTATAGAAAGATGCTACTTAGTGCCAGCTTGATGGCTTCAGATTTTGTCTGATCAATAGTCTAAACACATGGATATTCAGTTCAGTATAAAAGCAGTAAGCGCCTGTCCCTGAAAAGACAGATTTTGGCTTTTTAGACAAAAAGAAAAGTAACAAAAAATGTTTTAAAAAATGGAGGTTGTGATTGTGATGAGAAGCACATTCCATCATTCCCCCTCAATTTACTATTGACATACTTTTTAAAAAAAATCTCAAAATAGCAGAAAAATACGGGAGCGCTACTGTTTATCTGTGAACACTAACATAAAACCCTGTGTCCTCAGTTAATACGCACTGCAGTGCTGGCATTCGCTCCTTTAACAGATCTGTTCCTCCCTGAAGCGTACTCTCCATCACCAGAGTTCAACACGTGCGATTGTGTATGCGACAGAGAGAGGGACAGAATTCTGTGAATGAAGACTGAAAAAAGACGAAACGCATTTTCAGAAGTAACCAGGAGGTGTGGACCATCGTGAGGTTTGTTTTTCAGTCTCGCTGGCTGTAGATCGTTACAGCTGTCAGGGCGGTCGTCAGACCTGAATAAACCTGATTGCAGCCTGAAGGAAGCTTCGATGAGGAGTCTGTTTGGATCGGGGGAAAACCGTTAAATCTATTGGTGTCACTGACCCTTACCAGCTGGGGACCTGAGGGAGCCTGTTTGAATCACACACTGACCACCGTTCATCATATCTGCATCGTCTAAACCTGTTGTGTTGATAGATAGATTGATAGATCTAGGTTATCTAAACTGGCAGTTGCTGAGGTTTCTTTCTCTTGTTTTTCTAGGACATTCATGCTGGACTGTGGCTCCTTTCAGAGAGACTTAGTTTCTAACGTATGGGTGGGAAACTCTTCATTCACTATTGGTCTCGGAGGGAAAAGAGCTCCTTCTGTCAACTCCTTTTTAATTCATCTTCATAACACAGACAGACTCAGACAGCCCCAGTACAAAAAAAATAACGTGTCTAATGTTCAAAGTGTCCATCACTTTGAAAGCGGGTTCTGCCAAAGCAGTGTTCTACATGAAAGCAAAACCACAAACTTTCTTGTTGTACAGAAATCCTGATAGATTAAATAATCTATTAATGCTTTGAGCATCTCACAGGTACCTCAGAACAACCTCTCCGGTTTAATGGACTGTCTCGTCCTTGGGATTCCAACAGGGGACTAGATCTTAGGTTCTTGTTTGAGGATCTGTTACATGTTCAAGGTCAAACAAAGGCATTTTAGCCCGTGTCTGTTGAGTAACAGAATGCTGCAGGGCCAGGAGGGCCAGCAGTGCAGACAGACAGTGATGGGAGGCGAGCAGTGCTGAGCGAGGGGCAGGATGGAGCTGAACAGGCTGCTTCGTACTCCACGGGTGTTCGATTGCGCTGATCAGGCAGGGGACAATTCAAGTACACATCCAACTCTGACGCCGGGCCAAACATCGCTGCAGAGGACGCATGAGAATTGAGAGGGTTGTGCGAAAGGCTCGAATTGGTGTGTGCTGATAAACTTTTGATAATACAGTGCGTTCAGTGACTGGAAAGTCTGCATGCATTTATGACTCACAGATAATCCGGTTTTAAACTGTAAATTTTAGCTTCTTCTGCATACAAATACAAAATCATTTGCCAACAGTCATTCAGTACAGTAGAGAAAAGTTGACTTTTCTGTCGATTATTCAGATATAACGGGATGTATTGCATGAACCTACAAGTAGTAATCTGCTGTGTACGCATTAGATTATCTTCACAGGAGATATGGTTGGCCTGGTGCTGGAGATAAAACTACAACCATCAACAAATTCCTTGGTTAACCTGTGCAGAAAGTTATAATTGTTTTCAGTCTTTGTGCCTAGCTGACTGCTTTCTGGCTTGAATGATTGATTGAAATGAGAAGAAAATTGGTATAAATAAACATATTTATCACTTATATATCTTATTTCAAATAAAAAATTTAACCACAGTTTTGTGGCAGGCAGTTCCTCTATTATTCTTTATGCTAAACTGAGCTAACGGCCCGCTAACGATGACATATGACTGATAACAACCACACGTGAAAACAGATGGATAATGCATCACCACTTCCTCAAAGTGTCTTGTCAATGGGTGCTGCCGTGTTGCGCTGGTGTTTTAATTTGCAATTTCTGTGCATTGGAAATGTCTCCTCCCACTTAATGTAAGTTTCTAGGACTGGGGAATTAACATTTGTACACTATCGTTTTATAGATTTAGAACGATTAACAACCGCTACTTTTCTAGCTAGCGGGCGACACCCATTGACTTTACATAATGAGGGGCCATAATGATTCATGGGATTTTTGAAGAGTAGTTTTCAATCTCCAAATGCTGCCAACTTGGCATTTCTCGACCTCCCCAACTCCCAGCTAATTTGAAAATGAGCAAAGAGGTGAACCAGGAGTGGAGTTGTCGTGGTCATTCAACTTTTGTATCAGCCTGGCCATTTTTACACCAAAGTCTACGAGGACTGAGTCGCTTTTTGGAGGCAGTCTCAAGTGGTCATTTGGTGTGAGGTAAGATTTAGGTGTTATCTCTTGAGCTCTCTTAGGGACTTCGAAGTTGGCTTAATTTTTCTGCCCCAGAAACTCAGCTTGCTAGCTGGAACATTATCATTGTCTGTCTAATTTAAGTTAGTGAGCACTGATTCAGCAGACAGTTTACTGCAGAAGAACTTATTCTGAAATAATGAGAAATCGCATAGGAAAAGACAGAATAGTTTTCTTATGTAATGTATAGACCCCTTCACAATGTTGAGGGCGGGGCTTAACTGGATGCAACACATCTCAAATACTATTGCCTGTAAACGGTGGTTTGCACATTTCAAGTGAACTGTTTTTGGCAAGAACGGACGAGGAAAACGCATATTTTAGACAAAATACTAATACAATTTTACAAAGCTGACTCTGACTGACAGGACTACATTCACCTACCCCTACACTCTCACTTACTGGATGGATGATTTGACCAAAGGAGGACACAGAGGGGATGAAGTGTGGTCTGTCTTTATCAAGTGAAGCCTCTCCAACAGCCTCTATTACAAGAATTAAGTGGAACCACTGTGGAGGGTAATGTAGTAAATGCAATTTCTGCTTGGACACCCCTGAAACGGGCAACTAACGTTGCGTTACCTAGCATTTAGCATTAGCATTAACATGTAACAAGAATCTCCTAAATAATGATTAACTTAACGTAATTTCAGTCACAATTTATTCTATTTATCTCTTATCTTATGATGTCTATGTCTGGTTCATGTATGTTCTTTGTTATCCTGAGACTCTTGGAGAAAACAATTTCCCTGTGGGGATCAATAAAGTGATCTTCAATCTATGCTGCAACCAGCAACCAGGCAGAAGATATTCTGTCTTTGTCATTCATCTTTATATACAGTCTATGGCACCAGCATTCAATCTCTCAACAAAAAAAGATATATAGTAGTGTAATAATGGTGTAATTTCATAAATACAGTATTTGGATCTATTCATATAATGGGTAATCCGTATATAAAGATAACTATTTTTTCCATCATCCTGATCAGGTTTTCAGGCCACGCACTCTCAGACATGATTGAAGAGGGTGGGAGCATCACGGAGCGGATCAGACACAAGATAGAAAGTGAGCACTGCAGTGATAGAGACCTCAAGAGATAACGCCACAATCTCACCTCACGCCAATCCACCCGCAACAACTTTTCTGTAACAATTTTGTACTAATTTGTACACCGAGCATGTCGTTGTTATCGTCCTGCTGGCACAGAAATACATGGAGAGCTCTAATCAAGGTAATCGCGCTGGGGTTTATAGTCAGTGAGTGTAAACATGTAGCAATTAGCCATTTGTTTCTAATCACGAGGTTGTCATTCAAAGTGCTGCAAGTTTTTCAAAGCAGGATCCAACCTCCTTCCAAAGATGAAGATAATTACTGTTCTATCACACCCTGTGATTCACCGGTAGTGAATAGCAATGAAAGAATGAGAAGGAAATTTGCAGTATCACTTACCATAAGCCTAAAGAGTTGATTGAAAATGATAGTGACGATTGTGACTGCATAATTTAATCTTGAGTTGCCCATCCTATTTATGAATAATACATGCTACTGTCAGTGCAGTGTATGAATGGGGTTGACACTGATGCTGACTAATGCGAGTCAAGGAAGGGCACACAGGTAAATCTCTCAAAAGCTTTTCAAGATATGTCCCTCTACTCTTCAAAGCAGTTAAGGATTTCCACTTCACGGCCCATTTACTATTCCTTGGGCGCTAGCCAGAATCGGCTTGTGTCATTTGGGCGGTCAGAGCTGAGTGTACTGAACAAAGGAAATGGGAGTCCCAACGGACCCCATGTCATAGGGTGTAGGCCTGTGTATAGCAATGGGTACAGGCTATGCACTGTGATTGCTCGTTCTTATAATGGCTGTACAGGTCATAGAAAGAGCAGAGGTAGTTTGGTGGTTGTAGAGTAAGCAAGTAACTACTTTGGCGGTCCACAGCAATGGTTTTGTTCTGTACAAAGATTTTTGAGCCGCACTCTAAAAGCTCAACATGTTTGCTTCACCAATGCTTCAGCTATTGTCATATTAGGAGCGTAGAGTCCTAAATTCTTATTGACATTTGGCTGAAACACATGACAGACTACACTCTCACCGACTGACAGTTTACATAACTTGTATTACTGGGGAGGAGGGAGCCAGAAACAAAACACTGGAGATGAGAATAGAAGCAAACAACGATGGAAATGATACTGGTTGTATTGAGTTTGGTCATGCCTAAAAAGGAAAGAAAATGCCACTGTGGATCCATCCATCAGCTGTATAAATAGGACCGTACAGGTTGTCTGTCCTTGAGCATCTCTTCCGCTTCACTGTGTTGTGTACCTGTTGGTGTAATATCCGGACACGTCAATGATGATGTGTCATGACGAATGAGGATTTATCATTTGTGGCAGCTGGATATCTGAAGATCATGCGAGAATCCGTCTTGTCTGGCCTCAAACATGAACTTATAGTTAAACCACCATGGTTTGAACTCTTCAAGTCCTATGTGAATCTGTTGGCAGCCACTACAAGCATGGCACAGCAATGAGAAGCAGCAATTTGTTTATCAGACAGTTCTGTGTAACAAATTGTTTCATGCAACAAACCATCCAACATGTAAGGCTGGGCAGGAATGGCCAACACCTAATAAATAGACATGTATGGAAAAATTTCAAAGATGGCAGTTGTATGACGTGGGTCTTGCCAAAAAGTCAGTCGTTAGGATTGTCAAAGGTTTCAACTGTCAGGTGAAGACGGGCTTTGAACAGTAGACGTGCTTATCATGTTCTTGTCTCAGATGAGCTAGAGACATTGGTCACTTCATCTCAGAATCTTGAATACGAGTCGCAGAAAACAAGACGACTATCAAGTGTCGAGTCTCGCCCACGATGGCTAATGAGCGTGGCAAGCTGTCTTCACAGTTAATACCTTTGAGATGTGCCTAGATCAATTGCTCTTAGTCAAATTAAACATTTCAGATGTCCCACAATGACAGTTGTAGGACTAATGGCTTTACTCTCATCCTTTATGTGTGTTGGACTTACAAACTGATATCTTTAACTCCCATTCAGAGTAGGAAAATAGCTATTAGTAATATCTAAAATGCAATTAAGTGTTAAATGGATCTTCATAGCAGATAAGGTAAAAATGTTGACGGATACTAGTTGGGATGTGTCCCAGATTCAATCTGTATAGTGTATAGTGTTAAGGAAAAAAAGCAATTGTTATGACTGATACTTGAATTCTATCTCAGTTGTGCAGTTTCAAGGTCACATAGTTTGAACCCAACTATAGGAGTGCGCAGAAGTCAGCAGGATTAAGTTTCATCTCATTTCATCTCATCTCATCTTCTACTACCGCTTATCCTCACTATGGTTGTGGGGGTTGCTGGAGCCTATCCCAGGTGTATCAGGTCCCCAGTCTATCGCAGGGCTAACACAAACAACCAATCACACTCACACTCACGCCCAAGGTCAATTTACAATCACCATTTAACCTGACAAGCATGTCTTTGCATGTTCTACCCAGAGAAAATCCACACAGACACTGGGAGTATATGAAAACTCCACCCAGAAAGGCCTGAGTCGGACTTGAAGCCTTGAATCCCTTCTTGCTGAGAGACATCAGCGCCAACCGCAGAGCCACTGTGGTGCCCGGAACTGGCAATGTCTGTGCAGAAAAAACACAACAAAAATTGAGATATTTCAGCTGAAATCACCTACTGATGGCATTAGAGGCTTCATCCTCTGTTAATCATGAGGAATGGAAAATCCGACATACAGACCACCATTATTACTTTACCACCAGCTATCAACATCTTATCCCACAATTACTTTTGCAGCCTTCGTAGCCTTTGTAGCATGGAGTTTCACAGATTTCAAACAACAATAACTTTATAGGAATAGCAGCTGTTTAACTGCCCGGGGCTCAACTACTGAATGATGTGTGAAGAGAGCCTGATGTAGCGGAGCAGCTCCAGCACACGGCACAGGCTGTCCTCTGTAACTCTTGGTTGCCCTCAGGTTAAAAAGGTGTATATGATTTTCCTCTAGACAAAACTGAAAAGGGAGAACAGACACCGTGGTGTCATTTGATTCATCGTGGAAGCCTAAAGTGCGTTCCACAGGTAATTTTAGCGTGGCACGAGCTTATAGAGGGCAATTTATTGTTGTTTTCCTGCACCGCTTTATGAAATTTTGTGCCCCAGGACTTGGCTGTTAGCTCAGACAGCTTTAGGTTATAGTGTTCATAAAAAAAAAAAAAAAAAGAAAAGAAAAAAAAAAGCGCAGCCCAAAGCCAGTATTAAACCATATTGTTATCTGAAATGGGTTTTATGTGTGCCACAGTTATCTTGCACCGTGATAAATGGAACAATAAGCCAGTGATTAAAGATACGATCACTGCTGTGCTGTCCGCCACATGAATCTTTTATTCAGTTTACTCTGTTATTTTTGACTGCAGATGAAACATTAGGATTATAATACGACAGCAACCATGAGGCTGTTATCATTGGTAGAGATTGGACCTGAGATGACCACGGCATTTCTGCTGCTGATAATTAACCAGCAGTGATTTAGCCTGTAATAGCTACTGTGTGGGGGTCGGCTGCTTATGACGTTAAACACCGATCGCCTTAACCAGCACGCACGATGAGAAGCGGAAGAGGTTGACCAATGGCTAACAGAAAAAAAAATATATATATATTCTGTCCCTCATCATTATTGTGTGGTTATGTCGTTAGGATGGTCGCTATATTATTGGCCGGCAACCAAGAAAATTCAATTATCATTCCTTTAATGGAATTTCAGCCGATAATTAAGCTCTCTCCATCTCTCCAAATGAACCATAAGAGCAAAAGAATAATTCTTTTTTTAATCTCAAATTAAAAAGTAGAACAGTTGCCTAATAATCTGTCCATATTAGATCACAATTTTAAGATGGTGTATTATGAAACTGCTACTGATGCTCGTATTATGCACATTAAGATAACACGGTAAGATTAGTTTCAGCTCTCAAGCAGAATAGCGAATAGACACATGAAATGCATCTCTGACGTGCGTCATGTGCGCATACTGCAATAAGCACTTTAACAGCACCACGTTTCTTCAGGCTAGCAAAGCCACTCAACTATGTAATGCTAATTGATTTTCTAAGGTTGACAAAATTGCAGCTGATACAGCAGGCCACAGCTCACTTAAATCTCAAACTATGAAATGGTTTAACGATGTGAAAATGGGATGGGAAAATGAAATGAAGCATAAAATACCAACAGAGCGTATTTCTTTGTACAGTTCATTTCTAAATAAACAAAACTTTAATTGCACTGATTCTCTTTTGCCATTTTGTTAGTATTGCTATAAGATGCCTTCTAAATGATAGATAATAATATAGGACATTTTAAGTATGCTGGATGATGCTAGATTTCAGGGGTCTTCAATGTTTTTCAGGTCAATGACCCCCAGACTGATGGAGAGATAAAGCAGGGACCCCCTACCTACTATATGGGTTCTATATTAAACTCGACCTAGTGCTAAATATATATTATTATTATCATCATTTTGCATTCAATATTAAGCTATTCAAATAATGCAGATACAAATATTCATTTTTTTTATTTCAAACAGCAAATGTGTAACAGTAGGGTGGCCGTGCAGCTGCCATAAACATAAACACACCTAACTGGTGCAGACAATTGACAGATAAAGAAAATAACTGACAGATTCAAGTTTTAATTTCACCTGGGGACTGAATAGGCTCTCTTGGCCACTTTCGGGTTAGATCGACAGGCCTCTGCTAGTGTGGCGCTGTGTGTTAAAGACTGCCCTGTTGAGACAGCTCCTGTATCAGAGGCGAATGAGTGAAGTGCTGATAATGTCTTCTGCCTCCACTCATCCCTTTACTAAAATATGTTGGATTCATGTTAAAGTGTATTTAAAGAAATTGTCTAATCAACCAAACATTTACTGGCTGCACAACCTGCGCAGAAGTTACCCGGAGTATCTACCTCATCTTTATTTTCCTATCACTCCACTCGGGAGCTCAGTGCAACTTCGACCAATTAGCACACAGCGCCACAGGAAAGTGAATCTCATCAATAAACCATGAGCACATTATTTAGGATGGAAATGAAAGATTCATGCTCGAGACGTCTTAAAAAGACTAGTGTGGCACTCCAAACCATCGACCGAGTGCACTTCGCGAATTAGCTTCGCTTCGTCCTCAAACTTTTGAAGAGACGTCACTTCTAATATTTGCCCAGTGGCCCATCCGTATGTGACCGCGCCTCTGACTGCCGTTGCATCAGGAGTTCTCAGCAGTTGCGGAAGCCATCTGTGTTTATTTTCCATTAAGAGGACCTCTCTCATCTGCTCTCACCTCTCTTCATCAGGGATACACTTCACGTTATATGTATTAATTAATTATTCAAGGGCATCGAAACGCTGCTGATATTACTAATGAACAACAAGGTGCAACATAAACTGTAGTTACCGGTTGCCAACATACACATGCGACACTTCTCAAACATGCAACGCTCAAATCATCTGACACAAGCCTCTTTCTAATGCCCCTCCACATATGCAATAGAAGGAGGCCATAATGCCAGATTCATGCAAGTTTATGCAAGTAAGAAATTTGTTGGCATGCAGTGTGATTCTAAATTGTCTGTGCGGAGGATGGGGGACCACATGAAGGGTACTGGCTACACGCCCAAAATAAACACCTTAGTAGAGAGGTGGTGCTGGGTAAACGGCCTGCAGGTATCAGCCCGCTGAGGCCTCCTGACAGACATCTCACCCAATTAGCATTCGGCACCTTGCCTTACCGCTTTGGGCGGCAAACACTATTTTAATGTAGCGCGGTTCTCATCAAGAACAAGCGCGGTGACTGTGCTAAGTATAGAAGAAAGTTCTGCGAGTGCAGGCGCGCCCTCAGCAATCACTCCACTCTGAGACGTTTCAGTCAATTCCCATTAACGCTTTGTAGATTTGGAATTAGAACAGATCTGGTGCCTTCATTGATATGGACCACGTGTAAAGTGTAGTCATTCATGCAGTACGATGTGCGTTCATATGTTTTATATGGAATAGCTGGGAAAGTGAGGTACTCGTGTGATAAAATTCACCTAAATGTAAAGGTGGGAACAAGTCGCGAAAGTTTTGGTACTCTGTTCCCCTGTTTTCAAAAGCAGATATGTGTAACCTTTACACAAACTTGGCAAATGAAACGGTGTTGTCACAAGACATTTGGGCCAATTCCTTTTTTTATGATTAACATGGATGTCACAACCGATCACATGTCATAGCTCCCCTGATCCGTTGCTGCCGTCCATGTCGTTTCCAAAGGAAACCGCATGAAGTCAGAAAAATGACTTTGCACCTTAAGAAATCATCCCATCCAAGAAGCATGTAAAGACACCACTGAAATGCTTTTAAATCTACAAGTTCTTTACGGTCTCTCATCAGGTGTGCCCGTCTGGCGCCAGTCCACCTCTTCACAGCTCCTGAAGGTTGTGAAAAGGTGCCCAGTTCACAAGACGTCACCTGGAATGACTTTAACTTACATGAAAAATGTCCCCTTGAAAGACAGTTAGTGCCGGGTTTTTACTGTCATTGCACTAAGATCGCTTCATATTATTATAGACTGAGTCTGACCTACCTTCTGGGCTATTGATTATAATTAATGCAGCTCAATCTGAAAATCAATGAGGCTTGCGTTTATCTGTTTCCCCTGCTTTTGCGTTTGAGCTTTGTGCAGTATTAAAGGTGGAGGAGATCATGTTTGGTGGTACCCAGTAGCTCCTCAGCACCTTTCCTGGTACAATAGAAAGTAAATCCTCTCAGATTATCTATTACTTTGAGTCCCAGTTAGTCGCACTGTTGATCTGTTACAAACAGAAACTACAGGTTCATCCACTGTGGAAGATGGATCTCTCCTCAGCTGGCCTCACCTATCTTCTCCCATTATAGGGGTGTTTTACCTGAACCAACAGCCTAAGTCATTGATCCCTAAGGTTAATTTATGGTTGGCTGTTGTGTCTTGCAATTAGGTCCTCCTCAACTGGTTCCTTATGACACTCTTACCATTAATGGATTAGTTGGAGCACCCTTCGTCAGGGGGCAGGAGGGACTGGACCAAAATAAATTTCTCAAGTTACAGATGAATATTGGGTCAATAAGTAGTAGACGCCACTCAGAGATGTTCATAATAAAAATAGATAAATAAATAACTCTCTGCAAGTAATTTAGACTTGAAGAAGGTACATGGACGTGTGACAAAACATCACTCAACCATGTAAAAAGACAAAAAAAAAAAAAAAAAAAAAACAGACATGTCCAGTTTTTTAATTACCCTAGGTTTTTGTTGGACCATCTGCGGAGCTTGTTCCTGATCAGTTTTGGATCGAGGGAGTTTGGAGGCCAAGTGAACACCTTGTGCTGTTTTTCATGCTTTTCGAGCTGTTCCTGAACCTGTGGTACATGTCTGAGTAACATCCACATGAATGCCAGGAAAAGTTTCCCAGCGGAACACTGAAGTATCACAAAATGTTTTTTCACTTTTCCTGTCAGTGGCTTTAATGTTGTGGCTTATTTGTGTATGTGTGTTGATAAAGGTTAAATCAACCTCCAGCCCTCAAGAATTGTAAGCGAGCTGCTGGAAAATGCAGTGTCCAAAAAAAATTTGATTTCACAAAAATAACTATAATTTATGGAAGTCATTTTAGTAACCTGGAAAGTAGGTAGAGATGAATCATGCAGAACTACTTGTACAGTCTGAAAGACAGAAGCCAAGGTTATAGGAGGCTACAGTATTTTCTTAATGTTCAGAGCACTTGGAAATCTTCTCATGGCAATGGTGTGAGCAAAGCGGTAGAGATCATTATGTGGTGGGTGTCAGAAGCGCCTCCCACACAGTAATAAAAGCTACAGGAACAGTGGCGCCCCATTTATATTCACAAACATCCCTGACATTTTTCTCCCCAAACAGGGAACTTATTTCATCCCATTTTTCACTTCATTAATTTAATCTTTTAGTCTCATCCTATTAAATAGAGGAGCGAGAAGTAAACTGTTAATAAGGAAAGAAAACCCACGAGAGAGAGGGGGAAAAAAGAACCTGCATTATTCCTGCATCGTAGCTTTTTTTCCTGAAACAATGAATTCTCTAAATAATAGCCGGGTTAATTAAGATGTCATTGTAAATAGCCAGGACAGAATAATCTACTTTGAGGAACAAACTGATATTTACATAATAAGGTCCAAACACATTTTAAAAGGGTCCGTTTAAGTGACCGAAGGAAAGCTGCCGAAAAAGCAATCTGAATTTAACAGACTGTGAAGCATATTAATTTGATTCTTCTGATGATATTTCCATCCCTGCTGGGCTGCGCTGTTTTTAAGCCGTCCCCAGGTGAAATTAAAATTCGGCCAGAGCCTTGGCACGACTGGAGTATCCTCTAATTCCAACTAACTGCGCCGGCAAATTACTGCCAAACAAAATGAGAGAAAAGTCACAACAAAGCATGTGCTGAAAGTGGAGACTGCCAAATTTCGTGTCACAACTTGGTGAATGCCTCGGCTCAATCGATGGGGACAACATCCCAAATTCACGCCTCACGCCTCAAAGTTTCACTCTAATGGGACTGACAAAGGAATGGCCTATTAAGCTAGTTTTGACCAGACGTATGTGTATGTACAGTTCCGTGTCCCTTGGGTGCCATTAGAAAGGGCGACTACGTTGGCCTCTGTTCCCGGTGAGGGGCTAAGCTGCGGTAATTTGCGGTTTCGGAACAGTGAGTAGAAGCGGTCCCACCATGTGGCTGTGCCTGGGCCTCGGCAAGCCACGATAATGAGGCAGGTTGCCTCATTAAAAGCCATGAGGCTTGCACACAAAAGAACCTGACATCAAAAGCCTGCACGCTGCCTTTAGTACGGCTCGGCACATGCTTTTGGCCATGGTACTAGCACCACAATATTAAAGTCGCACAAAAGACCTCTCGGCTGCCGCACCCACTCACTTTTGCTGTAGTCTGGCCCCCAAAAGCCTGATGTGGGTGTGTTTTGCTTGTGGAAATAATTAATAATGCTTTCATGTTTTTCAAAAACGAAACAAAAAAAAAAAAAACAAGAACAAAAATGGGCATTTAAGTTAACTCAGTAGAGGTGGCAGAACAAAGACGGTAAGGTTCCTGGTGGGGGTACAGACTGCACTTGGTCATACATGTTGACACAAACTTGCCTCTGCACTTTCTCAACATATTTTGTTAACACAGGGCCATAGGCTCTGGCTTTTCACAAAAAGAGATGATCATAAAGGTTTGCACTCATGGGTTATTTTTGAACATGCTACCTGGGGACAACAATTTGTTAACGACCCTTGAATGGTATGCGGTGAAATTTGGCATAGACAGATATATTTAATAACTGATTTTTGTTTGTGTCATTGAGTAAAACAATTTCTAAAATTTGGTGTCGGAACAGTGGAGTCAATTTTAGACCAACCAGGCTTCTCTTTATTTTAGAAATAAAAATGGGAGTCAATGGATCGATCAAGTGTAATTCTTACTTTCCTTTAATTGCTACCAAATAACAAAGCTGTTGCCAAGAAAGGAAGTTGCAAACCTCTTAAACAAGGTCTGAATTAGTTGGGCTATGAATTAAGAATGTGGTAAACAAAAGCTTTAAAGTTGAATAAAGTTAATATTTACTTTTGGTTAATGGGATGGCAGGGTTAGGCTTAGGGTTAAGGTTAGGGTTAGGGTTAGTGTTAGATGAATCCTCAGCAATTCTTTTACAACACAAGTATAAAAATTCTGGATTAATCACATCATGATTTAGAAACTAAGAAAATAATTTCAGTAAGCCTATTAATTTTACACTTACATGGTGTGAGATCATTTTTTTTTAATTATTTTTTTTCATTTGGAAAGGGTCATTGATGTCATTAATTATATTTAGAGCCCAAACTGATTAAGTATCTGCGGGATGCACTGGATCCAAAGACCCCCACTAACAACATTCTGTTACCAGACACCACGTTGAGGTTTTTAAAAATGTCAGACTTTACTGACATTAATCCAAGATTGTTTAATTGTTTTCCAGAATAGGGTCAGTGTGATTGGATCAGAGGATGCATCGTCACCTGTAATGTGAAAGCATGAAGTAAACGTGGAGCTTTGGGCTCCTCTTTTTGTTGTAGCAATCAATTATAGAGTATGTTGCATAGGTTTAATTCAGCTCTGGTCATTTGAACTCGACTGAGCCATTAAAGAAATACACTCCTCGCTCTTCATTTATAGGCATTTTGCCATTGAGCTGCGTGAAGCCACGGTGGGAACTGATGTTGTGTGAGTGTGACAGGAAACAGATAAGATGCGCTCTGACAGCTCTGATCCACCACTGCTGGACAGCAAATGTCAGACGTCAGACATCATATGTACAGATAATAGTGTGAGGGAGCGAGAGAGAGTCAGGCCTGTGGATTCTTGGTTTGAGAGCGTATTTGTGATTCTCTGTCTGTCATCTGTCCATGCTCAGTTGTATGAATGCCCAGTGTAATATGCAGCAGGATACTCAGGGCTTTACGGTTGCTGGGATAAATTTGGACTAGTTTCAAAGTAAGTCTACTTTGTATTGTACACTGTAGGTGCTTTAAGTGTGTAACCATCAATACCTGGGTGCCTGGGTGCATCAGTTGGTCTGTGACTGAAACAAACAAAAAAATAAAAACTTCCCTCAGATCCTCAGGCCACGTGGAGGTCAGTGAGGTATGGAAGGGGATAAACAGATGCACTTTGCTCGGGCATAAAATGCTTTCCAGGGAATGTGGATAGAGATACGGCGAGAGCGAGATAGATAAGGAACGAAAGTGACAGAAGCATGGAGAGGAGGCGGAAAAAGTGGGTGAATCACCATGCAGAACACAAAACGTACTCTTTTGTTCTCATAGTGATGAGTCAGAGCGAGTTAAGGTACAATGCAGCGTTTGAAAGTTTTCACTCGGCCGTGCCATCAATGATCTGCGGCGTTTGTGTCAATGTTGTCCATGTTTGGAGAGATACTGCTTAATTTAGGAGGAAAAATCAGGAATTTGACAGTACTTCTATTCTCCATATGGGATCTCGTGAGCCAAAGAGAGCAGCGAGCATGATGGGAGCCCAAGGGGCAGCAGGGTAATGAAAGGCCTCCGTATGGCTTGTGATTTGGGTATTCAGCGCAAACATGCCAGAGGATTCCTCTCACTGCTGCTGTAACTCATTATCTGACTCTTGCCTGAATATTTTTAAAGGCTAGCTGAGTTGCACGACAGAACTGTTAAAATAACCTGACATTTTACATCTGATTGACACCTCATCTCCCACATTTCTCTGAGCTATGAGTCCCCTGTGTCACACCGTGGTGAGGGCGTCTTGTCTTGGCGTTGTTCTGTCCTGTCATTTCCTGTTTTATTTTGAAAAGTAACGCTCCTCTCGTTTCAGGCCACTTGCCCTTCCTCATGTGTCACAAGTCTGATTGTCTTCCCTGATTCCTGATTGTGTCCACCTGTCCCCTATTTCCCTCCATGTGTTTAAGTAGTCTGCGTTCCCCTTGTCTTGTGCCAGAGTGTTGTCGTCGTCAACAACTTGTTCTCGTGCCTTGCTTCATGTTTTCAACCAAAGAATTTCCAAGTAAGCCTGTGAATCCTCTCGGAGAAATAGTTTTTGTTTGTCTAGTCCTTTCTTAGTTATTTCCTCAGTTCTGAGGTTTCCTCCATTCGGAGTGTTTTGTTTTTAATTAGTGATTTGTTTCTTCGATTTGTATTTCCTCCTTTTGGAGAGTTTTTGTTTTCTCTGATTAGAATTACGTCCAGGAATTTTTGTGGCCATTTGTTTGTCCCTCTGTGAGGGATCTCTGAACATTCCAATTAAACCCCCTTTGTCATCTCTGCATACTGAGTCCTGAGTTCTGCTTCGAGTCCCGGCCTGACACCCTGTCAATAGTCAGGTATCCTGACTGAGAAACAACATTACCAGGTCCTGCATATCGAGAACATTGTGCTACCAAAACCCATACAGTCCATAGTTTCATTAAACAATAAATGTCATATTATATATTATCAATGTTTTTTTTGTTGTTGTTTTTTACAGTAAATATAGTAAATAGTGACAGGAGAGTCACTGGCTCATCTCCTGTTTCCCTGCGTAAAGAAGACCTCACAGCATAATGTGCATCTTCTCCTGACGGATGCATTTAGTTGGAATTGAATTGGAGGGAGATCTTTGGACCTAGCGCAAAATACCAATTTAAACAATACGTCAAGTTGTTACACTCCGTGGCAATGTATGCCAACAACTCCGTGAGCAGCGATAAGCACCGATGAAGAATGGCCAATGAAAAATGTTTTACTGTGAAGTGGCCTGTTGTTAAAATGATCTGGCAGTGAGTTTGAAACAGCTACTTCCTGAATGGGGTACTCTCAGCAAAAAGCAATCCTGGCTCAAATCCACCACAGCAATTTGAAAAGAAAACTTTTTTTTTTTTTTACAGAGATGCATTTCCTGAGAACTTTCATTTCAAATGGCTTCGTCTGGTGCACTTACCGTCTCGCGCTCGTGTTATGGAATGTTTTCCATGACTGATGGATTCTGACTGGCTTAGACACTCTTCTTCAAATAAAGGACAGAAGATAATCACGTCTTCCTGAATTGTTTATCTGTTTAATCGCGGGGTTGCATGCTGTACGGACCAGTCTTCATTATCACTGATTAAAAACGATAACTGACGAATGAAGAGGCACATCAGCTCTTGAAGGGCAGTCTGGTATCAGCTGACTCTTTGATTACCACTCACATTTAAACACCTCCCAATCACATTAAATCAAGATAATGAGATGAGCTTTAGCAACATGAGAAGTGCTCACTGTCACTCTGGTCATTAAGATTGCTGTTGCTCATTGCTTCATCTGCTTCACTCTGTTGTTAGCAATTGTGTCATTTATTACTCCCTCAATCACCTGAACTTCTTATTACCTGCTCAAATGCATGTGTCTACTGGGTTATGCTGGCTGATGTCAGTGTAAAATACATAAGGGGAAATACCCTTCCATCAAATAAAGGTGAACAGTCATATGTTGCAGTCAATGTTTTACACTTTATTTGGAATTTATTACCTACCAGTGATTATTATCTAGCTGGCTATTTAGTTTTGTGAAGTGTACATCTCTAGTAAAATTCACACAATGTTGATTAAGCTACGGAAACAGTTTTAATAGATTTTCTAAATATGCACCTGTAGAGATGAAGGTAGAGAGAAGCAGTTATGGAGGTCCATATGGTAGACTTGGACATAAGAGTTACCAATGTAACTTGGGTTCTGTGAAGTCACCGTCATTGGCCACCAGAAAAAAATAAATAAAAATTAAAAAATATGCAGATGCTTTAGATGAAAAATAGTGTAGCAGTGCTTTACAGGGAGTACATGTCGTTTCCCAGGAGCTGTGAACACATCCCAAAATGTAGGTCAGCTCCTCCCAGGTCCGGCCCTTCCTATCAACCTGATGGTATTTAAAACACCTGTGTCCCTAAGGCTGTAGGTCTGCTTTCATCTGCCTGCTGGGTCTACGGGTTGCCTTTTCTGCCTGTCTGGTGTTGGTATCTCACCCTAGAAGAGGTCGTAAGCTCCCGACTGCCACAAAGGTTATGAGCGTTTCATCTCAAATATTGTTAAGAGTTGTCACCGGCAGCAAAGTTAGGATCTAAGTGTCCATTTCACACTAACATGATGTGGTTTCTGATTCTAGGTGTTCAGCTGCTGTTTTGCCTCTTGATCTTTTTTGGTGTTAGTGCTTCCTTGCCAGGAGTGGCCACTTGGCAGCAGCTAAACTTGTCGACCAGGTCGTTTCCAACTTGATTGTGTTTAATTTTTTTTATCTTTGTTATATTTATTGTTCTATTCTTTTTAGTGGAGCTGGTGGCTGGGTCGGGGTGGAGGCTCGGTGCCTTGGTGGGGGTCCCCTTCACTGTGTGTAGTGGTAAGAGTACTGGGGCGCCATCTTTTTAACATCTGCTTGCTGTGAGTAGTGGTGTGTTTTGAATGAGTTGCTGTGAGCGCACGTGTGGTGGGTTGCATGCTTGGGACACGCTCTCTTAGGTAGATTGCCTCCCTCTTGCTCGCCCCAGCTGACTTTCTCTTCATTTTTTATGACTGGAAGTTGTCTGCTTTTATAAAATAAACTTGGTATTGTCTAACTGTAATAAAAAAAAAAATAAATAAAAAAATAAGACTAGTTGACCTCCTCCTTTCTCTTTTCAGACACTTCCAGGTCTTGACTTAAAGCTCAATAAATTTTTTTTTTTTTTTTTTTTTTTTGGAAACCACATCTCTGGCTCCACTTTTGAACTTGCGTTGCCACTGTCGGTAGTTTGTCCATACAGTTGGACTATTACATTGGACTATATTGTATTTACTGGGGCGAGACTCCCCAGGTGCCGTTGTTGTTCGTGTCGGTCCGGTGGCTTGCGCACGGTCCACCTGCTCCCCTTAGCTCTGCCACAATAGGAAGGAAGAAGAAGAACTGTGGTCTAAAAAAGAGTCAGTCAGAAAGACAGCAAGGACAAATGTAGATTACCGCTTCCTGTAAAATTGAGAGATTTTAAGGCATATGTCATAGTCACATGTTTACTTACAGTCACTGCAAAAAGTGGGAAACAACTTTTGCACATAATCATCTGTGCTGCACAGCGTCAAATTATTCATGGATGTGGTTATTTGTGTTTTTGTTTTTACTGCTCTTTTCTCTGTCTTGCTTCCTTCCTCTGATTCCCTGATTAGTTTCACCTCTGTCTTGTCCCACCAGCTTTTGTTTGTGCATGTGTGTACTTCAGTTTATTTATTTTTTTTTTCTGTCTTTGTTCATCCACCGTTTTTACCCTTGTGTCTTGCTCCCTCCTTCATTAATCTTCTTTGGATTTATCTTGTTTTCTTGTCTCGGATTGTTGGAATTATCCCTGGTAAACTCGGCAGGCAGTGTAATTTGTTGTTTAACTTCAGTAAGTTCACTTTGTTTCTCACCCTGTCTGATTCCCTGTGTGTTCTGGATATTTGAACTAAAACACGGCCTGTTCATCCTTACCAGGAAAATTATGAACATTTAACCAATCATATCTGCGTGCTAAATGTGCAGCTGCCACAACCAGCTAATTAGTTTAGCATAGCGCAAAACTGTAACAGGACATAAACAGCCAGCCTCTTGTTGGTTTTTCCGTATTTAGTTTTTGTGTAGATAAATATGGAGGGAAATTGGCCAAAAAAAGGTGGGAAAATACTGTTCTTTACGTAAACAGCTCCTCCATAAATCTATAGCCCTCTGGCTACTTTCCACTTCCTTCGACTTTTAAACTTACTTGCAAATTCTTATTCAGGTGTCAGCGAGACACCTGTTTGTCATGCACTTCCTGCCTGCCCTTCATCTGACTCATCATTGCGAATGCTGCGAGCGCAGCAGTCCGTCTGTGCTGATGAATAGATACGAGACACCTTTCTGTGTCAGAACGGTGGTGTCAAATCAAAAATAATCACAGGTTACGTTTCGGAGCAACACCACTCATCCACAGAGCCAAACAATCTTCCTTGCTCTCACGCAGGAATAACGCACAAGTCACACCTCCCGTATCAGTCGGTTATATCACTGTGTAGAGGCGCCACAGTGATTCGTCTTTTCACACTGAACCAAGCCTGCAGGTCAGCGGGCGTTCTCATTGCCACAGGCAGAAGACTGTGTGTCAGTTGTTCAAACCTACATTCTAAACTAGGTCATTCTGTTTTTGGTGGCAAGATCTAATAGTGTCTTTTGGGCCACATGCACAAATTTAGTCCTTGAGCAAGCACAGAGTGTTGTGTGAAATGTCATGTTTCTTGAACAGAGGTCTTTTATTTAGTACCAAGTAACGGGATGAAGAAGAGCTTTGATTTGATGCATGTCCTCTTACTTCAGACCTGAGACATGTTCTGTTATTGAAGTGTATATTATTCTCATCAGACATCGGGGAACCATTTGTTTCGAGTGCAACTTGGTTTTGAAGTCTATGATTACACCAGCCAAGTTGTGTCTGCATCTGAATTGGAAGTTGTACTTTCTGTTGCAACTACTGTATGTGCAGAGCTGCTCTTGCACAGCATTCGTGGAGGACTGAACTTTTGCCAGTGAAAAAGACACAGAAGGTTCCCAAGAGGTCACGTGCAACCATACCAAATGAGTTTCTGTTCTGACAAGACACCACTTCAATTTCAAGTTACTTGTCTTCTTCCACTCCATACAGTAGGTGGTCTTGTTCTCATGCTGTGGAGGCTCCCGCAGGCAAGCAGCATAATATGCTACATGCTTAACGTTCTTGGACAGGATACTATCAGCCCCACAGTTCCTGCCTTCAAATGGGGTTGTGTTGTGCGCGTGAGGAAAATTCATATGGAGCCCTCTTGTGATATTCACAACCTTGGAAGTGGAAATCTTTGGTATGGTCCGGGAGCAGAAGTTGGGATGTGTTTGCTGACAATTTCAGCGATTACGTGGTCATTTAATCTATTGTAATTTAGTCATAGAGTTATCTTTGTAATATTTAACACATCTGAAGAAAATATTGGTATTTCCATATGCCGTGATCTTTTCACTAAGTCCGTTTCCTGACCTGATCTTTAGCTTGCTAAACTGTTAGCCCTGCTAGCTTCTCAAAGTCAACATCTGCCCAGCAGAGGTGCTTTCACAACTTGTGGTTGAGAAAATTGGATTTTTCATATCAGTCAGTGCCTGATTTGTATAGGATTTTACTCTTTACTCTTACTCTACATAAGATTTTTTACAAAATTCCCTCTGTAAATACCAACTTTAACAAAATGAAACTTTAGCCATTATTCAGATTTCTGTTGGGGAAATGCATGCAAATTAGTGCTTATTCAAGTAGATAATTCCTCATGTGCATATTTAAATATAGCTTCACAGAAATATGAACTTGTAATACGAAAAGATTTAGATAAAGACTTTATTTATGTAAGAAATCAACTGGATATGTTTAATGGTGATATTTATTAGTTAAATGTTTTTACACACATTCACCTGTAGTATTACGCCTTAACACGCCAAGCATTTTCTTTACATGACTTTCCACACAGTAACCACAACTCACAGGTTTAATTTGAAGGCAACATCAATCTTCACAATAAGAGAATCAAGTTCAATCACTCAAGTAGCTTCTGCAGTTGTAAAGGACTACGCAGGACACTGTGTACATTACGCACAATACACTACACCATCAGATGTTCCTATTAAAACCTCCAGTTAATCCCTCCAGTCCTTTAGAACTGAAGAAGGACATACGTGGATGTGAAAGCCGGACACAGAACATCATGGGAAATAAGGATCACTCTTCATCCTCCTCTCTGCAGGTGTCTTTGTGCCCCATGCTATGGAGGCTCCTGCTCCTAACACTTGAACACCAAGCATTTTGCTAGCAAGTTCCATTTGAAGGCATCAGGTGTCTCCTTGAGACCAGGTCTGGAAATGTGCACTTTACCAGCAGCAGCTGGCTTTTTCTGGAAGAAATAACAGTTCTGGTTTTCCACCAATATAAAATAAACACATATGGCCTTAACATATCACATAAAACACTATCAGATAAGTTTCTCACAGAGCAGGAAAAAATAAAACATTTTGGATCACACTTCATCTTCTTCTTCATAGGTGTCCTTGTCCCCATGCTGTGTAGGCTCCTGCTGGCAAATACACGACGCCTCTTGCTAAAGTGTCCTTAGACAAGCAACCATCATCTCCACGGTAGCTTTTCAGCAAAGACATAAATGAGAATATTGATGCAGCTTTGCGATATGCAGCTGATGACTATTCATTTAGCATAAAGACTGGAAAAGGAGAAGCGACATGATTTTGTGAAAAGGTATAACGATATACCCAGTCAATGTTCGAAGCTAGTTAGCAACTTATGCTAACAAGCAGATGGCTGTAGCTGGCATCCGAAATATCTTCTGATAATTGTGAAGTTTTACAAAGAAATTACAAAAAGTTTAATCACCTTAAACTTTCCCTGGCATTTTAATATTTCTACCGATATATACATACATGTTTATAGATTAAAGTTATGTTTCTCTCTGTTCCGTACCTTGAGTTACAACTTGTTTACTATTAGGGCCAGAGACCTAAAACAAGAGAACCTATGTAAAGCAAGATTTTTTTTTTACCAGGGAGGTCGTAGCTAAGGTTAATCCATAAATTGGGTCCGTCCATAGGTGCTGGGTTCTACTTCATGCTCGCTCTGGAGGTTTCAGGCCAGGTTTCAGACAGGGTTTTGTTTTGCTAGTGACACTAAATGAACATAATTAAATTAAACTGAATTAAATAAATATACACAGAACAGAGCAGATGATGTTCCGCCACAACTAATTTTGTAGGTTGTCATTCGGCCTCGCCTGGGCCTTTCCTACAGCTCTTTCAGTTCTGTTTTCAGTCCAGTTCTTCTCATGTCAAACGAACCTGTGATTTATTTTCTCAGAGCAGCCAACTTTTAGTTGACCTGAAATCATAAACAACGCAGGTGTAAACGTTTTTCCCCATTAAGGCTTCACCTACCTTCGTCCATTATATTATTTATTATTATCTCCAACCCTCTGTAAGTCACTACTGCAGCATCTTCCCCATTAGAGTTGCTCTTTAGCTGGAGCGAACCCAGATGTCAAATCAACATCAGAAGTAGACTCAAGAGGACAGCTAAAGCACCAGCATGATATTTAGAAGCTGCTTGTTTGCAGTTTTTGCCATGCATTTACCATTCTGGCTCCATTTACCTTTTTGGAAGTGTCACCAGTGAGAGTGTGAGGGATTTCTTTCCACTTTGACACTGTGAGCTCATATTACATTGACTGAAAAACGGAGACCTTAAAAGGAAAAAATACGAATATAGGACAAAAGTTTGTAATGGAATTACGCTTGGTGACTCCTAAACCGGTAGCACTGAACAACAGGATTAAAATACATAAAAAGTTACATTTTCAAAAAGTTAACTTTGTTTTTTGGATAAAAAAAAATCTATTAGACAGAGTTTTGGGACCTTACTATCATTTTATTGTGAGATATTAAGAGGGTTCCCATCTGTCAACAAGCTGGAGATTCCCCCGAGAGCACCAGCATTATGCACTAGTTTCATAAAAGGACAGATAAGTGCTTGTTAGCGTCCTTCTACACTCTCCTGGCAAGAAAGCAAATGAGCATAATTTCCCAAATCGCAAATAACACCTTCAGTAGATTAAAAGACAGACAGCGTACTTAGTCAAACTCAAGGGAAAATAAACCCCCAGTGCGGACTCTTGACTTTCATCTGAAGCATCTTATGAACTGTACAGGTCGTTGGCCACTATATCCTGAACTGCAGTGCAAGTGGCAACCCCCTCCTCCTAGTCTGCACACTGCTATGCTAAAATATTTGTCTGCATTTGTACAGTGAGGAATTACATTCTATAGACCCACAGTAAGTGTGAGATGTTTGTTGACATTTTGTACCACCAAATGGTGGATCTTTGAATGTGTGATTTCAAATCCCTGCAGTAGAAAACCATCATCACTCATAGGAAGCATTGACACACACTCTGGCTGATGGCTTATAGATTTTCCACATCTACACACGGTTGATTTCTCAACCATAGCATGTTACACCGAAAGACATACCTCTGGATATTGCCAGAGAAAACAACCCTGCCGATTTGGTTTAATCCGTCATTCGAGCAAAATCTCTGTATCCTGTGGATGAACACATGAAGTCATCTCACCAGAGGCGATAATAGAAGGCTTTGTGATCTTTGCGATGATAGGATAAACTGCGAGTATGAGAGTCCTCCAACGAATAAACAGACCTCTGAGTGTCAGCCTGAACATGAAGAAGATTTAATACATTAGCGCTCCTTTCTCCACCGAGGACGATTATTAACATGATGGATGTGTTTCAATGCCGTTAGGAAGGTTGGGCTGTCTTCCGTTTTCTTTTTTTTTTCTTTTTTT
The DNA here is from genome assembly GCF_022458985.1 of Mugil cephalus. Taxonomy (NCBI): domain Eukaryota; kingdom Metazoa; phylum Chordata; class Actinopteri; order Mugiliformes; family Mugilidae; genus Mugil; species Mugil cephalus. The sequence continues at coordinate 9,405,900 of NC_061786.1, forward strand.
CCATCTCTCACCTCAGAGAGAGAGGCAGATGGAGGCTTTCAGTAGGTGGTCCTGATAAGTACAGTAATTAAAAAGACACAGACATACCCGTAAAGCCAACTCAACATGACGGCGGGGCAGTGCCCAGACAGACGAGGGAGAGATCAGATGTTGAGCACCCTTTATCAATTTTCTTTTCTCTCCTTCTTTTCTCTCTGGGGTCAGGATGGGGCTAAACACGTTGAAAAGAGGTCTACATTTTTTTTCTTTTCCTCACAGAGGAAATTTGGCTGCAGCTGCTGATAAGATTCTCAGCAGCGCTGGCCGAGCACATGTGAAACCTTGACATCCTTTTTTTTTTTTTTTTGGCTGCCAATAATTCAGATGGACGCTGACTGGACGACCTGATAGGGAGGCAGTCTGGACATCTTGTACACAGTGTCTGCAATGGCATCTGCGTCAGTATGCGCATGAGTGCATGCATATCACACACCTGCACAGGCAAGGACGACGGTGAGACAGTGAGCCAGAGCCATGAAATAGATGGAAAAAGTTGGACTGCGCTCCAACTGCACTTTCTTGTTATTCATTGGGCAGGACTTAACACATAACACGTTAGCCAGAGTTAGGGGAAAGCTGTTTATTGTAAATGTGCCAGTCTAGAGATGATTTTAGACATTTAGACGGTAGTATGGTAAGGGAGAGACAAACAACTTAAAGAGTCCTGAACAAAACTCCACCTGTTTATCTGTATCTGTCTCGATAGCTTCAACTGCATGGTTGCAGGAGCAATTAAGGATCAGCCTCAAAGAGTAATTGTATTATTCACATCCCGTTCAAATTCTATGGCAAGATGAGCCAGATACATTGATCACATTACAGTAAATAAATTAACTGGAAGTGAAATTTGTGTTCCTAAGCTTTGCGGACGCAAGTATAGTAGAAATTTAATATACATACAATTTTTTTGTGACCATTGGCTATGTATTTAGATAAGGGCCTTATTCACCGAAAATAACTACCTGGGGGTATTTCCAAGATGACTGCTACGTAGTGAGATTTTGCTGTCACCATCAGATATTATTTTATTCCTAACCATTCCTAAACTGTTTAATATTTTGACCAAATGAATCCCCTTAGCACAACTTTTGATCATCAATCAGTTGCAGGGCAAGTTCGACAGTATGTCAAGACTTTATTCAATTCAATTTTATTTATGTAGCATCAATAACAATACAAATTGTCTCAAGACGTTTTTACAAAACACGACCTGAAACCTCCAGAGCAAGCCTGAGGGTGATGGTGGCAAAGAAAAACTCCCTTTTGACAGGAAGAAACCTTGAGTAGAACCCAGCTCATATGGAGGAACCCATCTGCGGAAGGCCAGCCAGGTAGAAACAGAGAAGATGGAGAGAAAAGAAGAGCTGTAACATAAACTTCTGTTGTAGATACATATATTGAGCTGAAGGAAAGAGGGAGACACAGCGGTTAGTAACAGAAAAGTAATTATAAGAGATTAGAGGACAGGACCTTGGTGCCAGAGAAGAGTAGAGTACATTTCCTCAGTTCATCGTCCCCCAGCAGCCTAGGCCTATGACAGCATAACTAAGGAATGGTTAAGTTCAGCCCTAACTATAAGCTTTGTCAAAAAGGAAAGTCTTAAGTCTGACCGTAAAAATAGAGACGGTGTCTGCCTCCCGAACCCAAACTGGGAGCTGGTTCCAGGAGAGGAGCCTGATAGCTGAAGGCTCTACCTCCCATACTACTTTTTGAAACTCTAGGAACCACAAGTAGACCTGAACTTTGAGATTGTAGCGATCTGTTGGGACAATATGGTGCTTTGAGGTCTTATAGATATGATGGAGCTAGGCCTTTCAGGGTCTTGTACGTAAGGAGGAGGATTTTAAATTCAATTTTCTCTCTTGCTAATTCTTGTCAGTGCTCTTACTGCAGCATTTTGAATCAATTAGAGGCTTTTTAAAGAGCTATTTGGACAGCCAGACAGTAATGAGTTACAATAATCCAGCCTGGAAGACACAAATGCATGAACTAGTTTTTCCGCAACACTCTGGGAAAGGATGTTCCTAATTTTGACGATATTCTGCAGGTGAAAGAAAGCAGTCCTAGTCACCTGCTTTATGTGAGAATTAAATGACATATCCTGGTCAAATATAACACAGAGGTTTTTCACAGTAGTACTGGAGGCCAAGGTGATGCCATCCAAAGAAACCACGTGATTAGATAATGAATCTCTTTGATGTTTAGGGCCAAATACAATGACTTCTATTTTGTCTGAGTTTAAAAGTAGAAAATTACAGGTCATCCAAACCTTTATGTCTTTAAGGCATGCTTAAACCAGTTTCATCTGGTTTCATAGATAAATATAGCTGGGTATCATCTGCAGAGCAATGAAAGTTCATGCTGGTGCTTTCTGGTCATGTATAATGTGAATAATATTGGTCCTAGCACAGAACCCTGAAGAATTCCACAGCTTACTTTGGCATATATATAGAAGAATCATTGTTTACGTGGACAAACTGTCCCATCTGTCTGACAGATAGGATTCAAACCAATCTAATGCAGTTCCTGTAATTCCGATCACACTTTTAAGTCTCTGTAGTAGAATACTGTGATCAACAGTGTCATATGCAGAACTAAGTTCTAGCATTACAAGTAGAGAGACAAGTCCATGATCTGAAGCCATGGGGAGATCGTTGGTAACTTTAACCAGAGCCGTTTCTGTACTATGATGAACTCTAAATCCTGAAATTCTTCAAACAAACCATTGGTCACACAACTGATTGGCAACAACCTTTTCTAAAAATTTAGAAATAAAAGGAAGGTTGCAAATTGGCCTATAGTTGACTAAAATGTCTGGGTCAAGAGTGGGTTTTTTAAGTAAAGGTTTAATTACAGCAGTTTTAAAGACTGGGGCACATATCCTGTTAATAAAGATAAGTTCATGTGATTTAATATGAAGGTATTAATTGATGGAAAAACCTCCTTGAGCAATTTAGTCGGGATGGGGTGCTATGAATTGTATCTCTAATGCCAACAATTTTATTAGTAAAGAAGGTCATGAATCATTACTGCTGAGAGCTGAAGCAATAGATGGCTCAACAGAGTTGTGACTCTTTATCATCCTGGCTACTTTGCTGAAAAGAAATCTGGGGGTGTTCTTCTTTTCTTTTATTAATGACAAATAATATGCTGTACTAATCTTACAGAGAGTTTTTAAACTATCTTTCCAGGCTATGTGAGCTTCTTAGTGGAATGCCAAATTCTTTCCAGCTTTCGAACTGCCTACTTTGAACTGTGCAACTGTGAATTATACCATGGAGCTGCCCTCCTCTGATTTATGACCTTCTTTTTCAGAGGAACAACTAAATTTAAAGTTGTACTTAGGGATGCTGTTTTGCTATCAACAAAATAATCTATTTGAGTTAAAGTTAAATTGTGTTTGCTGTTATTCACATCACTGACATAAGGCACTGAGGTAAACAATGAAGGAATTAACTCCTTATATCTAGTTCAGCATCATCGGATAGGTGCCTATGAAACAGAACTTGTAGTGCAAGGAACAACTTTATTAGCCTTCATCAGGGTCATCAAGATTGATGAAAAGGCTACAAGCCAAAACAGGTATTATGCTACACATGCTGCTGCTGGAGTCTTGACCTTTCTGCAATTGATTTTCCTCCTCTATGCACCTTGGTAGCAGGTACCTCTATTCCTGGTGTTTACACTAACCTAAGCTTTCTAACTTAACCCTTTAGGTTCATATTAACAGACAGATTGAATAGTGGTATCTAATTGAAAATCTAATTCACAGCAGTAAAGCAAATGGGCACATTTCAAACGATGTTTAATTTCCACCGTACAATGTAATTGAGGCGCCCACATGAAAACCGCAATGATGTGCCGCATACTGCCTACTGCTGTTGGCTAGGCTAGTTAGCTGGTGTCTCTTTGTTGGTTGCTAGGTGGTAGCTGACGGCTAGCCTGCTGATTGTTTTTTCTTTTTGGTTGGACTGGGCTTCTAAATGTGTAACATCTTATCCTGTGTAATAATGAATGCTTCATATGGTTTGCCTTAGGTTTCATACACTGTCTTGAATATTTAACAGATTTATTTAGACAATATACTTTGTTATTGCACAGTAAACACAGGGAAAAGAAGTAAACACAGGGACGCTTCGTTAAACAATCCTATTCTGATGCTGTGTAGTGAATAAAATTGTGATTTTGACCTAAAATGGGCATGCCATCTGTGTGATAAACAGTTCAGCAAAGAATTCCAATGAACCTTATGTAAGTGTGTCTCTAATTTAAAGTGTACTGTATATATTTAGCTTCTTAATTGCATTGATCTGATGGAGCGTAAGTAATTAAACTGTAATTTGTGAGCTGTAATCTAGCCCTTCACCAAGTCATGACTCACAGAGGTAGTGGTTATGGCTTTTCTCAATGCGCAGAGTAACATAAACACTCACACCTGCGCAGGTTAGCTCAGGACTCAACCAGACAAGGTCATTGTTGTTGATGGAGGAGTGCCTGAAGAGTCGGTGTTGGATGTCCTTAAAGGAGTAGAAACCGCGGGCCCACAATAAGAGGTCAATCAGAGCTGCCTACCACCTAATCTCTCCTCTGTCAAGACAACATTAAAGTTGCATTGTAAAGCGGGAGAGCTCATGTGCCACCAGGCGTGAGGTCATTGGTATAAAGGTGGTTCACACGCTGCTGGTTGAAGGCATGTTCATAGCTTTTGTCAAACATTAAACCTTTCCTTAAAAATCATGCAATTTGGTGAAATGCTTGAGAAAGAACAAATTTGTGTCTCTTAAGAGCTCCACACAAGCCAGTCTTTTCTAAGCGGAGATAAAGGCGTGCTCCACAGCAGGGGGAATTGTAAATCCACTGAAACCGTACCAGGTATTGGCAAATCACTATGTCAGAAAGGAGTTGTTGCTTGGGGCTTTAGAGAGACAGGAAAAAAGGAAACAAAAAAACACACACAGGCAAGCCCAGCGGCAAATAAACATTTGTTGCACATCAAAGCCTGGAAGAGAGACGGACATCAGAAGAGTCAATTCTTTCAGCCAGTGTGGAGAGACTCGCGTGTCAAGGATCAACTAGATTAAAGGGGGCTCCAAAGGGATGTATTGATCGTTCCGGGGTATTCTGCTGGATCCTTATCATTTATAGTGATGAAGGCTAATGCCCGAGTGAGCTAATAAGAAATCAACAGCAGCAACAAGGGTGGTATTTAACCCATTGAAACTCATTTACAGTTAAGGAATACCTCTCGAACACAAACACTCTCACATCCGGCACTTACAGAGAGGAAAAAATATATATATCAGAACTGCCTCATGCAGAGACTGATCTCTTTTCTTTCTGTCTGTCTTTTTTTTTTTTTACCACCATATGGGTGCACAATTGGGTCGGCAGATAAGCAAGCCCCTGTGGACTGTGTGGACAGATGCAATCCATCTCTGGCTGATGTCCTCCCCCATCTTGTTTCTCTCACAGGGATCGGGCGGTAACGTGTGAAGAAAAAAAAAAAAAAAAACGGCATGCCTTTAGAACGCAGGTGAAAGGAGGATGGCTGAATGGAAGGGGGTCCAGTGCTTCCCTGACATTCGCCATCATTAGCCACCATTAGAGACCCAGTGAATATGAGTTTTGCTCAGAGTACAGAGGCACATCAAAATCAAAGAGATATCTCACTCAGTGAGGTGTATCAAAAAACCACTGCGTGTTTGCCTCATTGTTAAAAGGCAATTTGAGTTACTGATCTACTTTCAGTTGCTTGTATAATTAGAAAGTTAATAAGGCAAATGCTGACCATTATATCTAATAAGCTTTTGTGATTTAATCAATAATAATCCCCATAAATAATCAATATAAGGAAGACAATGACACATGAACACTTGCCCTCATGTATGCATGCTAATGTGTGCGTGTATCACATTAAATTATATGGCTAAAGTGTAAACTTTGTGCAGGTCAGCAGTTCAGCGGTAATGATGAGCCAGGTGTCTGTCCTTTGGCCAGCTGCCTGGAAATGGCATTAGATTAGACTGTCAGAGCGAGTAGAGGATGGAGGGGTGGGGTGGGGTGGGGATATACGATGCACCGTGGAATAGACGCAGTAGGATTTTCATGAAACGCATCCATCACATCACTGGTATATAGCTCTGGTCAAGTAAAAAAAAATCCTTTCAGCATGAGAGCTGCGTTATGACAAATGTCAAGATGAAATATAGAATAGAGTGTCGTCTGTCTATAATCCACTAAGCAGCCTCCAGTGGGGCTCTTTAGTCTGTGTTTGCCAACACAGAGGTCATCTTATCATATTTGATCGTATTATCCATTTTATGGGCTTAGATTTGTTAGACACTTTTATTTATATATTTCTTTTGGTTATTACAGCCATATTTTGTTCTATATTTTTTTCTTTTGTCTTTTTTTGTCACAAAGGTATTCAAAAATATTAAATTTTATGTTGTATTATAAACTCATTGCTTACAAGCTTTAAAAGCAGAATGGATCGCCAACGATCCGTTAAAGTAGCAGTATTTGATTTACCGTAACTCATAGTGGTTTGTGCTACTGACAATATTCAAAGTGTGGCTGAACACTTGGAAGTTGTGCTTTTGTCTGAAGGCCCTTCGTGACATCAACTGACTTTGTTTTTACCAACAAACAAACTTCCAAACAACTCTCTCTTCCTGGCACTTCCCAGTCTTGCATTGCTCCCCAACCTGCCGCCGACAGCAGTGGTGCGTCATCATTACCGTAATGACAGCCTTTTTTTTCCAGCCACACTTTGAATTTTGCCCACTGGTGAGTTACAGTAATGCAAATACTCCAAGCTTTTTTGTTGTTGTTCAGGTCAGAGTTAAACACCTCCAGTTACGGGTGGTAACAGTAGATGTGCTGTTCATTGCTCTTCATCTAATGGCTCACCGCGGTTATTGTTCCCTTACTCTCTTCAGTGTTTCAAATTGATCCCCAACAATGGCCATTATCTTTTTTTTTTTTTTTTTTTAATTTTTAAAGCCTTTTAAGCCTTTAATGTGCAGTAAAGTGCAGACAGGACAGGAAACAGGGAGGTGGAGAAGGGGGAAGGACATGCAGGAAAGGCTGCCGGGAGCAGGACTCGAACTGGGGGGAGAGAACTGCAGCCTCAACACAGCCCGTCCCATTGCTCTCTACAGACTGAGCTAAACACCACCCACTTATTTTCTGCTTATCTTATTTTGTCTGTGCAAAGCTTAGCGACAAGCACACCGTGGCTGCTCCATAATACAACAAAGTCCAGTCAGTTTTTGCCAGTTATGAGTTCAGTTTGCATTAGTAGCAATCTCAGAACCCATCGGCCGTCGTATGACAGTAATTTAGCATTCTGCATTCATAGCTAGATATCTGTTTATAGATTACCTTAGTTGTAGACGAATACATAAAAATGCAAATATGCGTACACATATTGTAACACATTCACCAGTAAGCCATATGCTCAATCACCAGAATGTGTTATCACGTTTGGTGAAAAAATTAATTAATGGAAATTTATTTAAATGGAAATCTTGCTTTAAATGAATTGTACAAATTGTTCCCAAATGTTTTTGGCCTGTGAATCTTCATACAGTAGTAAAGCAATGTTTACATGCAACTCCCCAGTTGTTCCCAGTACTTGGTTCCGACCGAATTAGTCAGAATAGTTGGCAATGTGGTTGAATAAATAAATTTCATAATTTCAGGGCGTCTTGACCACCAAGTTGGTAACCATTTTATTAGACTTTATGCTGAGTGCCACATCCCACCATAAATTACATGAGGGAAAAGTATGTTCTTCATTTAAAAGTAATATATTGGCAGCAATTTGATTTTATTAGTGTATCTCTCTGGTGATTGAATGAAAGCTCATGAGGCAGATCAGCACCCATCATCCAGATTAAAACATATAAAGACTTTATACCCATCCAGGGCAGTCGCCTAATGCCAAGCAAATAAATCCCCATAAACGCACACACACACAAACACACACATACCCAGTGAAAAAAAAAAACATCTGTCACTTCAATAGTCTGCTTATCTGGCCCAGCCATGTCAGAGTTCTCCCATGTGAGCACAAAGGCAGCAGTGGTGTTTTATGTCCACCGATGAGTTTGCAGATACAGACAAGCTGCTTCAGCCTCTGCGCTGTTCAAACACTAAGAGAGCCGGCTGTGGTGATAACCAGCGTTGCGGTACCCTTCGTACTTTTTTGTAAAGCACAGACAAAAGACATGCCTCCGGAGGTAATTAATGGTTTGTGTGAGTTGCACACGCAACCACACAAGAACAGCATTTGGCTTCACTGGTCTGACTAAACACCAGCCTCATGGCCACCTCCACACACATACTCCCTGTCACAGTTTACCTCCCGCCCCTACACCTTCCAAAAAGGACCTCTTGAAGCCACCGGACCCCCCCTCCCCTCCCACCTCCCTCTCACACTCTGTGGTTTAAGCTGCATGCTCACTGTCCCGAAACATGATGAACCATTCAGCCCTATGGGAATTTCTCCTCCCTGCTTGCTAGCGTCAGCTACATCTGTGTCTGTCAGGCAGCAGTTCCAACGGCAGCGGCAGCAGCAGCAGCAGAGTGGCAGCGGCAGCGACTTGGCTCGGGCAGCAGACTGCCTCTCAGTGACATTCTACTCCAACTTAGGCACGGCGCAGGTCCTCCTGCTCGGCTCAGACTGGGTGGAAAAGTTCTCTCTTTCACTGGCTTGTGAGCTGATTCCTCTTTAATTCATGAGTGGCCGAGGAAGGATGTCCTGCAACCTGAGGATACTCTTCTCATCTGGACAAACAACAGCTTTTTTGGATGGCTGAAGCAGGGGAGGGGGGTGGGGTGGGGGGGACGTGATGCTGTACCGTGCGTCTCCTGAGCAGGGATGACCAAAGCCTTCTGTGTCCACCCTCCTCCCACTCTTCGTCCTCTTTCTCCTCTGCCTCGCTGTTCACACTTTTTTCCCCAGACCCCTCTGGCATGCGGGGGTCAGGTCAGCAGGATTTCTCGTCCTCCACGGTCCTCTCTGCAACTGTGTTGTGATCCTGTTTCTCAGCGCCACACTTGACCTGAAGGTTTCCCAGGCAAAACAAAAGGATTAACCATGAACTTTGCTCTCGCCGAGAGACATCATCCCTTAAACAGACTGTGAGATCTGATGAAACTGTGAGTATATTCGTCTTCTTAATATATATATTTTTTTTTTACCCTTTACGTCAGTGGCTTGTTTTGCTGTCTCCAGAGAGTGAGCACTTTTTTTTTTTTTTTTTTTATTAATGCATGACCTGGATTTAAGGAGAAATATCGTTATGTGTGCTCAAGTGCATGTCTGAGAGGTCTTAGCATGTATTTTTAATGTGGCCTTTTACCTTAATGAACACAACAGAGGATGTGCTCTCAAAAAGATGTGTGTGCATCTGTTCTTCTGGTAAACATTCAGCATATAAAAGTACTATGCACTAGAATGCATATGAGTCTACGTAGCCATTATAAATGGTAGCTGTGTTTGACATGTTGTTGAATATATATACATCTTCACACCATCACACATTTATTGTCCTCTCTATTCTCTGTTTCTGGTGAGACTTAAATCGGGATTTACATCTGCTGTGATAACCACAGTTCATCCACCTCGCTTATATTTCTACAAACACCCTTAATCTGTGAGTAGCACACCCAGTTTTATAACATTCTTCCCCACACACTGTCTCCCCTTTACTCCTTATACCTGGTGGTTTCGGTCTTGATGTATCTGATATGCAAAATCGTAGTTCCTTCCGCCTAGTTGCAACATGTTAAATTCATGTTCTTTTGATTCTGGCCCCGGAAACAAAAAAAATCAATATTTTTTGTCAAAAGCTGAAGCAGTTGGCTCTCAGCGCCCTTCCCCTCCTCTCTTTGATTAACTGGGAACGACAAAACAGAGAAGGATTAAGCAGTGAAGCGTGATTTTAACAAGTCCATCCAGTCCCTTTGGATTTCATGAGGTGTTCAAACGTAGAAAGGTGCTGTGGAAAGTAGCTGCCGCAAAGCTGAATTTGATGAAATCGTGGCCATACTATAGACTAGCTTAACACAAAATCCTTCAGCATGCTACTAGCACTACTATAAGCATTTTTGTAAAAACATATATGCTGGGGAGTTGCAGGCTCTGTCTTCCTCAGTGCACGGCTTCTAAAACCTTTTGCTTTGCAGAACAATGTGTAACAGTAGCAAAGAACAAAACTGAGCCAGCTGGGAACAAACATCAGACAACCCAGTGGCACGTACAAAGGCAGGCACAGACTCATATTTAGAAAACTCTAAGCGCAAGAACACAAACGAGTTTACAGCCAGATCATTATCCAAATGATGGGGCGTTAATGAAATGTTGTAGTCACTCATAAAACAGAACTCCTAGAGGGATTGCAGACGTTTATTCCCTCCAGCAGTTGCCAGCTCTGCAGTGGTGTCCATAAGCAGATCATAATATTCATCTAATGATCATATTCATCATTTCTAATCGGAGAAGATGTGTCATTTTAATTTGTACTGTAGGAGGAATAAAATGTTATGCACTGAAGAAACGAAAAGGAGAGTTACACATTAGGAACAATTTTGGCAGGTCTTTTCTATCGTCAGTGTTTGTCTGCGTCTGCCATTAATATTGAAACAGTGATGAATATTTCAGATTGCATGTTTTGGAGCAGCTCTTAATGTGGACATTCATAATCCTCTTTGTTTCTCCTTTAGTTCAAAATGACAAATAAAATGATTCAAGCTATATCATACGTCCTCTTCCAGAGCACCACATATGCAGGAGTCTTAACTATGGGTCAGCGGGCTGACTAAAGGAGGCATGAACCGTTGTGCCCAGGAGCTCTGGGCTGATTTGCACATCATACATACTCACCACATATGCTGTCCTTTGCTTTGAGTTGCCTCTCTGTTCCTTTCTCCTTCTTCCTCCTCTGTTGGTCACTAATCTCTTTTCCCTTTCGTCCACAAATGCCACACGCGCTATTGGCTTTCTTGTTTTTGCTGCGCCGAGCAGTTGTGTTGCAACCAAAGGAGAGTGTAAAGAAAGGTTACGTATGACTAGGGGCCCTGGTGAGGGCCGGCGCATGGAGATACAGCACAGGAGCGCTGGTGGCCAGGTGCCAGAGGACCTGCGTATACAATATGAAGGCTCAGGGTGGATTTGTGCTGCCTCTCCTCACTCACAAACTGGACTTTTAATCACTGGATCAATGACCATTACTTATGCATACTGAGCTAACACGATATTTCAGAAGGCATTCTGATACTCTCAGGATGTATATGCAATAAGGCAGACTCAATTTTCTTGGCGAGAGCAACAAGATTTCTGCGCCAACTGTAATGACCTCCGGTATAAGATGAATTTTAATTTTACACATACTTTAAAATAAAAAAATGAAAAAATAAAAGGCCAACACACTTGCGCATATTCAGCTGCATGATTCTTCTTCCAATCCCCCACCTTCCTATTTTTGTCAAGCCAGACAGTGTCACAATTCTCCCCCACTGTGCATCATGTTTGATATCAAAGCGCATCCCTGAAAAGTCCAAAAACAGGCCACAACGGACCATATTCACTATTTATAGTGATGCGGAGTCCATGTTTACCCCACACTCTGAGTTCTGAGTGTACCATTAAAACCCTTCCTGCTTCGATTTAGAAGCTATTAGCAGGCTTGACTTGTTCCACCCCGTGAGGTCAAGAGGTAAAACAAGTCTATTCTTTGTCTCTGTGAGTGTGTGCGTGTGTGTGTAAGCTTAGAACACACTGAGTCAAGAATATCCTCATTTCTCAAACGCTCGCATATGGCATTGAACATAATCACCGCTGGTTCATTCTGTCCAATGTTTGTTCTGAAGAGGAAATAATACATAACTTAACATTGGACAATGGGCGTCAGCTTCATCTGTCAGTATGCTAATGCTAGCTGATTGACAAAAACACCTCTGAAGATGAGCCAAGTCCTGAATGAATGAATTCCACTACTCTTAAAGAAGAATACGACAGACACAGAAGAATATAGTATTAAAATATTATAATATTTTACAGTAAAATAGGAAACAACGTGGAATGTGTCGTTTGTAGTTATGAATAACTTACAGACAACGATCAGCTACTGATGCTCAACATTAGTAATTTATGCTTTGCACATGGCAAATTTGCTAACAAGATGCCTCATTTTGTGGGGCAGGGCAGGCATCTGTTCCCAGAAATAAAATTCTAAAAACCAACTGTACACTGCCTTTCAAGGAGAGAAACAGGACGAAAAAAACACTTTAGCCACTAGCTATTTAATGTAAGGGAGCATTTAGTAGCTAAAGAGTCATGTATTTCCCTCAGGGTTGGTGAAGAACAAAAACTGAGCTAAAGGTGGATGAATATTGTACCTTACTAAGATGCAACAACTGCTGGATAACACAGTCACCATATCAGTGATGACATGGAAAGATTGGTTTATAACTCATTTCCCCTGCAAGATATAAGTCAAACACCCAACAGTTAGCAATAGGTACAACAAAAGCTGTTGGGAATGTCGGCAGTTTCGTCTGTTTCGTCAGGTGATGGACCAGTCAACTGGTATTGCCATCCCCATAACCATGGCGCTAGGATCACTAAAATCTCTTCTCTGAGTATACAAAGGAGATTTAGCTTCGGAAATCAAGGTATTAAATGAAAACAAATTAAAATTAGATAGTTTGTTCCAGGAAATGGCAGAAGAACAGATAATGCTGGCGGAACTCTGTGGACTTTCCTGTGGACTTGCTCAACAGTGCAATGATGTTGGGATTTGAGTGATGTGATATGAAATGCCATTCTATAACAAGATGAGGGACAATACACGTCCCGCAGGAGGACCCCCACAGTAACTGGAATGTTATTTGTGTGGGCCCCAGGCGTCCACTGGCCCTCCCGCTAACCTGCCACTGTCGAAGGAATGCCAGTGAGCGAGGAAGTTATTTCTCAAATATGGGTTTGTGATTATGTTCAAAGCATTGCAGTGTGGACATCAGTACATCTCTACTTGATAGATACCTCAAGTTTAAATGGCAGTTAAGAGGCTTTGGGATGAGGAGACATGGACTTTGTTAGGTAAAAGAATGTCTTTCCAGTTATTTATTAAGTAGTCTAGAGGTGGCAAGGGTTGGTCAGTTAGGATAAGAATGAGTTTGAGAGTCAATTCCCTGCATGCAAGTGTGCCAGGGTTCAGCCTAATGGTTCAATTGCTGCTACCCAGATGAGGGATTTTCTCTGTAGAGTTAATCTGCCTATTGTTGCACCACACTGGGAGCGTCAGGGAGTCTGCACCTTCTTGACAGTGGATTCATGCCACTGTTATTAGACTAGTCAAAACAGAATTTTAGAGTCTGGAAGGTCATACGCAGGACACAGATGCTAGGCTGTAACACTGAAATGAGATTCCCTAATTTTAAGCAGAGGAAGTGGCACAGCTGAAAATATCAGTACCATGGCGCCCAGTTGGCTGAAGTACTTCCTGAGGGAGAGGAGTGTCCGTTCTGGAAAGATGGGAGGAGTGACAGTTTATCAACTAACATGACAACATGGCACAGTGCGACCGCAGAGACTATTATCCTCACGTCCAAATTCTTGTAGTCTCAAAGAATGGCCAAAAAGCTCTGTTTTCATTTTCATATGCAGGGGATTTGACATTAGATTAAAACCTTCATGTCAAGACAGACCACATGGCACTGCCATGTATTTGTACATCATGAAGGCACAAAGCCATAGCCATGTCTTCTGGACTTTCCTTAAGCACACATGTCCAGTAGGCATGGATGTGCCCTCGCTTACTACTGGTGTAGAGTCCAGTATCCAGAAATGAAATGTGTATTCACTCCACTGGTCTAACCTAAGAGTAAAGGGACCATGTGTGCTTTAAGCTTCAGTATGTGGAGGGTGTGCTCTGCCCTCTACTGGCACAGAAAGCCTCTGAGGGTGGGGTTGGGCATGGTAGTGCCTGAGTACTCAACCCAATCAACAGCATTTAACACTTGCAGATTTACACAGAGCATGAATGTCAAAACAGGGCATAAATACAGTGTTGGCTAGTGATGGATGCATTTCTAAAATTTGCAACACAGGAAAATGTTCGCTTACTTGATTAGTTTAGTTAATGCAATCCCCTCTCTAAAATTACTGCAGAAATGGCAATGTGAAGCATGGCTGACAAATTAGCTGGCAGAGACATTTGAATGTTTCAGGAACCTCAAACCCTGAGCCAGATTGCCCATGTCAGTTTATAGACCTTCATTACATTTCCTTGTGCAATATTGGCTCCCTTAGAGTGCACCAGAGTCAGAAATTATGTTGTCACTGTGTTGTTGAGGAATCGATTCACCAACAATAATAATAAAAAAAGAAATCCATGTCACTATTTTATTTTAATCTACTCTGTAAGTGCTTTGTTATAATATACGATATTAAGAGATTATGTACAAACTTTGGTAAATGCTTGGCAGCATTTTCAGTAACTCAATAACTGCCTGAGGTATCGCCTATCACTACAGATGTGAATTTCGGTAAATATGGGAAAACCTACAAAACAATAATAAAATAACAAATAATAATACTAAAATAATAATAAATTATAAAAGAACATAAATCACAACTACATATTTAGGATTTTAGAATGAACAAGGAATGGAAGGATTAAAATTATGTATTGGCTAATAGTTTTGAAATGTGCCACAGATGTGTGCAGTGATTCTCTAAAGTGCTTCATATGTGGATTATATGTAGATAGAAATGAGAGCCACTGGGAATAACTCCTGCCAAATGACTGATATTTTGTACTGCACAACACAGATATTTTATATTCATTACCAGCAATTCAAGCAGACTATCAAGCAAACTGTGACAGTTTGATGCTCAATATGCTGAATTGATGCCATCTTGTGGCAGATATAAAGAATAACCTTTCTTTCCTTTTCTTTCTAGGAGATCTTCCTGGAAATGACAGAACTGTACACATTTCTCATGCTTGGATGCCAGTAAACAGAAGAAGAGCATGGAAGGAGAAAACATGGTGAACTCCACAGTAAATACCAGCACAATGGACATCCAGCTGGTCACTCACAGTCTCTGGGAGGTTATCACCATCGCGACCGTGTCTGCTATAGTCAGCCTCATCACCATTGTGGGGAATGTTCTAGTAATGCTCTCCTTTAAAGTCAACAGCCAACTGAAGACAGTGAACAATTACTATCTGCTGAGTTTGGCAGCGGCTGACCTCATCATAGGTGTTTTCTCTATGAATCTGTACACCTCTTACATACTGATGGGCTACTGGGCCTTAGGGAACCTTGCCTGTGATTTATGGTTGGCACTGGACTATGTGGCGAGTAACGCCTCAGTCATGAACCTGCTGGTGATCAGTTTTGACCGATATTTCTCTATCACGAGGCCTCTGACTTACAGGGCTAAACGGACTCCCAAACGAGCAGGGATTATGATAGGTCTAGCGTGGCTGGTGTCCCTCATCCTGTGGGCCCCGCCTATTCTATGCTGGCAATACTTTGTTGGAAAAAGAACTGTCCCTGAGAGGCAATGCCAGATCCAGTTTTTCTCGGAGCCTGTGATAACCTTTGGGACAGCGATTGCAGCCTTTTATATCCCTGTGTCCATCATGACAATCCTCTACTGTCGAATTTACAAGGAGACAGAGAAAAGGACCAAAGACCTGGCGGAGCTTCAGGGGATTAATTATCCTACAGAGTCTGGGACAACCCAGCCTCAGAAGGCTATCATCAGATCATGTTTTAGCTGCAAACTAAAATCAACTTCACATGACAGGAACCAAGCCTCCTGGTCATCCTCCAGCAGGAGCAACGCTGCCAAATCAGCAGCCACCACCAATGACGAGTGGTCCAAAGCTGGTCAGCTGACAACGTTCAACAGCTATGCCTCCTCAGAAGACGAGGACAGGCCCGTGTCCCCAGGAGGCTTCCAGTCCTCCTTCAGGAACCAAGCTTGCGAGGCCAGTAAAAGCAGAGTTGGCAGTGAGAGCGAGCAGCTCAGCAGCTACGATGAGGACAGTTTCTTCCAGACACCGCCCAAAAGCAGCTCTCAGAAGAGCAGCAAGTGCGTGTCCTACAAGTTTAAACCCGTAGCCAAAGACACTCAAGCTGAGCACCACAACAAAAATGGAGACACCAAAATGGTGTCGTCCATGTTCTCCTCGGCCGAATCCATGAGCGTTCCATCCACCTCCTCCACGTCTAAGCCCACAGACGCTACGCTGAAGAACCAGATGACCAAGCGGAAGAGGATGGTGCTGATCAAGGAGAGGAAAGCAGCTCAAACTCTCAGCGCTATCTTGCTGGCCTTCATCCTAACGTGGACGCCTTACAACATCATGGTGCTGATTTCAACCTTCTGCTCAGACTGCATCCCCCTCTCCCTCTGGCATCTGGGCTACTGGCTGTGCTACGTCAACAGTACTGTCAACCCCATGTGCTACGCCCTTTGTAACAAGACTTTTCAGAAGACCTTTCGCATGCTCTTACTCTGTCAGTGGAAAAAGAAAAGGATTGAGGAGAAACTATACTGGTACGGACAAAACCCTGTGGTCAGCTCCAAACTGACATGAAGGTTTGTTTTAAGATGGTGTATGGCAACAGCTGTAAATCATATGTTTGTATCAGTAATCTGTTCTTTATGAACCTGAATTCTACATAGTAGGTGATACCAGAAGTAAAATATATAGATATCAAGAGGCTGGTACATCTTATAGTGTGCTCATTGATTAGTAGGTCTGCTATAGTATATGTTTATTGCTTCTAAAACTCTGGAAATGGGAGCCCATTATACAATTGTACCAGTATGACACTGTATATAGGCTCTACAATAGCTTTTAAAAACAGCATTTACTCATAAACTTGCACACGATGTCATCAGTTATCATAGATTATTTCATAATGTGCTGTATTTGTATTCTCCCCCAATTTGATGCTTCTGCACCCAAAACACATGCAGATCTCTCTAAGTCTTTTTGAATATTGTGTTTGTGTTGTTTGCATACGTTTTGGAATGGCTGCTTTTGTTTTAAAGGGCTAATTCGTGTCATCCTAGTGTCAGAGTCTGCGTTCTAAGTCAAGATTGTAACTTGACGATAATCAAAGCCTTTGGTGCCATTGCAGTTTGTCAGATGACTAAATATAGATTCAGTTTAAGTGTTTTCACATGACATGCATTTTCTATGTTGCAAAGTTTCTGTTTAAAATACAGTCAGATACGCACGGAGAACAAAGCCTGTAATTAAACAACAGGCACTAGTAAAATCCCTTAAATGATACTACTGGTCAACAGGTGAAAGACAATGCTGTAAATCTTTTGATTTGAATGACATGACTAACTTGCTAACCATGTCAGTGTTTACAGAGGAAGTGGCATGGAGGATTTGACAGCACATGCTGTTTACGAAAACCTCTTTATTACCCTTCATCCTCAGGATATCTTCTTTTCCTTTGAGCATACAGTTGTTCTCTGCAGATTACTGTGGCTAAATCAATGTCATCATATCCTTGTCGTATTTCTGCCAAGCCTGTGATTTATTGTGGAAAAAAACATGTTTGTGAAATTCTCCTATCTGTAAGCGTTGGATGGAAGATGACATGCAAAAGTTGTTTTGTTATTATTTGCCATAAGCTATAATGTCTTGAAACACTGTTTTTGGAACTGTGACAGACGTTTGCACTTGCAACTGGCAGAATGACGATGCTTTGCTTCATGTGTGTTGATATGGCGTACAATGGAAACAAAGCTAGATCTTAAACATTACTGCAATTTTATACTGTGTTTCAAGTTTGTGATAAAAGTTTTTGTTTTCTTGTTTCTTGTTTGTTTTTGTGATCATGTCCATACATTTCTGAATAAAATGTGGTGAACCTAACATCTAATATAATAACTGTTATCAAAAAAAAACATTCATGTCCCTCTCCGTAGTGTTTGAAGATAATCTTAAAGTTTTTGACACAGAACTCAGAGTTCATCTTTCCTGCAGTCTCCACTGTGAACGAGTTTAACTGTGTCTGAAGGTCTCACCATCATCCATGCATATTTGCACAGCCGCTCTTTGTTACAGTCCTTTTGCCAGTAAATGACATTCCTGCGATTTAGATTGGCGCCGGCGCAGGCGTCGTACCACCATCCTCCTCCTGGCACCCCTTGAAACTCCAGTTTGGCACAATTTTGGAAGTAGTTGTCATTGTCTCTGTCTTTTGTGGTGAATTTCTGGTTGTCATGCAGGTAGTTGTCTGTGTCTAGAGTCAGAGCGTCCACAGCCGTGCCCTGGAACAAACCGAGCCTCAGCCGGTATGCTGAGTTCTCATCCTCGACCAGGAATGGATCGTATTCCCCCATCTTGGTGACGGCATCTTGGTCAACAAGTTTTATTCCTAGTTTATAGCGCGCAGGGCCGCGGGTGAGCTGATGCAGGTGCTCATTCCCAAGCCAGTGATCCCCTGTGACGTACCCAAAGCCGTCTTTGTACTCAGCCCAGGTGCAATCAAAATTCACGCTGCTGTTGACAGTGATGTGCTGCACCACGGTCCAGCCTCCCTCCTGCATGGCACAGTAGGCCACAATGGGAGAATCACCCGGTTGGATCAGGTACACGCCATCTCTGGCCTGGCCTGAAGAGGTCATCAGCATTTCATAACAGTCTCTGGGCAGCACTGATGGGCAAATGAGAAAATGTGTGTAAAGAACAAATAAACATGTTCAAGGCTCTAGAACAAGTAGAACGGAGACATTTTTAGGTCTTAAAAAGAGCAGATGTCTGGGATTAGGAGGACGTCTGGTTACCCTAGTTAATGTCCAGTGCTTGAGTGATACTGACTGTATCCGAAGGGAACTTCAACCAGCATGCTACGCTCACACTACCAGCAAAAGCAAAATCTACAAAACAGCCAGATGGGATCGGTTACATTGTCTGTGAGTCCCTGCTGTGTTGCTCAAGCACTCAAAGACTCAACGATCCGTAGATGTTTGACATTGTTGGATGTAGTTGTCTGTTTAAAAGAAACACTGATGATTGGTCACTGCGTTAATGGTGCACTTAACAAAGCTACAGCAAAGCTTAACTTTGACTTTAGCGTGCCAAGTGTTGCGTGTCAGTTTGTAGCTGAAAATTACTTTGAAAATAACTTGTAACCTCTTACATCTTTGCCAGTAGTGGGCAATAACCCAGTAATCCAGCAATATTAGCCCTGTTTTTATCATTATGATTAATTTACTCCCATATCCGTACGTTAAGAAGCAATAGCTAGGGTGTGATTAGCTTAGCTAAGCATAGCTTAGCACAAAAACTACATACCTGGAAGAAGCTAACGTCTTTCCCCTCTGAGAGTGTGGTGTTTATATGAATAATCCAAATGGTTAATTGGTGGACAAAACCATGCTAATGGTATTGCTATTGCTATTTATGTTAGTGTTAGCTTCATATTTCCCAAAATGTCGAACTATTTAAAACCACTCTTCATGTTATTTTACGTAGTGCACCTCAATAGTTCAAAGGTCACACTGTAGTGAAAAAGCAATGCACATGTAAGAAACTGGCATTATACTAATGATAACAGCGCAACAGTTTCTCAGTGTCTTGTAGGTGAAAGGTAAAGCTTTGATCCACTGCATTATTAAGAGTCACAAACCACCTCATAAAAACGTAACACTATTAATCAATGAGTCACTGAGCAGTTTGGATCAACAGACTGGAATTTGACCCACACTCACAAGAGAGTGAGTAATGCACACAGATAACATAAAATGAAGGTAATTCAGCATTTAAAAATCACATTGTCGTATCACAGAAACTACAGTCTGCTAGTAGCAAGTTTGAGAATTCAAGTTATGTGCCTTTCATCCCCAACTATCACTGGGAGGCAAAAGGAAAAGTCAAACTGAAAGTGAAAGGACAAATGAATACCTCTCATTCCATGGTTCATGACCACGTTGTGCTCGTCAGGGGGAAGGAGGTTGAGGTTCTTGGCTTGGAGATGCTCCGAGTTAAGTCCGGTCAAGCTGAGCAGCAGAAAAGTGGCTGCTCGCAGCCACCATCTCAAACCCATCATCCTTCACTGTCTTCTGCTCTAAAACCAACAATCCATGTATGTTACAGTGCTTACTGATGTAAAGTAACTTTTAGGTCCTGTACCTTTTGTTAAAAACACAAATATATAAAACTACTTACATTAAGTTGAGCCACCGGAGTGAAATATGTCGTTCTCTGTGCATGAATCGTCTTCCGCGCTCTATTAGACTACTGTGACCGAACGAAAAGCACCAGAACGCAAACACAGCTGTTGACTGCTTAGCTCAGATTCAGAGTTCACATTAATGCAGGTCCTTTCACTCAGCCTCCCCTTCCCAGCTACAGCTGGACTTCAGCCCCAGGTTCACATCATAATGACAGACATCAGCCCTCCACTTATCTGTGTCAAGTGAGATAAACCCATATCTCTGCCTTACTTAAATCCCTTCAACGGTGAATGAGGACTGAAGTCCAGCTGACGCTGAACTGTGGGGGTTCGGTTTAAGTGTGATACCGGTAATCTGGCCACTAAACTCTACTTTAGCTGGTAAAGTGAGACTTTATAGAGATAATATACAGTTGTGGACAGACCTAGAGTAGGCGTGCATTTTGACTTGCATTGATCATCATGCCAACCATTTATATTTTTTAAATATAATCTTTATTAATCATAGACGGAGCAGTTAAAAAGAACAGATGCCACAACATGTTATTAGTATACATTACTGTCATCAAAGGTTCTGAGACTTTAATTGCAACATCTTACTTTAACAGAAATTAAATTGATTAAATTGCTATCACACATTCACAGTATCTTAACTGCTGTGCAAGTCAATACATACGTACATATTACAACGCTACTGTAAGTGGCAGTCACGTAAGTTGAGACAGAAAGGCATCGATGACCTAAGAGAAAGAAAAAAACAAAGTCCTTTATGTAAGAGACATTTAAATAACAAAAAAATAAAAACAAATCTGTGTTTTTACACTGACCTTTGCCATGTCTCCTGCATCTCCGGGAACAGATGTCAAGGAAGGTTCATTGTACCATAACTCCATTAACTGGTGATTAAAAACCTGGAAATTTCTGTAAAAAATTAAAAAACAAGCAAAAACATCCACAATTATGTTTTCATTCTGGGTGAAACACTGTAAAAGACAAAGAGAATAATTGAAAATAATGGTTACAACTTCAGCTGACTTGTTATTTAAATATATATTATGAAGTAATTGAACATTGCTGGCTGTAAACGCAACATTCGCAGTTGGTCCCTCCCCCCTGAGTGAGCTAGAGCAGCGGTGTCATGAGGGCTAGTGACTGAGCTGATGAATGAGATGGACTACTTTTATGAGGCTAATCACAGTTTTTTGGGGAGAAATGCTGCATATTATACCATTAATAGGCAAAAAGATTTTTTGAACACGTTTCAAATTTGAATTAGCACCGTGATGTTTTTACCGTACTGTGTTTTTCGGTTTCAGCTACATAGCACTTGATACTTTGCTTGTATCAATTTCACGTTACTCATGAGAAAGTATGATTTACTTACTCATCCAGCAGATGTTTTGTTGTTCCGCCGTAGCCACTTGATCTCAGTTCCTCCCACCAGTTTTTCAAAACTGACTTTATCCACTTCAAACCAACAATGAGATACCTAGGTAGTAAAGGACGACCTTCAGCTATTTAGATTTCTATAATTAATCTGCAAATGTACATCATGCCCAGACTTTTTTGCATTGCAAAAAGCAAGACAGCAGAAATACTCACTCTTCATATGGACTGTTGAGGATTTTCTTAACTAAAGGAAAGAGGTCGACACAGCAGCCAATGGTTACCCTGGCAGAGTCCTCGTCAATGCTGCAGAGAAAACTAGTTTAAATGCACATTTATGTTTATGTGTTACTGTTGTTATTGCAAAACACAATGCTTACCATTTGGTTATCAGGGGGAGAAAATCAACAAATGCACCGGTGTCTTGGATCCTGTAAAGAGACAGTGAAACGTTCGAAATTGTAGCAAACATGCTGCGCCGCACCCAGCTGCAAGACACGTACCTCAGAAAGAACGTCAGCAGCTCTCCGACGTTTCTTTGCCACAGAGTTAAAGCCACTTTCAGCCTGAGATGTCTTCCAAAGAGCACGTCAGTCATTGCGTTGTGATCCCTTGTGATCTGAAAAATGTTGTTTTATTCGGACACTTTTATTTGCATGGTAGGAATCACCGCAATGTATTAAACAACACAAGCGTGCAAAGAAAGTAATGCAGTCTGTGAGAGTCATACTGACCTCAGTAAGTATACAGATGTCAGTCTGTTCAGAACCAGTTCTACCAGTCTTGTGGTGATTAGTGACATTCAGTGGAAACTCCCAAGGGTCCATATTGAAAATGCCCTGCTGCCTTTCCTGAAAGCAGCTGATGTCATTTTCCTTGTTTGCAGCGTCGCAAGTCCTCCCAGACCCGAGCTGCTTCTTCCGAGACACCGTCGTGTGATGTGTCTTTCTCTTACACGACACCACCCTCTTCACTCTGCCTGGGTTGTTGCCAGATCGACTGACTGGATACCTGGATGTGGTAAAATGTTTCAAAACTACAGGAAAAAAAATCTCTCTCTCTCCTCTCTCTCTCTCTCTCTCTGTCTCTCTCTCTTTCTATATATATATATATATATATATATACATATAAATGTTGTAATAAACACAATACATGTTTGACGTACCTCTTTTGGATGAACTCCTCATTTTTACCGTAATTCACCTGCATACAAACATACAGTAGCACGGTGATTAGAGTTAACAAAAAAAGAGGACCAGCATACAGAATAAATAGATTTGCGTATCAAGCTGAGCAGCCTGCACACCTCGTTTTTACTTCTTCCATGAGAATAGCTCACTCTGTACTGTTCTGCATCATAATAGAAGGCATGTCCAAGATGGCTCTCTCCGTCTTCAGAGTTGGAGTCCATCAGATCTATAAAGAAAGAACACTTTTTTTTTCTTTTTTTTTTTTTTCATACAGGAAAAACACTAATTGTTCAAAAGATTTGGCAGGTTCCAGATAAAAAAAATGCTCTAAATGACACCAGCCACTTGGAACTGAAAAAGCCACCTAAATGAGTGGCAAAACATCTTTAAGAAAACTCAAGAGTCCAGCTGAATGTGCTTCAGCTTTGTTTTTGAGTACACTATGAACTGGTTCACCGAGTCCCCATAGTTTGACTGTGTATTCAGATTTTAAATGTCCCCACAACACGAGTAACACAAGTAAACAAACACACAGAAGCACTGTGATTACAATAACACAATTACAATATCATTTCCCCCTCGAACGTCATTTATTAAGCGTTGCCTGCAGCTCCCAGTCTTAAACACATTAAAACACAATGTCCCAGAATCCTCCTGGGCATTGTTGTGCCTCTGAACAATGACGTAGCCAGGAAATACAAAACAGTCTAGGTGAGCTGTGAGTGTTTGCAGAGACTATTTTAAAATTACAGCTAACTTGTTTAGGGCAAAAGGACCGACGTTTGTTCGTTTGGAACAACGCGTTTTGACTAAACCGTGAGTGTCGTCCGAAGTCAAAATAAATCGCTTCCTCTCGCACGTAAATTATTAGCCGTTAAATGTAGTTAAAATGTAATTAAGCCGGAAAGCTAACAGCTAATAAAACAGTACTATAGTTAATTAGAGCTGTTAAACGTCACAACCAGTGATATAAGATACATATAGGTCTTTTACCTCAGCCGAATATAATGTTACACTACTTAAAGTGAAACGTCTTGCCGGTATTAAATGGTGTGTGTGTTTTACTCACCTTGCTTCCCTTCCCTAATCACAGATAATATAGTTAAACATTGCCTATGATTCTTTTAGGCGACTGCCAGCTAGTTAACGTTAGATACCGCCCAGTGTGAGAGTATAAAGGAGTCTATTCATGTGCACCCTCTAGCGACTACTGATCTACTAATGGTGCATAATTCAAAACCAAACAGTCTGCAGTGTAAACTAGTCAGCTGATCTTAGTAACACTACACGATCAGTTTGACGCGACGTTCCCCTGCGTGATAAACGAGAGCGGCTCAGCTCTCAATTAAGACTATATGATTTTAATTTCATGAGACATCCCCATAATAGCACCATGGTGCTGATAAGTGAAGCTCATGGGCTGTTTTCCTTTGTGCTTCATTGATCTGGGGCAAGCCCTGGCTTGTGAACTGATCCATTCTGTACTTGAACTCATTTTCATTGTAGAAAAACAGCATCAGCTGCTTCTATTGACTCATCGTCTGTTTCCGCAACTCTCGCTGACTCCACTGTTTTGCTTCTGCAGTTTCACCGTTCGACTTGACTGCAGGTTTAACTGATGTGGACCTTCTCACCAGAGACCGGAGCACAGCCTAGTTTGTGGATCTCTGCCACACTCACCACTGACTAAACTGGCTCTGAGATCAGGTCAGTAAATGGAGCAGATTTACTCGCCCTTTTTTTAAATGACAGTGCCCTTAGTGGCATGTGATTTTTGGTGTACGTCACAAACCTGTTTATGTTGTGGGTGTGCGTGGCTTCTTTAACCGGGCTTTCTTTTTTGTTCAGCCCCGTGTGAAATGGTGCGTGTTCATGCTGCCTGTGCCTTGTTCAGCCTTGCACCCCTGTTGGTGCTTGGTGTTCCTCCTATTTGGACCCAACCAGAACAAGTGCACCTCTCCTATGCAGGTGAGCATTTGCTTCCGTCACTGGTTATGGAAACCAGGATCCAGGTCATATGGCTCACAGCTTTACAAGTATTTTGTACTAATCAATCAATAATGCAGTGACTGAAGGCACTTATATTTTTTAGAAAGTTCACTTAAGTTCAAGTAGCTGTACTCTAATTTGTCATGGTGTAGCTGATGTTCGGTTCTTTTGAGGAGAAACATGTGGTAGTCATTTAATGAGTTGATGTCTTGATACAATAAGTACCTGGCGAGTCGACAGGCTAACTCGGCCCTCTCACGGTTCCATCTCGCCAGAAGTGAGATCAAAAGCTCCACAATCGTAAAGTCAGCATCTCTGGACTGTTATAAATGCACTTGTAAGTGAATCCAATGGTTCTGTCAGATCAATCTCCAATCAGATTTCCAATAACTGGGCTGTCCTTCACAGGAGCGCCAGGCTCAATGGTAGTAACCTGGACCACCTTCAATAAGACGGATAGCAAGGTGGAGTATGGCCTTCTTGGAGGTCGGCTCTTTGAGATGAGCGCCAAAGGTGACACCGCTCTATTTGTGGACTCGGGAGAGGAGAAGAGGAAGCTGTTCATCCACAGAGTCACGCTCACGGGCCTCAAACCTGCTGCTGCTTACGGTGGGTGGAGCTTTCGTATTTCTGGCTTCTTCATATGCGCGTATGTGCGTAAATATTATCTTCTCTTCATTTTTTTTCTTCAGTTTATCACTGCGGGAGCGATGAAGGCTGGAGCGATGTGTTCTCCTTCACCGCACTGAACGACAGCATTAGTTTCAGCCCCCGCTTTGCTCTGTATGGCGATCTGGGCAATGAGAACCCTCAGTCCCTGTCTCGTCTGCAGAAGGAGACACAGCTTGGCATGTACGACGTCATCCTGCACATAGGTACACGCGTCTACGCCGATAGAAATATTATTATTCTCAACCGTGAAAGCAATTAAAAGGGAATTAAGTTTTATCAACAGGAGCCTCGAGCATCAGTCATCCGTGTATACCTGGCACTGCTGTATTAATATAAATCAAATGATGTGGACGTGCAGCTGAAATATGTAGTGAAGACGTAATATATCATCGCGGTAATGACTGTAATTAGCATAATAAGACCTATTTGTCATTTGGAGCATATGTATGGTTTGGACTGTGCTTCCATCACGTCACAGTTGAGATTGAGAGTAGGTTGTGGAATCTAAACTAAAGTATAAGAATCCAGTATATAGATCTATCACAAGTCCTATTTTAAATCTGCTGTGTCGATGCCATCAGCAGTACTGATTTATGAGCAGGGCAGCAGAGCGAAACAGCCGACTGAGGTGCAGCATAACGATCCGAGGGCCCTGTGATTAATAGATTCACTCTTAGTGAGTCACATTTAGCCAATCAAGGTTAACACCTGTAACGACAGCATCTTATAACCACATAAAAACCATGCCAATTTGCTGTTATTTCTTCTCCGCCTCATGTCATAACTGGTCACATCACAAAACCATAAAATACCATAAAATCAGACAGCATTTGGACTGTAATGTGTTTTAGTTATAGAATATGAGCTGTGAATTTCACTAAGTTGGACAAGAGGCATTGACACGCAGGACCGATGAACTCCCGCACAGAATACCGAGTCGTAGCAGACGAGCCTGACGACAATGTGCTACACTATTTCGTAGCACCTGATCTAATTTTAATGTAGAATTAGCGACACTCATTGAGTCCGTGTCCAGGACATGGATGTGTCATGGCTGCAGGAATCAAACTGAAGAAGAAGCTTTCTCTTACAGATACTGTATCAGAACCATTAACACTAATTTACAGTACAATAAATGTTGATATTTTTTCTGTGGTGACTGATTACATAAAATGTTTAGCCCAGCTAACATTTTCAGTCTGCCAACTAAGGACCTCAGAATCTCCTTATGTGATTAGTTCAAGGATGTAATACCTTGTGAAACGGTAAATTGGCGTTGATACATTTTGTACAGATTAGACTAACATGATATAATGTGTTATTTGGGGTGCTTTGGAAGTGCTGGAATATCCAGACTAGATGTTTCCACCAGGAAAACTGCAAAATTAACTATTCACTTAAATGTAGTAAAATAACCTCGGGGGATTTAAAGGTAATAAGCACATAAGAAAAATATGTTGCTGAAGGGTTTGTCCATTTTACCCGAGTTAAATCGCTTTAAAGTTCAGTTTTAATCTGGAGTTTTTTGTTTTACAGGGGACTTTGCCTACGACATGCACGAGGTATTTAATCTTTCTGCATTTACAATCCACTGAAATGTGACCAAACATGTGCCGCATACCAGTTAAGATCACTGACAGCAAATTTCTGTCATCAATATGTTATATTCTTTAAACCGCTCTGATATTCCACTAATTCCACAGTGACAGATGAGAAAAGCCACTTTAGGTTCCTCTCCTGCCTCCTTCCCAAAGCACACCCCTGTTTAAGATCATGGCACACGGAGGCTCTGAACCGTGGTTTAGACAGTCACCTTATGATTAGCATTGCTGTGAAATGCCTTAAGTCTGCGGTGAAAGACGAGAGTCGGGGTCATGTCGCCCAGCTATTTCATGAATAAAGTGGTGCTATTCAAAACCACAAATCTCAAATCCCAATAACATATTTGCTCTTATGAAATCCTCCCAGTTGTCATCTTTGATATTTTGCCGACATAACCCCGTCTTGAATGCTAATATCATTTTCCCTCAAATGAGTCCCCGCGTTATTAATGCTTAATATGGAGAGAATGATAAATGACATCAGCAGACTTTTGCAAAAAAATTAATAACCATAATTCACCCAAGCTGTGTTTTCAGCTGGAACGTGCAAGCACGTCCCGCGGCTTCACTGATATTCTAAATAGAAAAACAGAGGAAGGCTTGTTAATGGCTGTGGCAGGTAAAAGCCATCAGAACGGCAGTGAACCACAGTGTGCTGTTAAAGCTCTGCTGAGGACAAAATCCTCTGGTTTCATTCAGGTTTGTTTGGTAGCTCATGATGCATTCCTGAAGCTGTCTGGAAAATGGGCTAAGTCAGTTCTTAAACTAATTTGGCTAATTATCAGTGAATGGAGGAAAATCAAGCATTGATGTCTAATGGGAAACTCTTGTGCGTCACGTTTAATGGATGAATGTTGCTGTTTCAGGACAATGCCAGGATTGGAGATGAGTTCATGAGGCAGATCCAGTCCATAGCAGCCTACGTGCCCTACATGACCTGTCCAGGCAACCACGAGTCTACGTAGTAGGTGGAATTCTCGTCACTGTCTCTCTCCAGTCACTCTGTTTGACATCTGAACGTGTACCCATATAGGAAGTCACACGCATTCATAGTCAGTGAGTCAACACAACAGCTGTCTCCCGGTCTGTCTGTCCTCTGTTCTTTTCTGTTTCCCTTTTCTTTACATTTGCACCACATTCCACTCGGGTCAGACAGAAGGCAGTCAGAGGCAGCAGTGTAAGTGATGGGTTTTGGAGAAAAAACAGCAGCACATGCCGTATTTCATATTGGTGAGACATGCTCTAGCTGTCAGCCGCAGTTTTTCTGCTTCAGAGAACACACTTTGTTCTGCCGAGAACCCTTCGCCGGACCATTTCGACAGATGGGAGCTATTTTGGTCTCTGAATGCTGGAGCGGCATCAGGAACCACCAACATCTAAACAAGGCAACACTCTCCAGAACAAACATTTATCTGATGGGGAATCATCAGCTCTATATCTGTTTTTCAGATTGTGGAGGTGGCCTGCGGTTGTGGGAACCGCCGGCCGAGAGTGTTTCTGAATGACAGGACAGCGAGGACAGAATACCTCAGAATCTCAATTTGAGCTAAATTCAATGATTTCATTGTTCAGAACATTATTTTCAAACAACTCCCAACCGTAGCTTCTTTAATGGGACGATTTGTTTCTTTCTTTTGTCAGATATTTACTATTTGGAATGATAGAAGATGACATGTGTTTGGGGTTTTGACTGTTGGTCGGAGAGGCCAAGCAATTTTATGGATTTGATAACCACTTCTTGAAGCACAAACAAAATACAGCAGCATACAATGTGTTATATTGCCTCAGTGGATCAAACAATCTGAATTAAGCAACCTGAGGCAATTTAAAACATGCATGTTATAGTTCTTTCAGAAAAATCTGCATTATAATAAACTAACTTACTAAACTAACTTATAATAAAACTGCTCCAACTGGAACTCGTCACACTAGAAATCTTGCATCAACATTGGATGTTGTGAGAACACCGCTGCTGGCCAAATGTTGGTGTCTAGAAGATGCAGCGAACAATTTAAAATAGGGGTCTTCAATTTTTCAGGCCAAGGACCCCCAAACTGATGGAGAAATTAAGTAGGGACCCCCTACCTACTAAATGTGTTCTATATTAAACTCGGCCTAGTGCTCATCTCATCTCCTACTACCACTTATTGCAGGGGTTGCTGGACCCTATCCTAGCTGTCATTGGGCAAGAGGCGGGGTACACCCTGGACAGGACGCCAGCCTGTCGCAGGGCTAACACATAGACAAACAACCATTCGCACTCACAATCACACCTAGGGTCCATTTTAGAATCACCAA
This sequence comes from Mugil cephalus, assembly GCF_022458985.1. Classification (NCBI taxonomy): domain Eukaryota; kingdom Metazoa; phylum Chordata; class Actinopteri; order Mugiliformes; family Mugilidae; genus Mugil; species Mugil cephalus. The sequence continues at coordinate 9,435,310 of NC_061786.1, forward strand.
TTAGCCTATCGAGCATGTCTTTGGAGGTACTCGGAGAAAACCCACATAGACAAAGGGAGAACATGCAAACTCCACCCAGAAAGGCCAGAGCCGGACCTTCTTGCAGGGAGGCATCTGTACTAACCACCGAGCTTCTGTGCCGTCCCGGCCTGGTGCTATATATAAATGTACAGTATTATTCCAAAAAAGCGTTGAATAAGGTCAGCTGGACTTGTAGAATTTCTTGAAGACGTTTCGCCACTCATCCTAGTAGCTTCTTCAGTTCTGATAAACTAGTGGGAAATAGAGGTTTAATTGAGGCTTAGATTGACAAGTCTTGGCTAGTGTGACGCTCTGTGTTTAACGGTGCGCTGTTGAGAAAGCTCTTGTATCACTAAATTATATATATGTATAAAATGTCAACCAAATACTTTGCGACCCTCCACAATATCTCCATGAGCCCCCTATGGGTCGCAGATCCCCTGCTGAAGACCTATGGTTTAGCATGTTAACAAGGTAACGCAGTGTACAAAATGTAAAGATGTAATGAAAAGGACGAGGCCGTTCCTCAGTACACAGTATATTAATTTACCACCTAACGCCACCATTTCTTAAAACGTCAGCAAACACATCACAACTCCATCCTAGTCACACTCCATTGTGAATTCAAAAAGAATTGGTCATCCATATGGATATGTTTCCGTTCAGCGTTATAGAGTATGTGAGACTTTCTGGAACGATTTTCATCTTGAGGATCAGCAGTGAATGTATCCCTAAATTCCAAGCACATCTGCTGGATTTAGTTGTGTGTGTTTTGCATTTTGAATCACTCAGAGGTGCCCAATCCTGCACCATAATATTTACCCACCGCCGCTATACTGAGACAGCCCTCACTCGGCCTTGCCTTGTCTGGTCTTTATTAAAGAGTTGCAAACAGTAGTCCCTTTTTCTTGGCGCCGCATCCCGACATTACAACCCGATATCACGAACCAGCGCGCTTCATTACATAACCTGAAACTCAGCTCCTCTCACCCGCCTCCATACCTAAATGTATGTTTTGTTCTGCGGTGTTGTTAAGAATCCAAATATTCCCAGCAGCTGGCCTCGTGCTTTTCTTCCTTGCCTCATGTTGTGCTTTCTCTCTCGCTTGCTATACTTTCTGTTCCTTGTTCTTTCCAACCTCAAAACCTAATGGGTGAAAGGCAACCGAATCGGCCCACGACCGCAAAAGTTTTCAGTCAGCATTCCAGCAGGATGAGAACAGCGGATCCACAGAAGATGCTAAGGCCCCAATCAAGACTGTCTTTGTTCACGGAGGGAAATAACGGTCGCCTTCTGAAACAATGTCCAGTGATGGGAGTCAGGGATATGCTTCGTGAAGACTACAACTGGCTGCTTTCATTTGCCTGACTGCCTGGATTTAACTCATCAGATGATGAAAGGAAAGTTTTGATGAGGAGAGGAAATCTTTTTGGGGCCTTTCGAGGGGTCGGGCCGTTCACATCGAAGTTGACATCCACCAGATTTCTATCTTGACGTGTCATAGAAAAACACGCGCTCGCATGGAAACAAGCATGCTTTGGGTTAGAGAGAATGACTCACATGGTGCAGTACTCTGGATTCCCGTAGTGTTGATTAATGAAATAAATATACTCTGGCCTTATCATATTTGTATGCAATCAGGTTTTCCGCTACTTGCGGTAGGTTTTGTCCCTAGAAGCTAATATTTTTACCGTTTGGTTTCCTAGCAAGCGCAGTGCATGTGTGTTATTACACTGATTAAAATGGATTGTTTATTCCTTCTCTCTAATAGCTTCTACATGCTCAGGTCCTTTAAAATGTATGCTGGTACCCTTCCTAACCACAAGATGGAAGTATGAACCTGTGTTAAGACACTTTGGCCGCGAGTGTAACTTAAATGACTTGAGTGCTTGGTTTGGGATATAGTGTAAAACCTTAAACATGAGGTATCAGAAGTATGATCAGCACCTCATGATGGATATAAACGGACGATCAAACAGCATTGATGAATGAACACAGCTCACGATCTGTCCTTTCCTGAATTGTCAAGCTGGCAATTTATACCTGACCTCGACCCACACAGAAATACTGGCCTAATTGGTTTTAGCTTACTCAGCTACTCAGCATTACCAAAGGTCTCTGTGATCGTCCTTCCGTGTCCCTATTCCTGGCCTTTGACCTCTGACCCTGGCGGCCTCTGGTTATCCCAAACCCTACATCAATCCAGTCAGTGTGGCGTTCCAAATTGTCCCGGCGTACCCCGGCTGCTGTTGAGGATATTCCCTGTTTTTCTTTTTCTTTTTTTGTTTTTCCACCCCCCTTACGTAAGATAACAAAACAATCGCTCCCATCACCTCGTTTAGTTAATGGCTTGTTGAGAGGATTGGCTCCGGCTTTCATGCTGAAATTAGAAGCTGTGAAAAGAGACTGGCGGACTTGAGTCGGGGAAAGGTTTCCATGAAAGAGTTTTTCCCCCTTGCTCGGTGCACCCATTGTAATATTTGGGGAATACTTGTTTGTGTTCTCCTTTAGAGTTTTGTATTAGTGCTCTCTTAGAATAGATGCAGTGGAAGGGTCCGACTATATCTGGATCAATAGGAACCGCCATGACTCACTGTTAAAACCACAGTCGAAGCGCCTCAAAATCCGTTTCTTCTAATGACTGCCGGATCTAAAATTATAGTCTTCATTTAACAAGATGTCATGGTTTTGAGAAGAGTATATTTAAAGGCACGTTTTCATGATTGACAAGTGTAGCACACTCAGCCGTGGTGGCTCCTGCTTTCTTATCCCAACTCCGGCTCCACCCGGGCTCCCCCGTGTTGCCCAGATTTTGATTATCTGGCTCCAGTAGCTGACCATGATTCTAAGCTTCAAAATATCCCATCGCAGACATATAGGGTGATGTCACATTCATGTTTTTGTACAGCCTTTAATTTAGACGCCAGCCACTGATAGCCTGCATATAGCAGTACGTATGGTTTCTCTAAATATCCACGGTTCTTTTAAGGCTCGAATCCGAAGCCACCATTGCAGGTTGGTTGATTTTTTGCCCAGTGATCTATCACCCAGAGTTTTCTGCCAAGTTGAAATGACAACTTAAAATGGACATAAAACAAAAGAAGCAGTCCAAATTTAGATGGTTATTTTAAAAGGGTTCATTACATTTTTGAGAAAGCTGGAAATTAACTGAATACATTGCAGTTTTCTGCGCAGTGGCCCAAGGACCACAAGCAGAGAGAAAGCGGCAGTTTGTGGTGCTAATTGCTGTTTGTTGGATATTCAAGGAATGCAGATTGTGTGCTGATTACATTTCTCACTATCTTGTTTGTTCACAGCAACTTTTCCAACTACAGGAATCGCTTCAGTATGCCGGGCCAGACGGAGAGCCTGTGGTACAGGTAAGGGTTAGAGATATGCTCGGGCAGGTGAAAGAATTAGCAAATAATACTTTTTTAGCAAATAGTACTTTTTTTTTTTTTTTTTTTTTTTTTACAAAGAGGGCCTCATGTGATGTATCACATTAAAGTGTGGTGTACCTCCTGCTGATTTCACTAAGCATTAATGAGCCTTACGAGTCAGCATTCTGTGAGAGTGCTTAGCCTCCTTCTCTTAGTTTAGTTTGCCTCCTGCTACTGTATCTCAGGGACAGGGAGCCTATACAAAGGAGCTACACATCCGACGGGGTGACTCATTACCCACTACAGACCTCCGTCTTGCAGACAGTAAGATAATACTTCGCTGGACCACAGGCCAGCTGCCCACTCTCCGTGGGTCTAGAGGTAGACAGGGCTGCTGGCTTAGCGCCCTTCACTCATGTGCACGGTTAGCAGCAAGGGTGGAGAGGCATTTGTCTGCTACTGGAAACAGCTCAGCTCATAACGCACAGCGCCCATGTTCAGTATCATACTTTCCCACTAACCCTGCTGAATGACCGTGTAACCCCTCACACTAAAGGAGGAGTTTATTGCACTGAACAATAACTTTGCAGCGGCAAAACATCACCACGATTTTGGAGTATTTTTCACACTGTGCAAAGGTTAAAGCGATGCCTGTTCTTGCTCAGCGTGCCTCTTCTTCTGGGTCAAGCCTATGTAACACTTTAACAATGTTTGTCTGCAGCTGGAACCTGGGGTCCGCACACATCATCTCCTTTTCCACCGAAGTTTATTTCTATCTGGAGTTTGGCTTGGAGCTCCTCTTCAAGCAGTACGAGTGGCTGAAGAAAGACCTGGAGGTTAATGACCACAGCAGTTGATGATGGCCGAGTGCTCACTTTTGTTCCCACACTTGCTCTTAACCTCTCTATCACTCTTGTTTTGCCGAGAGTTACAAAGCAATGTCATTTAATCAATCTCAATTATGTTAACACAAATAATTTTACTCCATTAGTCTCCTTATTTTAATCTGTTACGTGTACGGGTTCACTTATTCCTTAGGAGGCCAACAAGCCTGAGAACAGAGCGGCGCGTCCATGGATCATCACCATGGGACACAGACCAATGTACTGCTCTGATGACGACCAGGATGACTGCACCCAGTTTGACTCCTATGTATGGGTTTATTTTAAGAGTTTGCCTAATGTACCACTGATGTAGATAGTGCTGGAGAAAATTACTTGACAAAGCTTCATACCGTAGGTAGATAAATAGATTCTTTAGGTGTCAAGTGAGTTAACAGTCTGGCCAAGTAAAGGGGGACATTCCTGCTCTAATGGCTTAGCTGCATTCCAGACATTTCATTAGCAAAGCCTCATTAATAACATTTTGCTAATGCAACCATGTCTGTGTGACACGAGATTATTTGATTTGGCCGAACAAGACAAAATATATTATTAAACAGTAAAACATTGTGAGAAATCAGCCCATTGTTTGCTCTGTGCCCAGAAAGAACGACACATCTGCACTGTTAAAGGTTTTAATTCATCACAAGTTATTAGAATGATTTATTTTTGCTGCGTTGCTTGACACCTAAATTACCCGTGGTAGCAGACGTGTCATGGATGTTGCAGGCTGGCCAGTCCACATCACATCCCATAAGCACGTTGAGTGCGGCATGCTGTCATAATCACTGTAATTTGGACCGAATAGTTTCCACTTGGACTTGCGTCTCTCAGCACTTGGCACTGTCGGGGCTGAGGCTGGCACGGGCACGATGCACGAGGTAGCGTTTCACGTAGCAGGTACGCTAATGCCAGCTCACACTGTCATTATTCCCCTCTGTTATATCTCAGGTCCGGCTCGGGCGGAAAGACACGAAGCCGACGGCTCCTGGTCTAGAGGATTTATTCTACCGCTATGGTATGCTTCCTACTTGACAGCCAGCTATGTGTCTCTAATGGGTGTTTAAGATCACAAATTTGCACACTCAGACTTATGTCCCAACAGTCGCTGCATTGCTCCCTCATTGGAAAAGCAGGCCTGGGCTCTGGCTGACATCCCCGCAGCCCCTTTTCCAAATATTTGTCCTGTATTACATTTCGGAGACTTTTGTTTGTTGCATTTAATTATTTGACTTGTGGTGGAACTTGGAAAGTTTTGGTTGCTCTGATCTTAAGCTTTTGTTGATTGCCGAGAAATCTCAAAATTAAATAGGCGCAGGATCTGAGAAACATGAGATTAGGCCGCATAATATTTTTAATTGAGCTGTTTGTGTAGATATGTTATTTTTTCACTGAACTGCTTGCTGTCATCAAATGTCTTCCACAGGGGTGGATTTGGAGTTGTGGGCACACGAGCACACGTATGAGAGGCTTTGGCCTGTTTACGGCGACAAGGTCAGCTGCTGCAGCCATAATACACGTCGCTGTGTCCTGTTGTCCAGTAGTGAATGATGCAAACTACGGTTTTCCTCTCTGTAGGTGTACAATGGGAGCACAGAGCAGCCTTATGTGAACCCCAAGGCTCCTGTGCACATTATCACAGGCTCTGCTGTAAGTAGTTTTACACCACCGTGTCACCGTCGAAGTTTTCCACATAGATCAATACACGACTTGACTGTAACATCAACAAAAACACTGCTATGTACTGTACACAGTTCTGTCTGTGCAGCAGCTGCTCTGCCACATAAGTTTAGTACCAGCTGTTCCTCTGGTTAAGTGTTTTCTGATGTGGTGGCAAGCGGCGCAGGGCATGCTTTGTCATCCAACCGCAGAGGGATTAGTCATCAGCATATCAACATGCAGCCAGACTCACACCAAGGCACAGCCACACTTGTAAATGTCAAACAGGACTTTGTGGACGGAGTTTGAGAAAGGCACGTGTCTCTTCTTTCTGTCGAATCCTCTGCAGGGCTGCAGAGAGAGGACGGACAAGTTCAATCCAAACCCCAAAGGGTGGAGCGCTTTCCGCAGCACAGACTACGGCTACAGCCGCATGCAAGTGGTCAACGCCACCCACATTTACTTGGAGCAAGTCTCTGACGATCAGGTGAGCTCACATGGCTCAACGCTATTACTGCAAAAGTGAAATAACACACATTTTAAGGAGGATAAGTGTTGCTCAGTTAATAACTTAAGGCTTTTGTCTGTTTTCCAGTACGGGAAGGTGATTGACAGCATATGGGTGGTAAAAGAAAAGCACGGCTTCTCTGCCTGGTCATGAAGACTGCCATCCTTAAAAAAAGTTTCTGCGCATAAAATGCACTTTGATCCTCAAACAAGCACATCTTTTGCTGAATCACACCAATCATACAGATTTCTTTTTAAGCAATAATGAATGTTTTTATGTCAGTCTGTCCTCTGTATGGTAATCATCTACTGTAAATGTATATAATGCAGCTGTAAGTGCTCTGCTAAGACAGGGCACCACAATTGTTTTCCATTTGAATAAATACATTTTTGTATTTGCTCACCATCACCGCAGCTATACTTAAGTTGCTTTAGTTTGTCTTTCTTTGCCGGCAGGTAGATGCGAGCTCTTCTTATGCCTCTAGACTTGGATTAGAGCTGGTTCCAGCTAGAGCTGGATTGACAGCAGACGCAGACAGCATGGATCTGGCAGACACGAGGCTCTATTCCCCCCAGAGTACGTTTTTCATTTCAAAAACCTGCAAATACACTTAGACAGGTAAGGGCTCTCCTCTATCACTCTATCAAGATGACAGATTCTCCCCGGGCCTATCCTAACAGGATATTGGAACCTCATTTTATTGTCCACCTGTGTGGCCGTCAGGATCAGAGACAAAAAGACACATGGAAGTGTACGCCCGCGCAAAAGCGCCGTTATGTAACGGGGGGGGCTGCTTGTGGCTGACCACATGCGGAGCGGGAGCAAGACGCTTTCCCCAGGGTGTTGCTCACGCTATGACTCTTACTACTCTGGTGGTATTAATTCCTAATAAAATCGTGCTGCCTCTGATGAGTACTGGCAGACAACCCTGCATGTGTCTGTGTTTTTAGCTGTCAAGCTGTCTGTTAGCTCCAAAGTGCAATCATCTCTCCGTATAATTGTGTTGACACAACATAGTCTACATATGCGAAATCCGTTAACGCCGAACACTTGAGTTAACATACACTATGTTATTTGGCAGATCTTTTTATTCGGAAAACATCCAACATACTATGGGCGGCACGTAGAGCCACGTTTTATAATGAAGAAGCTAAAATACACAGACGAAACGTGTCCGAGCAGGTTTTTCACACAAAGCCGAGCATTCCAGCAGAAAACGCCAAAGCAGTCGGGCGTCGGTGGCGTAAAACCCTTAACTGCACTTTTGTTGAACTTCCCTCCGATGCCGACGACCCACGGCGCAGTGGTGTCTGGCGGAGAAAAAAAAAAACACGGGCGGGCAGTGATCACATGTCGGGGTGCCGCCACCCGCTGCTAGCTGCTGTTCACACACAATGTCACGGACCCCGCGATTGTATCTTTGCAGAGAAGGCCCCGCTGCTCCTCGCCTCTGAACTGCTCGTGCCGTTCTCTCTTTATCGTTGTACCCCACTGAGCGAGACACGCAGGGAAGAAGAGGCGCCGAGTTCACGGCCGCGCGGATCGTGTTTGAACACGCGCGGCCAGATTGTACTTTTTTGTTTTCAGTTGTTAGTGGTCACGTATATGTTCTAGTCAGTCATCCGTGTGCAATATATGACGCAATAATGGATGGATGGAAAATTGTTTGCCATAGAGTAATGAGCTTGGCCCTACACATTCCTCATCATTTAACGTGAGCGAACAAAACATTGATCTCAATCCAGGAAATAAAGAGCGAAGAGAAAAATTGCATGTCGCCTCAGATGGCATGACTGCCACGGAAATATGATGTGCTTATTGCCGCTCGCGACAGAGGCATGGCAGGATTGTGGCGTTGCGGTCAAGAGCCGTTGTTGACAGAAAGTGACTTTTGCCATAAACACTTTTTGTGACATTTTTCTAGCCCTTCGTCGCTTACAAAATATTTTTGTGCTGTCCAAAATCTGATTGGTTAGCTTGTCTTAGAAAAACAAAACGTGTATTTAGACTTTCTGCCCCAACGGATTGCAACCGTATGTTACCAGATTTTTTTCCCAGCGGCTTATTTACAATTCAACCAGCTTCTGGAAAGAGTTGGAGCTCAGAAAACTGTTGATATTTAAGTCTTTCAAAATATAGTAGTCGGTGCATTTGTCTCTCTGCGTTTCTTTTGACCACTCGTTTCTACCCAAGCCTGATAAACTGTTGGCTAGTTTACGTGCAGAACTTGCCTCTTCTTTTCGGTTAAGCCTATGAGTCAATTACAGACACATATTCCGAATGTGTTGTAGAGAAATTTCAGGATATGACTTTAGGTTCAGATAGAATGAACTGGAATTTGCTCTGTAACATCAGAGTTCATTGCAAGTTGATCACCTAGGAAAAGTGGACATGCCGTCTGGTCCCGAGCCTTTGTTTTCCCACTTAACTTCATCACAGCAGGCCAGTTTGTGATGACACATCAGCATCTATTCATCCTTTCCCAAGCTTATCGCTGAGTAATCTCTAAGTAATGAATTCCCCTTGGACCACATGCGAGGTTGGGAAGCACATTTCTCTTTCTCTACACCGAACAGCAACGAGCCACTTTTCTTGACTCTGCGGCTTACCGACGTTATTTATCTATTTCTAATAGTCTCTTGTAGCTCTCACACTCAACAACAAACTTCCTCAGGAGTCAGAAGAGGACTTCTGTGTGGTATTTCTCTCAACGGGTGATCAAGGGGCGGCCTCTTTATTGCAGGGTTAAGCCCAGGAGGTTGGGGACATGTGTAATGAATTCAAGGCCCTCAGATGCTGGATCTTGGGGATATTTCATCAATCCAGAAGCTCAGTGCTCCCCCAGAACCAAAGCACCGCTATTAAGCAAACCTCAAACCACCACCAAGACGAACAGCCAAGTATAGTCCGCAGAGGCGCATCGCTGCACACGATTCCGCATAATTCCTCTCAGCATCAACATCAACACCACATCAGCATCAACAAAAACACAGCAAGTGCATATCGCCACAGTGAATCTGCAGCAGCTACAGTAGCACCCTCGCTGAAACGGTTTTGTTTTTCCTTTTGCTCACTTGCATGTGAGTGACAGTAAATTTAAAACACATTCTCCCAAAAAGAAAAACATCAAAACAGATCAGACTGGGCATTCGATTAAAGTCATCTTTCTGGTTATATGGGAGGCAGGCTGTCTGGGCTGGAATAACATTGAATATGAAGTCTAAAGATCCTCGTTACTTAACCACATTTGGGGGCAAAACATCACGTGTCATCTCCACTCCGTCTCTGATACATATTTGCGTCAGTGTAAACATGTTGAAAAGTGCAGCTTTTCATGAACCTAAACACACGCACAGCTGAAGCGAAGGTTTATCTACCTGTACAAGTCAGTTTGCATGACGGCTGAAAAAGATGAGTACATAATTGAAACACATAGGAGTTTGAAAAAAAAATGAATTGGTACACACGTACAGAACCACAGTGGGAATTCACAAAAGTAAAAACGATAATAATAATAAAAATGCACATGTACGATCACAAGCAAAGTCTGATTTTCATTCAAAGAGGCTTCAGAACTTTTTAGAAAAAGAAGCATAGTTTATGCTACTTTATACTTAAACTCTACATGCACAGGATTTCACAGCTGACATTTCATTTTTGGCACAGTTCAAAAGGCTGTGATGTGACTACTGTCTCTGGTTCATCTCAGCCTAGGAATTCAACAAATCCAGTGCTAATTTATCGTCTGGATACAATAATCCCATGAAAAACCTTAAATATGCTCTAAACTGGTGATATAAACCTACAAACTGACGCCCTGGCTGCTGCATAACCGGTGTGATTTTTCCAGTACCTTTCTCTCTTTCTCTCCTCCACAACAATGTTGCGTTCCTACCTACTCAATGGTTCCATTGAGGAAAACGGAGGAAAAACATATTATTGCCATTAGCAGTTTCCTATTGCTTTTGTAATGCTACCTTTTCTCAATGCAACATTAACAAATACAATAAAGGTTGGGAGAGGCTAGCAGCTATTGTGGGATTACCAGGTGTACATTTTTAAATCCATGACAACATAAGGAAATCCAAAACTGACTTTTCAGAATGTTAACAGGTAAAACTATTATCAATACCCACTATACTATAATTGATTTTATTGGTAAATAAGAGGTACTAAACTGACAGGTTTGACAAGACTGTCAGACACATACAAGTATTACTCAGCTCTCACATGCTAAACCAATTTGCTGTTTATGATTATTTGCAGATGGAAATATTTCCATGCACTTCTCAAGCACACAATTAGGCCACTCAAAACGAGAACTTGCAATCACCAGTGGCACAGTCATCCTTCTGCAGCCATCCGTCCTGATTAGTAATGCAGCAATTTATCAGGAAGCCATTAGGTGTACTTCATGTGTTTAGCCAAGCAGAGAGAACACTAGTTAGTATAGGGCGCATTGTCAACATCCTCCAATTTACCAGGGAAAGCAGTGTACCCCCAAATTTTTTGTCCGATGACTTGAAAATGAGAAGACTGGAAGAGTCTTTCCCACCGGGCAGAAAAAAAAGATACACAGGTCATGTTGTTCCGCATACAGTCGGGTTTGCTACAGCAGGCCAACCCGCGACCCCTCTCAGTCTGCAGGAAGCGCTAGCTCTGTGCCAGGGGGCAGGGAGTCAACTCATTAACTCTGAGTCTAAACACTTCAGGGGCCTTGAGAGTTGAGCGACAACAGGGACATGCTACCAAATTGGCTGCTGTTGGCATGCAGCACTGGGGTATGTCACTCGGTTCAAGATGTCTGTGTTATGGTCTATTAAGCCGGCTCCCCGAAAAGTTCATTCAGCAGCCTGCATAGTTTACAGTAGCAACGTTTGCTAAACCTGATCAAAATGACTAGGAATTTGCCAGTGACTGATTCCAAAGTAGAACTCATTTACCTACTCTATCTACATCTCTCTTGTCTCTCACGGGTTGGCACTGCTGACCAAATGCTATTTCAGAATCCAGTTTGCTGTTGAGAACAATGCCAGGCTCATTATGCCTATCCTGTGTCCTAAATGTTGCGCATGACAGGCAGTCTTTCTCTTTCTCCTTCTGTTACTATTACGTCCTCACACTTGGCTCCAAATGTCAGGGAACGCTTTCATTGTTGAAACATTTGGTAACAATCTGATGTGCTAGTTGGTCTCTCTTCACCATCAAATCTCCACTTATTACAGAGTGCAGCTTGTGTTGAGGTGAACAGCGCTTCGTGCATTCTCGTGTACGAAGCTATTGCTTCTGAGCTCCAGCAGAATAAAAGGTCACTGGGTGGCTTACATGTCCTAGAACAGTAACTCAAGATCCCCCTCAGATCACTGGTCTTAAAGCCATTAAGATAGGAATGAGGTGATTGTGGGTGTAATGGATATAGCACTCAAAACTGTAAACTCTTACCCTCTTAATAATCTCACAAAACAGAGGCTGAGTTCTCTTTGGGTGTTCGCAACTTTCTGGGCACGTGGGCTTGGTTGTACTTCACACTCGTAACATTAGGAAACAAATAGAGGGTTGGAAACCCTGAGCCCTTTTGGACATTTTAAACGTATGCCTGCTGCTGCTATTATTGGACATGACAATCACCCAGTAGTAAGCAATCCCAGCAGGGCCCAAAGTAATCATTTACCTCCTCAAAGTGTTATGACAAGGGCATAACCTGACTCAACTTAAGACAATATTTCAGCTTTTTTGTCCCCCCCCCCCCCCGTGGTGATTTTCTGCAACTTATTGTTTTAGGAACAACAGCTTTAAGTGGTTTAGGAGCAACCAGTGGTCTGGATTGCAGGACTATTTTCTCACTTCACATTCATGTGTCAAAAGCACTGACCGCATATAAAAACGGACGAATACCATACATAGGATTCTTGAAGAGCAGTTTCTGGCCCAGGTCAGCCCAGCCCAAAAATTTCCCAAATTATTGGATCAATAAAGTATTATCTTATCTTGTTTTTCTATTGTGTTGTTTATATCTGCCATGAAGTTGGGCATTTTAATATGGTGAGGTGATGGCAGTTTTTGGGAAACTGCAGGTTTTGGCCTCATCTTTTGGTCCTGTAGCTTGATGCTTGGTCAAAAGGTTAAAGCTCTTCTGGTTTGAAGAGCAACAATTTAACATGCGGATGGACTCAGACTTTCACTACATGTAGGAGTTACCTGTATGGTCTCTGCTTTTGAATAACACATTGACCAAAAACGTGTTCAAATGTGTGTGTGTGTGTGTTTGGTGTGAGTGGTTTGTACAACTGAGCAAGAAATAAAATTTAAATGGATGGGGCTGCTCTCTCTGTCCTCAAAACCTCATCTTAGGCTGTAAAGGTAATCATCTTAAGGAGACGGTATCCGATGTTGTTTTTGAAAGAGTTTAATCATACTAGACCGTCCTACTGATGGTAAGGTGGTTTTGACTGTTTATGGAGAGCTCAGATAGCCAACTGAATGAGCAATGAAGATCTCCAGTGTACCTTGAAAAAAGACCTCTCTTTTCCTGCTCACCAGCCCATTGGATCATCAGAGAGACTGGCTCACTACTAAAACACAGATGTCTCAAACTGCAGAAGGCAAAGTATTTAGAGAATCTGTCCAGCAGTAGCAGGTGGTTTTGAGATGAGAGCACATTCATGTCCTTAGCCCCATGCTACAATTGGATTCAGACAGAAGGATATGTCCCCTGTCTAGACCTGTGAAGATACCGTCCGTCTAGTAAACCATCTGGATCAATCTTGCTTAGATTAAGGGAGCAAACTTGGCAATGTTTGCCATGGATGAGTTATAATGTAAGAAAGGAACATTTTATTATTTATAGTCAAAGAAAATTCTTTTGATTCTGAAAAGGTTTTAGTTGTGAATGACTTGATGGATATCAATGTTGGCTGACTGATATGACACTGTGGTTCAGTTTTAAATGGACTGACATGGCCAGATATTTGCCTTTGCTCACTTTTGTCTAACTTAGTAGGTCACAAACAGTTAGTCTTTGAAGTTATTTCCAGATTAGCACATATTGAAAGATGGTTCTCTAAAGTTGAAGCCCTATTTGTGGACTTGATTGAAACGTCATTGCAACTTTTAGAAAGACTGACTCCAATATGTCCTGATGAGGTCAAGTTGCTATAAATCTGGTGACCATTCAACGTTTTTGCACCATAATTTTCACCCGTTACTATCTTAAATGCTCTGGTCTATGGCTGTATGTCACTTTAATTCCAGCCTTGCTTTGTGTATTCCTGAACCATTTGGTTTGTTGCTGTATGTTTCCATGCTGATGCAATGTTCGAAGCGCTTCTATGCAGCTTCAGCCTTGCAAAACACCTAGCATGACTGTTAGCTGACAACACTTCCTAGGTGATAACAGAAACAGGTGGACACCCTTTCACTGCTTGCAGCCAAGGAAGCTAACAAAAACATGACTGGGAGTGTTTATTCTACCTTACAGTAAGTATGTTTGACCACCCATTAAATGGACCGCGGCATGAATTTGGGCAGCGAGAAGCAAATCATCCCGTGGCTAGGAGCTGCTTTAGAGTGGCCACTGGCCACCAGAGGAGCTTGTTTAAACAGACCCAGGCTGAAAGGCTTAATGACCATGCTGACAGCAGTCATTTGAGATGTCTAGCAAGGCTGGTGTGCTGCGGCTGAGAGCCCTGCAGCTGCACAGAAAGAGGGAGGGATGTTGTGGTCGGCATCTCTTTGTGCGAGCTCCAGAGAAAAGAGGCGGACGAGGTTCATTTTTAAATTTGACTGTAATATTTGTTCTCCCACCAAACCTAAACCAACCGAACAGGGGATCTGCAGTCCCGTGGCGGCCTGCTGTGTTTTTCCTGCCACCTCAAACGTGTTCTGCCATTTGCTCCAATGTCATCTCAATTAAACCTCGGCATGTGGACAGAGAACAGCCTAAAACCAAACGGAGGTTTGTCTTTTTGCAAGGTAGTGGTGAGTTTGGATTGCATTCTAAATATAATCACATACATTTTGAAGGAAAATATGTTGATTTGATTGATTTCCCCAAAACCCATGTGCTTACTACACGTGCTTAGCACATGCTTACTAGCACTCGGTATGCATATTGAGAAAACAGTAGGAGGAAAGGCAGCTCCAAAGAAGTAACCTGTGAATGTTTTTGCTCCTCTGAAGAAGAACAGAAAGTCATTGTACAAAAAGAACAGACAGTTTTCCAGTTGAACTCATATTTTGCCGTCAGGTTTTAGGTTTATGCTGTGACTATAATTCACAATGTGATGCATGAAATGCTCAATAATCTTACTTCACTTCATAGGTGTTTACTCATCCTCTCTGTTATTCTTATCTTCAGCAGCAATCTCCAGGTTTAAGCCCTGCAGAGGACACCATATGTGTGTGAAATGTCCTCAGGCTTTTGGGCCTCTTTATCTGATGGAGACTTGGTCTGCTGCTACGTTTTCATCCCTCTAACTTAGACCAGGCCAAAGTAAAGAAGGGGATCCAGAAATCAAAAGCCCTGTAGAGTCTCATCATCTCGTCTGTACTGTGTGTTCTATGGAAAGGCTTGCTAGGGTTGGTTATGAAACCAAGCACTTTAATCACTGAAGGTTTTTTCTTCTATCTAGTCAGGCACGTAGAAATATTTACGTTGCTTTTTCTACTAAAAGTGCAAAAGTATCAGCTTTGAAGTTGCTTGGATGTGTTTATTTGGCCTGAAAGCTGTTTTAAGTTAATATTAGTTAGGAATGTCTTAAAATGTGCAAACTGGAGTGACCATAACTCAACCTATGAACGATTTGCAATGACAAAGGAGGAATCCTGTTTTTATTTAATTACATCAACTATGTCAACCTAAAATGCAAATTGTTAAATGTGAAGTTTGGACTAGTGGTTGTCAAGAAAGCCTCAAGCTGCAATTGGTTCTTGTTTCAGAACCTGTGAGGTTTGAATTTTGGACAATGGAGTGACTATAATTTTAAGCTTTGTTTCGGACTCCACCAAGCTGATAAGCTCTAATAATCACCAGCTATTCATTAACTAAACACATCTATTTGGCGCAGGTAACATTCAGGGGATTTTGCTGGTAAAATCTCAGACTATGTTGCTGAAAGGTGCCAGAAGAAGAAAAACAAATAAAAAAATTAAGACCTTAAAATAAAATAAATGCCCCAAGAGACGCTAAAGAAAACCTGCCTGTAACGTTCTGAGTTTTTTGATGGCCTGTCAGACTGTGTCATTGTAGCTCCAGGGTTGTGAGCAGCTCAAAAACAGAGCAAAGTTTTGGGCTACTCCCATGAGAGACCGATCTCTAAAGGGCAGAGATTTTTGTCCATTTCTTCAGCCAAACAAATCAAATGTGTTGTCATGCGATTGTTAATGGAAGCGCATAATTAGCCCAACGTCATGTTCAGGAAATCGCACCAATTAAGGAATGCATGTGCAACTGTGTTTCCATACAGCTTGTATAGCAAGGTGGCGCACTTTTTTTAACGATCGTGGCAGTGCACCGGCAAGACCGTGAGATCCGCGAGCTGCTCTGTGTCCAAGTAGAAGAGGAATTTCAGTTGCAGATATCGGGTACTGTGCAGATACTGTATGATTTATTTGAATAGCAGCAGCCTTTTGAAAGAGTGGGGGTTTGACCTGTCCATTCTTCAGGTCATCAACAAACTGCAAGCGTTAAAAAAAAAAATACACCATGCCATCCATTGTTTACTTTGCAGTGTAATGTACTTAAATGTGTAATGATGACGTTGCCGACACAATGACGTATGAGAGGGAGGAAAAAAACAGGCACGCATCTCTCACAGTGGGAGGTCCGACCCGGGACTTCTGGCGATGTGAAAGCCCACCAAAGGTGAGTCGACCCTGGTCTGAAAATCCCGTGTCAACCCAGTATTTTTATTTGTGAAAGGGGTGTAAAAAGTTCCATAGAGATGCATAGGACTGCAGAGTTAGGTAATAAATCTCCGTTGGTTCCTCACTACTACATACAAAATCAGAAATGACCAGTTGATCCATTGTTAAATGTGTTAATAGGAGCAGCTTCAAGCCAAGTGACAACGTGGCTGCTGCCTGCTCATGTCTATAGTCAAGGCATGAAAAACGCACTAGAACAAGAACAAATATGAGAAAAATGAGAAAGCGTGAGTCTGCAAGAAAAGACGCTAGCTCCTGCCATGATTTAGGACTTCCCGGTCTGCATACCCACGACATTCCAGCTCATAAGAGAACAAGATTAAATATCCTTGGAGGAGAGCACTGGCTGTCCTTCCTGCTCCAGTTACAACAATGGCCTTTAGAAGAAAGTCACAAAGGTAATTGTGATGAGACAGCTTTTCTGTGCTCGTGGAAATCTGTTTCGTTTTATCTCAAAGGTCAAACAGCAATTGTTCCAGACTCAGCAGTCTGCAACCCTTACTTCAGTAAGAATGCAGCTTTATGAGACTTTTAATAATATGATTCCTGCCTTCACTTGTGCGCATCTGGTTGTTGTGGAGAGGGGAACAGGTTGATACTTCGGCCGCCTTAAAACCACAAAGATATGTCATATGGGATGCACATGATGGATCAGACATGAAGATGAGCAGTAAGCTAAAAGCAACAACATCAGACAGCATTACGAGGTTAAACTGAAGCACACAGTATGTCTGAAAGAGTGGACTTTTCCCCGCCTACAGGAAGCGATGGGAGAAATAAACAGCGACGGCAGCTCATCTTTTTTCATCTAACACACTCCTCTCATGTCCCCTTTAGGGTCTAATTTTAGCTTTGTGTGTCCTAGTCTGAATTTGGCATGAAGTATGGGTTTAGCATTAAGGTGAGATATTCCTCTTGTGTTTGGTTTAGTGCTTCCTGCCTTTGCTCTCCGTGTCCTCATAATGTGTCTCCTCTGTGGTATGTAAACCATCACAGGCTTGTTTTTGCACTTTTTCTCAAATAGGAATGCGAGTTCTTTTTTTAAATACAAGTAGCCCTTACATAACAAAAAAAAACCTCATACCTGTCAATTAATTTGACTCTGAAAAACAAATGACACAGGAAAGACTTCATTTGCATAAAGCTGCACATCTTGTACAAGTTTTGCATTCCAAGGAGAACAGCAACCATTTGCACGTCTGTGTCCACAAGTGCCTTTTGACTTACGGGAACAAGTGTGTGGGCCCATCAGCACACACTCCTGTCAGTTATACACATGTGCAGCGGCTTTCCAACCGTGGCTTAGATTCCAGCCATTTCCACGGCTGTGACGGATCCAAACACTAGTCAGTCTGTCACCGGCACTGCCGAGAGGCGTGATTCACTCTGTTGTGCTGCGTGACTCAAGGCCCTCTTCCCTGCCCCCTCATGACCTCCTCTCATTCCCACTGTCCTCTGCAGACTTAAGCTTGCCATTTGACCTTCCGCCAACTTGGACGAGCTCTTCCAAAGCCGTGGGATCGAATACAGCATTGCTACATAGCAACAGTTCGTAGACATACCTCTGAGATTTTGATAAAACGCAAGCAAGCGGCTTTAGAAGAAGAAGTTGTGATCAGTCGTCCTTTTCTAGATGCAGATTAAACACACTCTTAATGAACAGTGAAAGGAGAAAGGCTTTAAATCACTCTGATACAAGCATAACGCCGCTGAGTCCTTGTGAGAATCAACATTTGCAGTTTGTTGCCTTTGGAAAGTAAAGAATTGACTCTTTCATAAAAAGGCAGACAAAAAAAAAAAAAAAAAGACTGTGAAATTCCTTCATATTGGTCCAACAATGGAAAAAAAAGCCAGTGGTTGCCAGGTCCAGCTGAAGTATCACAGAACAACTTAGCCCAAGTGGGTGGGGTCTTCGGTCGGGTGCTAAAGAGGACCAGATGATGGGACAAAGGTGTTTCAAGCAATGGGGCTTCCGATAGCCTCTACTTTTGGAAGAGAGGTGCAGAGCTGCAGATGTTGAGACTTCCTCTGCTTCCCTGAGGTCGTATGTGTTTGTCTCAATTTGGAGCGCTCACTGATAGTGATTATGCAAGATCGACTCGGCAGCTCCGGCCCTTGTCGGGTCCTTTATTTGCAGGTCTCACTGAATTCGCCACTGCCCTATATTTTTAATGGGGTGTGGATGGATCCCCAGACAGAGTAGGGTGAAATGAGGTTAAAACCAAATGACCTCAGAGGACTTTGCTTTGAGAGTTTCCAATGAGTGTGTAAAAAAACAAAAGCAAAAAGCTTTCCTGAGAGCTTTGAACTCATTTCTCCACTTTCTCGCTTCTTTCTTTGCAAAATATAAAGTAACACTGTAATAAAAGCGGTCAAATGAGAGGGAAATTTTGCCTGGCTGGTGTACAGAGGCATGGTGTCATTAAGGCCTGAGAGCCAAACACCACAGAGCAACTCACACACAAGGAAGGGCGTCCAGTCTCTGTACGTCCCTCATGAACTAGAAAAGTCCCCTTAAAAGTTGTAATAGCCCACATCAGGCTATGCTGTGTAATGCTAGTCAACATCCAACAACAATATGTTGATTTTCAGTAACTGTTCTTAATGGGGATCTCAACACAATCAACCATCCGGAGTCAAAGGATCACATTTAAGGCATCGTTTTGCATTAATGCATGAGAAATGGCCTCCGACAACAATCAGCATTCATTCAGAGTGCTGCCAAACATGCGAGTTTCATTTGAAATCAACCCAGGAACCATTAAATCCACGCTGAGGTAAATGGTAATGGTATTAAGCTGCTCTCGACACAGGGTCCTGGGGCTGGGTTGAAATCAAATGAGTGCGCTGATTACAGCAGTGACCTGGTATTGTCCCGTGAATGTTGTTATCAAGAAACTGTGTGTTCTGTTGCTATTATTTGAGCAATTCTTCCTCTTACAAAAAAAAAACAAAAACTAGTCATTATGTCCTTGCACATTTAATTAATGGAAGAAGTCTCTGCTCAGTGACCGGCGGCTGCTCCTGGCCAAACTATCCACTCTGTAGTTTTGTGTGGCTTAGACAATGGCGAGAGATAACATGTTAATTAGTAATTTTGTTACCTTTGGGCAAAGCTGGGCTAGCTACTTCCCCCTGTTTCCAGTCTCTGCCCTAAGATAATCTAAGATAAACTAAGCTAAGCTAACCAGCTGTTAGGTGTGGCTTCATATTTCTCAGACAAATGGTGAAGTGGCATTAGCCATAGTGTGACATGGAATCAGAGACAATTGGATGTCTTGTTGAACTCAGGGCAGGACATGCAGACTCTGACACTGGCAACGATACAGTAAATATCTGCATGTTTGTCTTCATTATAAATCATTTGGCTACCACTGGAAGAGAACAGTTTACCTGAACTAATGATAACATAAATTCTTTGCAGGCTAATCTCACAAAGCTTCCAGATCATTAGAGACAGATTTGTTGATCTAATCTGAGCCCAGTCATCCTCAAAGTTAATGTTTGGCGTCAATTTTTCTTTGCTTCAGGCACCATGACCTGGTATTTCCGAAAAACAATGGTGCCCTGTGTTCTGACGCTGAAACACCCTGCCAAAATCAATAGAGCTACAATCTTTAAATCTATGACGTTCTAAGCAACAAGTTATAGCAATGCAGACATTTTAATCTCTGATTCTACAGAAAGGCCTTAGGTAGGCCTCCACCTGGAAACCAAAACAGGTGGAATTCAGGCCATATTTTCCACAAAACCTTGTGGATAAACATCAAGAAAAACGGGCTGTTTGAAAGTGAACTGTCAGTGGGCAGTGACAGCTCCAGCTCACATCTCCACCACCATGCCTGCTCGGTCATAATAGAAGGGACAGGAGATTCCATAGTGATTCCTCAAATAAGCAGCGCCCGGCGCTGCACCTCCCTTCACAGGAACACGGGAAGGAAGATGAGATAGAGCGAGACACAGACCTGCCTGTCCTCGAAGCCAGTGGAATGGGAAAACTAAACACCTTGGTTTAAACATTCAATAACAGAATCCACTCATCCGCGATCAACAACCCAGTCGAAAACGAAGACCTCCCTTTTGTTTTGGTGATTCAGTTTTATACAATGCAATAAAAGTATTTTTGCCCTGAGGTCCAACTGAAGGGATGATACGCCAAAAACGGTGTTGACCAATTGCATGTGGTCCACGTACTCCATTGCGAGACAAAGTACAGCTGCTGTTATTTTAGCGACGCTTACAGCAAATCGGTTAGTCAGTTACATTAATCCATAATGGAGGGCCAAGTATTGCTTGGGCATTTTACGAATTTATGTATTCATAAAATAAATAGCTGAAAACTAACATTTTGACTTTGTGCTCAAACCTTATTAGCAAATGTTAATATCCAACATGGTAAATTGAGATTATAGTAAACAGTGTACTTGCTATGACATTGTGGCCAGGTTTTTATATAATAGATTCATGTGATTTCCTGACATGTTTATCTTTTGCGTAACTTTTGCGTAACATATAAGATATGAGGCTCACGCTCACACTTCTACTCCTTAACTATTCTATTAGTTCTACTCCACCCATACTACTAGTATGGGTGGCCCCCGTCAACAGAGAAACATAGCCCTGATCTCCATGATATACATCTTCAGTAGCTTCTACAGGGGTCACTAAAACTAATTTAAGCAAAAACAAGCTCAAACACATATGATTCGTTTAAACAAAAAGCCGTTACGCATGTAAATTACAAACCGTGTTCCATCATTCCTATCTAACCATCTTAGATCTTTTTATTGTCAGCCTTTTTGCCAACAGTTAGTATATCCATAAAAGGGCAAAGGGGAAGTGGTGTCGTCAGAGAGCAACGATCCGGCAGCTGGTCTCCTGTGGAATCCTGGGCGATACTGGGGATGACGGAGACCAGCTGCTGACTCAGTGACTCATTTTTACCTCAGCAGGGAGAAGGAGAGGAGGAGAGAAGGGAAATGGGAGAGTAGCAGCTCCCTCCCAGACGAAGAGCAGACACAAGCAGCGCCGGCGGGGTACAGCGGCCAACGTAACACTTCTGTAAACATTTTAAAGTCCGCCGCATCGGCTTGCACCGTCCCTTTCCTTTGGCGCCGAACATGGGCCGTGTTGCAATGTAATGATTTGGTTTCTAAACAAAAAAAACAACAACAAAAAAAAAACCAAAACAACGAAAAAGTCATCGTGAAAGTATTCGTCTTCTGGTAATTTTGACAATTAGTGTGGCATAAGTGGAAGCTGACATTTTTTGGATAAAGCATTTTTGCATGTGGCTTTTATCTTTGTGGCTATAACGATATCGACCCAAATGACTTTCCGCTCTCTGGCCCCAGTTCCGCTCTACAAATGATGTGTGCAGGCCTGTGTTATATCTTGCTGTTGGCATTAGCAAAAATGTTATTTTCTGATGGATGAAAATGGATTAAAGGTCCACAGTCCTGGCAGTCCCAGGGAAAGCACACGCTACTGAAGGTTGAAGCTGGAAGTAATTCTATTTTAAGAAGTTGGAGAAAATATTTGATTACATTTTATAACGTTGAGCCTTATAAACACATGTTTTTAATAGCGTCTTGAATCATAACTGTGTGAAAAAATTCTCCAATGTTGCTTCATGCAATTTTAAACAAAGTTAGCCGTTCCAGACGCTCAGGTCAAATTGTGTATATCAGTGAAGTAACTTTATGACTGCAGTATGCGTCACATGAAAGCTGTAGCCTCTGGTAGAAATAAATCCAAGAATGGACATCCCCAAAGAAAAGCTCTGCTAATTTTACTCTACATTACATGTCCCATGTAGGCTGGAAGTGTGTAAATCTGCTGTCTGCTAAGATACTACCAATCAGTGAATCATCTTTCCGATGGGCGACACTCACAGATGTTTCTTTTTAAACCCCAAAATCCCTGTCAGTCCTTCAGAACCGAAAGAGCTACTCGGAGGAATGGCGAAACATCTTCAAGAAATTCTGCAAGTGCAGCTGCCTTTGTTTTTCACCTCATATTTTTTTCTTTTGGTAAACCATGGCCTGCATCTGTTTTCTACTTACATTCTCAATTGGCCAAAAAGTATTCAAGTGTTCCAGGTTTAAGAAAACCATTTCTCAATTCAAATGTGAATTGGAATGGTAGCTTTTCGGTACTCGCACAGTCCCCCCTGAGAGAAAATTGATAGGCCAACATGAAGAAACCGTTTGCTTTTTACTTTCAGACAGCATTTGTCAGAGTGAAAAAAAAAACAAAAATTGTGTAATTGTGTAAAGCCCAGTCAGGTCGCCCCTGTAATACACCATGGACAATACCGTAACCTAGAAATGTCTCACTTTAATGGAATTCAGCCATCAGCGTTATTAATGATACCTTCTGCTTTTCCTGCTGTGACATGTCAAAGGTAACCTTAGAGCTGCCACACTAGGCTTCTGTGTCATAGAGGAAGAATTTCATATTAATCCAAACCATACTAACCCACAGTTACTATACAGTCCTTCAAACGTAACAGTAGTTGAGTACAACACTTAATAATAATGATAAAGCAAATGTAGCAGTATGAGGTACCTCTGGCTTAACTCTGTGTGTGGTTGGATAGTTTGAATGAAACCACTGTTGACAGCAGCTGAACCAAATCAAATGCATGAACTCTGGCACACCTCACTGGCACACCACAAATCTGATACAGATTTCTCCCACTTTTAATTCCCGGAAAAAGAGCTTCTTCTCCTGTAAGTGTTGATACTATTTAAGCATCAAGCCGCGTTAAGAACTGATCATGTGTTCCTCTCTGATGGCTTTTGTCCCAGATGTTTTATTTCTGAGTTTTTAAGTGGCAAATCTTCCCTACCGAGAATCCGGGATGCGTGTGAGTATCAGTGCCTTTGAAGATGAATCAGAACGATGAAGAAGCTTGACTTTATGGGCCTTCCACTGTTTGCCCACAATAAATAAAGTAAGGCTGTGTTTTCACACATGCCGCGTTTGATTAAACTCTTCAGACTACAAGGTGGCTGTCATTCGGAAACATTGTCTTAATCATCATTAGATAATCCAATCAAATGTCTCTGCGGTTCAGTAAGCACATTTTCAGCGACTTTGCAGTGAATATGACTCTGCTCAAACAACAATCCATCACTACGAGCAAAAAAAAGTCGCATGACATCAGCTATGACTGCACTGGAAAGAAGCTTTCAAGATAAACAGATTGCGGGCTCACTGCTCTCCGTCTCACGGAAATAAAAATGTGAATACTCGCACGCAGCAGCAAACAAGTGCAGGAAAAAAAAATGGGAAAAAAAGCGATGTGAAAGGGACAAAAAGTACAAACACACAAGCCGGACACAGATAAAAAACATCTGAAAAGTGGAAGTCATTATTTTTACATACCATTCCTGACTGGGAGACTATTGGAAGTTTTGGAAATGACACGGTAGCCTTGCCCTTATATGGCAGCTGTTGGTCCAAGTGCTGTGTCCTGCCGAGAAGGACAACCACTGTTCAAGTATCAGGGACGGCAGACCTCGGTTACATAACCGACTTGGCGGTGGCGGAGTATGTATGCAAAAGACTTAAACCTTGAGCCGTGCAGGATTTGTCAATGGAGGTGGCTGGAATGTCTGGTATGGCCTGTGGTGCCACCCGCATACAGACCCGAACAATCTGCTGTTTGTTAATACATCAAAAAGAACAAACAAGCTGTTACAGTTGATCCTCACTGTGTATTATCAAGGCTGTGTGACCAAATCAAACCATAAAAGAAACACATCCAAACATGCTAGACTGCGGCAGTACCCAATAATCGTTAGTGAAGAACAGCCGCAGTCGAGTCTTCCTGAAATAAGTTAAATCAAGCTGTTTCACTGTGCACGAAATGTCAAAAAGGCCCCTTTGAATCTTAATTATCTGCTGATGCTTGTAGGAAAATCAACATGAGTCAGAGTTTTTCGAAAACGGAAAAAATTAAAACACTCAGTTCAGATTGAGTGGGGTTTTTTTTTTGGTGCTCATCTGTGCATTGCACCTGCCTGAGTCATACCAAGTGGACAACGACATGTCTGGAATGACATTGTGATTTGTCATTTTATGGTAAATAGTGTAAAAACAGCCTTGACGTAGATTCCGAAAAGGAGCGATCGGTTTATTACGAGTTTTATTTAGTATCCTAGTGAAGGTTGTGTGGAGGATTTATTTTCCTGCACAATTACATTTCTTATCACACATCTGCAACAAGTTATCCTTAAAGGCACGCTGCCAAAAAGGGTAATACAGATTTCTTTGTGGAGAGAGTGGATTTAGGAGTCTGTATTGACAGGCATGAGTAAACATGGTTGCTACGCAGTGAGGAAAACTGAGACAAATCCACAAACATAGTGGTTGCCGTTCCAGCTACTCAGGGCTCTGTGTGTACACTATATTTATAAATTGCAACATCAGAAGCAGCTTGTTTAGATGACACACTGACCTGCACTTTCTGCATATCAGTGAAAACAAGAAAATGTTTTCTGATAAAGTTACACATACAAGATCTTCAGGGTTACACAAATATCAGTATTTTAAGTTCAGTAAGTGACAGTGTCAAAGAATTCCTCCTTTCTGGATGTTTGACTTAAGATATCACATGGGACCAACACTAAAAACCAGTGACCCTGGATATGTCTCATAGAAAGTGATCCCATCGCTGAAAATCTCTGTCCAGTAATTCTTGACTCAAGTGGATAAAGAACTTTGTGTTGCCGGTCAGGGTTAAGTGTTTCTTAACAGAATTTTCAGTAACAGCTTGTTTCATCTGCTATTGGACAAGTCATTCTATCGGAATTTTCCAAAACAAGTGCTCATGTTTAATAAAGGATCAGCAGGTCCTTCACTATTTTATTGATTACTGGACATGTAATCTCCTCATGTCCAGTCACTTACGAAAACATCGGTGCAAGAAATGGCCAAAACATCATGCTGTTCTGCAGCTCATATGTTTAAACTGCATGGTGTTAAAAGTAAGAAAAGGCAGCGTTTTGTTTAGCTCATTGTTTTGTCAACCTATTTTAAACAAAAACTGTCCTGGGCTAATGGAAATCTACCTGCTACTGAATCTACCTAACATCACAGAGAAACTTGCTAGTGTCAACAAAACAATACCCAGAAACTATCAACTGAAAAATACTCAGTACCTAGTGCCAACAAAAAAGCTGTCTATTGCTAACTAGGAACTATCTAGTTCTAAGTAAAAGTTACCCAGAACCAGGTAGTGCTAACAAAAAAATATATACTGTTACTCAGTACCAAGTGCTATTAAGAAACTATCTAAAGCTACCCAAATGTTAGCCAGAAACTAGCTGTTGCTAACAAAAAACTATTCAGAATCCAGTCGCCAACTAGAAACAGTCTGCTCTTAACCAGGCACTAGTGCTAACTAAAAGTTAGCTCCAGAACCAGGTAGCCTAGTGCCAGCTACCAACTACCTACACAATGCCTACCAGGGATTATCTAGTGCTAAACAAAAGTTACCGAGAAACAAGGGAGCCCTAACCAGGTAGCCCTACCAAAAACATGCCCAGAAACCATCTAGTACCAACCAAAACGACCAAGACATTTTGTGTTAAGTGCTAATGAAAAACTACCCAGATAGTTGTGCAGAGAAAAAACAAAACAAAATTTCAGAACTGATTTTCATAATTGTAAATTGGCAAGTTTCCTTATACATTATAATAAAATATTTAGTCAGTATGCAGTGGACTTTTTTTTTCATATTGCATCCATTTGACATAATTTATCTTTGCGAGGGCTTCTTACACTGCAAACATTTTATTTATTTATTTATTTTAGATAATTAAAACATGAGTTGCATTCAGGCTGAAAAGGGTTGTGCTTAACTGAACTAGGAACCAATTAAGGAAACAAATGCAGCAAAATGTTACACCAAGTCTGCTCTGCAAATTTCATGTTGAAGAAAAGAGGCTTTATTTTCCACTCCAGCTGTGGCTGTTCTTGTTGGCAGCAGACTTCTCCTTGACAAGGATCCTGGCTGCAGCCTGAACGTTCTCTGCTGCTTCGGTTTGAACCCCAGACTGTGATAAATGAGGGAGAAGTGCTGTAATTCACCGTTACCCTCTGGTGGGTCCTGAAAGACTGGTGGTACCGTCTTCACCCAAACAGTTCGCCAGTGTTGATGTTGTGACAAACTTTACTCAACTGTGATTATGTCAAAAGAGCACAGATTTTATCGAAAACTGAAAATGAAACGAGATTGGATCCATTTAATGAGCCGAAGAGGCAGAGACAGTGTTGTTTGTGAATCAGACGAGCATCCAGCTTTGTTCAGACAGTTAACTCAAAGCCTAGCGGGAAACATGACATGATATATACAATGTAAAAGCTGCCTTGTTTAAATTATATGAAACTGGATTAAAACAAGGCAACTGTGTTTATGTGAAGCTTCTCTCTCTTCATAGTTGAGGTTAGCCACAGCGTTCCTGCCGCAGATACCATTTTAGTCATACCTGCTTATATGCACAAGCTGCGGCAGCAGACAGACACCCAAATAATTACTCCGTGTGTCCAGATGACTTTACCATTCAGCCATTCAAGGAATGGTACAAAACAGGAGACTGCTTATTCCTAGTTTGGAAAGTTTAGGAAAATCAGACTATTAAGCCCTAATGAGCAACACAAAAGCTGTTGAACTATTAGTAAGAATACCAGCACTGATTCGTGATATTTAGACTCAGACAACAAAGCTTTTGTCCCACGTGGAGGTTAAGCTTGGTTTTACGAAGGATTTATGGAAATGAGAATTCTATAATTGTTGCTCCATAAAGTGAGAATTTGGGGGAAAAATAAGCCCTGCTGGTGTGATACGCCTTGACTTTAAAGATGGTGCGGTTTTTAATTCCTGGTGTGTGGCTTTCTTATAAATGTCGAGAAGGATATGCAATCGCAAAGCAAATATGCTATTATTTTTGGTCACATACAGCTGATTTCCAATGTTTCTTGCATAATTCATATGGGCATACTTTCCTTTTCCGGATTTAAATCCACAGACGAACGGAGGAATTTGATGGAGTAAAATCTTATGTAATGGACACATTAAAGTGAGCAATAAAATTAAGATTTGGGACGCTCCAGACACACATAAAACTTTTCACACCATTGCGTTGCGGGACTGAAAATAGCGCACATGCCATTGAAGCTACCTCTTTTGTCCCAATATGGAATTTCTGAGGCAGTGGACGCAAATAGTGGATAGTCATACAGGTGAATTTTACTCAGTAGTTAGAGAGTCATGCTTTCAGGCTTCACGTGTAAGCATGCTAATGGTGCATTCACGCCACACAACCAAGGCTATAACTCAGTGAGTTGTTAGCAACATGGTGACCTCATCGGCATTAACTGTGTATATGACACGACAATGGATGAAGCGACTGCAAAACCAAAACCCAAACCAAAATCTGTAGTTCCTCAAATGGCCACTTGAGGCTGGCTCCAAAAGTTACTCAATCCTAAACCACTCATGATAAAAGAGAAATAAACGTGTTACAACTTGTAAGGAAAAGCGGTTTTGGTCCATATGGCTAATTTTTCCATTCTTGGCAAATGTTCAGATTCAATTTTTAATAACATTTACACTGTATTGAATCTCAAGGCGCAGTTAGGTAACCGTTAGATCGCCAGTGGGTGTGAGCACTTACATAACCGTTACATGCTACGCTTCTGTGTCCCTTTTTGAATTGACCAGAAGTTGCATAGACTCCAGATCAGCAAAGATAACAATGACCAGAGCCACTACATCGAGCTTCAAAGCTGCTCTTGAGGAATCCTGGGTAATGTCATGAAAGGTTTGTTCATTCATTTTCCGTAACCTTTCACACTCCCCCTCCCAAGTTGTACACCTTAATGAAGCAGGTCACTGATGCTAAAAGACTTGTCTCTTACTTTGTTAATGTTTTTGCTGCAGATGCTTCCTCACAGTATCTAAAGGAGGTTTGGGAGGAAGATCTTGGTGTCACAATAAGTGATGATAATTGGGAATCCTGCCTCTCTGCCGTCCACAGCTGCTCTACAAACTCTAGATACCACCTTATACAATTTAAAGTGAGTCATAGACTGTATTACTCCTGCACTAAATTAAACTGCATTCCTTTTACCCATCTGTCTCTCCAATCTGCCCAAAATGTAAGTCAGCAGAAGGCACTCTGGGAGACCTTTTCTGGTCATGCCCCAAACTACACAAATTCTGAACAGATATCTTCAGGTGCCTCTCTAAAATACATGACCGTGCTATTTCTCCAGATGCATACACTGCTGTACTGGACGGGTCCCAAGGCCTTTCATCTCTAACCCACCCCCAACTAAAGATGGTACAATATTGGGGATATATATGTTCCCCGGGTCCTTTGTTCCCCGGCTCCCTAACCCTGTCCCTAACCCTAACCCTTTTCTAAAAAGAGGGTACTATGTTCACCGCTCACATACAAAGTCCAGAACATAGGACCCAGGGAACACAGGGGTCATTGCAAAAAGAACATTTTAATCTGTTGAAGAATTTAGGACATCCCTTCTTTCACAACCTAACCGGGTGAAGTGACTAACTTATTAAACTTTGGAGTGTGGGAGGAAACCCACACAAGGCCTTGAGTGAACATGCAAGCTCCACACAGAAAGGCCCCAGCTGGTTGATGGAATTAAAACCCAGAGCCTTCTTGCTGTGAGACATCAGTGCTAGACCAGTACACCAATGTGCAGCTATAGAGGATAGCATTCCATACATTGAGATGTACCTTGCTGTATCATGAGCTGATAAGAATTAATTATTTTTTTCTCAGAATACACGTCACTGTGAATATTAGACAAATGAGGTAAGGCCCTAATAATTGTCAAGGTTTTCAACTATCTGGGAAACCTATTGAGGAGGTTAAATCAATGTCAGTGATTCGTATCAAAATTCACTTTGAGCTCCTTCAGAGATCACGTCTTCTGCTACCGAACAGACTGTTATTCCAAACGGCATTACCGACTTTGTTTTGGCTCCGAAAGGTCAATATTTCACGCGGAGTATTGAGTAACGCGCGGCCCGAGACGTTTTTATTCCTGTAATACAACACTTTTATTTCATGTACATAAAACTATTAAAAAAATAAATAAATGGTTTTCCAGGAAAATCACTGTGACAGGTCGCGACTTCAGAAGTGAACAGAACGTTTTCGCTCCAGACGTCTCTCGTGTTGCGTGTTGCATGACGGCAGACTCCGGGGACATGGTTCATTATTGCAACATTAGCCCTTGCATGGTAACCAAATGTGTTTGTTTTAATCTCTCCCCGCGTGATTAATGTGGATATATGGAAAAACAAATACCGCTTTTCAGACGGACTCTGTTGTGCTCTTGTCGCTTGGCAATCGAGGGATATTAACAGTGGACGTTTCCGTAGAAGTCTGCTTTTCGTCATTGTGATCTCAGTTATTTTGAGGTTGGATATCTTTTAACTGACATTTTGACAGTATATATATATCTTTGTGGCAAAACACTGATACGTTAGATGGCATCAAAAGCCACTTTTGTGTGTCATATTGAGGTAATTCTCTGCTGTGGGTCGTGGAATGATATTCTCCTCAGAGCGTTTCTATAAAAATGCTTGAAAAATAAATATTCATTGTGTTCTGACGTGCCGCCATATCAGCTTCACCGGCCGCTAGTCTGTGCCAGCGCCTTACACATAGAACACCCAAGTACACAGTAACCCTACTGTAATTCTTACATAACTTGCAGCTCCAGACATTTAATTACATCCATTTTAGAGTCCATTCATTATGTTCCTTTCTCTCGAGAAGCGCCGATGTGTGCCAAGGACATTTACATGA
Source organism: Mugil cephalus (assembly GCF_022458985.1). Taxonomy (NCBI): domain Eukaryota; kingdom Metazoa; phylum Chordata; class Actinopteri; order Mugiliformes; family Mugilidae; genus Mugil; species Mugil cephalus. Next base: position 9,465,539 of record NC_061786.1, read on the forward strand.
TAAAACAGAGCACAAATTTCATGGTGAAAAGCCATGGAAAAATTCTCCTTGTTAAGGCGGGTAATTGAGCTTCTGCGGTTGTTGTATATTTACTTCTCCTGTTGTGTCTGTTTACAATGAGGCCTTAACAGACAGAGAATAGTTTGGATGTTGATGAGTGGAACATTTGATCAAATTCTGATGTGTTTATGGCTGTTCTTCTTATTAATATAATGGATGCAGTCATCCTCTTGGGGGGGACGGAGGGGGGGCGAAGCCACACGCTCGAATCTTGCAATAAATACTCTGCACTATAATGTCTTAATTGACTATATATTTTGAGTTATTAATACAATAAAAAAATGGTTTATGAGATGAAGATTTTTTTAATAAACATCTATAAAATAGAATTTTCAATTCTTAAGCTGGAGAACATACAAAAGAAGCTTTTTCTATTTAATTTAGTAACAATTCCTCTAAAGCATGTTGCAATTATATTTATTTGTCATGGGCTGCCATTTTTTATTTATAGTTATTAGGACACTGCTAAGGTTTGACAGACAGTTATTGTGCTTGCAGCCAAATGCCCATAACACAGCCAACAGATTTGGAGAATATTAGCTTTCCTTTAGAGGTCTTCAACAGGGGGTCCGCGGAGTTACTGCTCTACTCTTTGGTTGATTAGACATCTTTTATGTATCTTTTTAAAATTTTCCCCCACAAATTTAAATTTCTTTAAATACACATTAACATGAATCCAACATAGTTTAGTAAAGGGATCAATGCAGGCAGAAGACATTATCTTTCAGGCTGCACTTCGCTCATTTAGCCATATGCGAGCTGACCTTGCAGCGCCACACTACTCTATGCGTTATGCAAAAAATGAACAGGAAATGACATGAATTTAATAGTCAATTATATAAAAACCTGGCCACAATGTCAAAGTAAGTGTAATGTTTACCATAATCTCAGTTTAGCACATAGGTCTTCAACAGGGGGTTCGCCACCCCAACGGGGTCTGCTGAGGTACTGCAGGGGGGTCGCAAAATATTTGGTTGATTAGACATTTTTTTATATATATTTTCAAAGTTTTTATCCACTATTTTCCCCCACAAATTTAAATTAATTTCTTTAAATACAAATTAACATGGATCCAACATATTTACTAAAAGGATCAATGGAGGCAGAAGACATTGTCTTTCAGTCAGTATTTATACAGGAGCTGCCTCAACAGCGACAAGCTAGTCGAGACCTGTCAATCTAAGCTTCCTGTACACGATAAGCCCCACCCCTATCGCTGCTGAGTCAATCACACATAACACGGTGACGCTGTCATGTTCCCGCAATTGTCCCCACTTGAAATCCCAAGTTCAAACTTGAATCTGTCAATTTCTTTATCTGTCAGTTATACATATACACACACTCCAGTTAAGTATGTGTATGTCAGGAATGTTTATGTTTATGGGAGTTGCACGGCCACCCGTGTACCCGTCACTCTCCTGAATGAGTTAAATCCATTTAAATCCTCTGTATTTCTGTAACGTGAAGGGGAAACTACAGATCCCAGAAAAGGAAGAAAAAAAATGTGAGAAACTTTTTTCTTGACTTTCCCTCCCAGGGCTCAGTAATTCTGCGACTGGTTACTACACCTTACGGCAGGAGTTTTCTCTCGCACAAGGTCTTCTCTTCAACTTTCTCTAGCTTATTTAAAAACCATGCCTGCTTTCAAGCACTGATTTAATGATCTTGTTTTTTAGGCCAGTCTCAAAATACTGACCTGGAAATAAATGGACCAAATCCAATGAAAAACCTTTTTTTTTCTTTTAAACGATAATTATTTTTTCTCCATACATGCTGGCTCTTTAGCCGACAAATGCTCTGTTACGTTCGCCAGCAGATAATTTACAGTCAATTTATTGGGGGCCTTAACAGAAAACCTACGTTTTGCAGCGGTTTGATAGAAGCAGTGAAAGTGAACCTAGACCGTAGGGTCACGGAACCAAAATAATCACCATGTTTCCATATTTTACTCCAGCAAATTTGAAGCAAATGTTTAAAATGTCGCAAAGCGGAAAAATGCAAATTAGGTGCACGTCCATCAACGGGTTGGGTTGGGAGTAAACAAAGCAGGCTATGTAGCGTGGTCACAACGTGGGCGTATGGAGCTCATGGCTGTAATAAACAATGTAGATGAAGTAAAGGGCCAATGGAAAACAAAAACAGACCTTGAAGAAGATAAACAGGAAGAAAGAATTGATGAAGCTGAAGCAGCCACATTAAACACTAAACACTTTTGGCACAATTTTGTTCGGATTTAAACATCTCTCCAAAATTATTCTAATACTTAAAAAACATATGAAAGTATGAAAGTACATTATGGAAACAATACTACCATGCTAATAAACTACAAACAGAGTATACATATTTTTGTAGAGCTGTAGGAAACCTTTTATTACTTTAACTTGATCATTAAGGATGATGCCAATAGCGTTTCCATCAATCCCTTTTATATTTGAGCTGTAAACAAAGAAGCAGGCTAAAGCCAACACGTTGTCCTCAGTGAGTCTGCTCTGATCAGCTAAGCACATGTTGTTTTTGTAGTAAGGAGAGGAATAGCTGATAAGCAGCCATCACTTGTGATCTGGACCTGCATTGAATTCCGTTTTGGGACATTATCGAGGCACCAGATGGAGAACAAAAGTCTGCCTTGATTTGGGCCGTGTCGTGTCTTTTGTCAATGAGGCGTTGCCAGCCGGCGTTGGTCTGAGTGAGCGGTCAGTCCGAACAAACTCGCAAACAGGAATCCGCGAACCTCAGACATGACGTGTTGGAGACAGCTTCACCGTGGAGAAGGCTTCAAATGTTTATTAATGAGCCCTTCAGACTCACCACAGTTATGCTGCTGGATGCTCAAAAGGACATGATCTAACGCTGCAGCCTTCTAAAACCCATCAGATTACAGCTTCACCCTTCCCCGCGCAGCCTGCGGATCACTTTGCACCGTCATCTCAGATGGTATTGTCACAGATGTTAATCGTCACAATGCACTGGGAGTGAGGCAGCGCTCGCATCCTCTGACTTCTCATAGGCCCGCTGTGGAAGTTGTGTTGGAAATATTAACGTGACGGGTGAGGCGAAACCCAAGTCAAAATCATTAACGGCCCAATACCCAGCATTTGTGGTATGGATATCTCTTTCTCCGCGTCTCAAGAGCGAGATCAGCACAGAGGCAGCGAAGCTATCCGAGCTCTAAGTGATTTAGCAGAAGGAAATCGGTTGTCTAATGTCTACAGAGGGGTTTGAGCAGAGGTATGCTCGCAAGTTTTCCATGATTGCATGTTCAAATCACAATAAATATCCCTCTCCGTTGAGCTACTGAGGCTGAGGTAGAATGTTCTGTTGACCTGCCAGATGCAATTGCCATTGAGAGAGCCTGGCGAACTGCTTACAGTGTAAAATACCTGCAGCGGCGCATATGCGCTCACACCACTAGAGGGACGGAGTCTGGGATCTGCATGCAGAGGTGAGAGATCCGCTTGAGCAGCCTCAACTAAACCAAATCGAGACCCTCCACATGGTACATATGCTACATGCAGCCCGCAGGAAAGTTCACCACCAGTGCAGCCATGTTTCCCGTCATTTTATGAGAGTAGGTGGACACCTCTAGTTTAGACTTTTGTTTATTAACGTTGCACTCCCCATGTTCTCATAATGTGGAGCAGGAGAATTTTCCTCGTCGTGCAAGAAAATGTGTCATAAACCCGGCCTTTACCGTAAATTGTGTCATCGGAATAAAAATCGGAAACGAGCGACGAAAAAAAAGGGTTCGTAGCGGGCCTGGAATTCTTTTAGTCGTGGGTAATTTGCGGTGCAGACTGACACCATATGGAGCTGTGTTCGTTTGGGCTGTGAGCCTAACACGGTTAGAGCAAAAAAAACAAACAAACAAAAAAACGGAACAGTAAATTCGTCCTGTTTCATGTTCTGGGTTCATGCTCAGAACATTTTGACTCAGTTGGATGACTGTGCTTAAAGAACCCACGAGGTCAGTTAAATTACAGACAAGAGCTGGACGCAGGAGGCTGCTCTCAAAACTCGCTAATCCCCCAACTTTCCAGAGGTTTTTTTTTTTTCTCTTTTTTAGCCTGGGTGAGTAGACTCTTGGCTGTTAGGTCCTTTATTACTGTAGAGGTATAGGGACAATCAGCTTTTCCATGTGGTGGACATTACTGGTCACATCTGTTTTCAATATACGCGCACGTCCAGCTGTTTCAGAGGTATAGGCTACCAGTCTTTTCCAAGTCGGACCGCTGAAGCTGTAAATGTAAAGCGGGATCACTACTGTACAGATGCACGTGCGCGCTCTCTCTGGCGTCGGGTTGAGAACGGAAAGTAAGCAATAAAAAGAGCTACATATAATGCCGAACTGGGAGCACACACGGAAGGATGTGAGGTCAAACGAATAGTAGTTTTTGACATTTGAACTGACGTGCATCTTTTTCTTAACGCCACAACCATTTTGGTTGCCAAGTCCTGAGGATTGTCTTACAGGAATTATAGCTCCCTGTTTACATCTGTCAACAAATCAAAGGAAACAACCTTTTATTTATTTATCATTTTTGCTTATCTGGACACAGCCCTGCGACTAGGATAGATGTGATGGTTAATTTAGCCACACTTGCACCGCAACTGCACTGTGGGACAGAGATGTGAGGGCGGGATAAAATCTGAATCAGATATCAGGGGCTACCGCCTGGCCTCTGTCCAAAGTCCTGACCGTGACATGAGAGTGTATACACTACACGCTGATTCATTGGGATCCTGAGGGAAGGCAGCGGGGATTTTTCTTGTCCTGATCTCGACATATGAATCTCCAGCGTTTGTTCAAAGTCGACATCCACTTGAAGGCGCGTTTGGCCCACTGTTGCTCTTCTTCAGTTGGGGCGTTGGACTTCACTGCGCGGGATGATATGTGTTTGACAGTAATGGGCTGTTTTCGAAGTCATCTGGGAATTGTTTGCCTGTGGTCACCTTAGCCCTGCTCTGGACTTACTCACCCGCTCCGTGGGAGGGAACGGTTTCCAAATAAAAACTCTTCATCGGAGGTGTTGTTGTGGGGCGACCGCAGCGATTCTGTTGGAAAACACACCAGATAAAGCATAAATCTCAACTTTTATGTGTCCTTGCGTGGTGGTGGGGGCTCGTTCTTTGGGCCTTTGATCCTCTGGAATGAACCCGTTTTTTGCAATCATGGATTTAATTTAGATTTGAACAAGGACGGAGAAGAGGATAAGTATTTTTTGGCGAGCTTGAAATAATCTGAGCCACACGGTGGCTACATTCACAAGGACGTAGTTATCTGAATATTAGACCAATCAAAACAGAAAGGCCTCATGTAACCACCTCTATCAGAACAGAATTGAGAAAATTATTTGTTCAGTAGGAAAATATTAATGCTTAATACCGTGTAAAGACCTGATCTGATATTTTGTAATGTTTGCCCCACATGGGATGAACATCAGGTGATGTGACGAGTCTCTGGGAGGAAAGGTTGACAAAAACTAGAATCGATGAATGCGAAAATTTGTGTCATTGTGTCCCATGTGTCAGTCCATATCTGGTTAAATTAATCGAATGAGTTCAGATTCTAGGCCCCACAGCAGGTAGAACCACATGGCACTTGTTATAGTATAAATGTTGTATTCTGATAAATGTTTGGCTTGTTATTTTGTGCCTCACCCAAATACTATAACTGTGAGGACTTTTATATTATTTTATCAGTTTATAGAGTGATGAATGGTGACTTTACCAGACACGTATTTAGATAACTTCTGTATTAAACACAAACTGTGATAAAATATGTTGTCTATCTTCGATGATGAATTACCCAGTGCTTTGCACGAAAACACTACAAAAGTTATTTTCAACATCTAGGTCCACTTCATACTTCATGGAGCACACCTTCCAAAAACTGTTTATCTTTCATCCCTGCCTGTTCATTCATATAATATTTTTTTTGCCCCATCTGATATTTGTACGGTCTGTCAAACAACTCTTCCCTCCCCTCATCAACCCAGAGTAGCCCTTTGTCATCAACTCGGAGTCAGAGACGTGAGAGTTCATGCAGAGTCTGGACCCATCTGACCCCGGCTCTCATCTGGACCTCCGACTGTGTCGAGTTGCTCTGGAGGAGAGCAGCTCACACTGGAAAGACCCTTCCCCGAGGGGCTGCTGAGGGACTGCTGCCATTTGTCCTATATCTGTTTATTTGTCTTTCTCAAGTAATTCTTTAGAAATTCCTCGACTTTTCCCATGTTTGCTGCGTTTGGTTGTTCAAGATAAGACTAATTGTTACATAGTTTGACAAATGGCTGCTTTTAATCATCTGGTGGTCAAACTAAATCACACAAGACTCAGTCCAGAGACTCAAGTCCTGATTTACAGTGCTAAACAAGCCCTGCACGCTCACATCCAACGGCTTAAGTCAATAATGTCTTGATCTGCCTCCAGCGCTGCCTGCCCAATCTTTAAACTGTTCCACAGATGAGGAGCACACTGCTTGTTTCTGAGCAGATAAATTAGCCCCCCGGAGCAAAGTAAGCATTTTTAAGTTGACATCTGATGCACACAAGTCAAGTTCTTGTGCATTTTAGACCGTCCCCTTCAATCAAAGGTCAGCGTCCCCGTTGAGCCCTCAGGCCAGAAGCTGGCTGCAGCTTCCACTGGTCACCGCAGATTGAGTCAGGCAAATGAAATTTTCACCCCAGAGGCTTGATCTGTCTCAAACGTAACGCCCCCGGGTTACATGTAGATCAAATGAGTTTAAAACAACCTGAAGTTCATTTTATTTCCTCTCTAATGCATTTTAGAACACCGAGGTGGACAACTGATTTAAAAAGTTAAACCGGAGAGACTTCTCAAAATAAAGCACCACCATAAAACAGCTGCTGTGTCAGCAGTTTCAAATCCGAATTCCAGATAAAGAGTGCTCCCATAAGGGAGGGAATTTCCAGCTTGGAAACTACTTGCTTTTGGCTCGTTAAAGTGTAGAAAGATGAACAGATTCACTGTTTTCTTGTCTTTTCAGTAATTTCTTGCAGTATACAGAAAGAAAGTGGTTCAATTAAGCTAGGTGCACACTTACAAAATATAGGTGGCAGATATGAGCAATAGCTGATTCCCGGTTAATGAAGGATAAGGACATGGCCTGGTAGATGCTAAATGTTGTGGCTGTCTGAATTGTATCATATTAAAATGTTAAATGGTCTAACACACAGGTCTTCAACAGGGGGTCCGCAACCCCTAGTGGGTCTGTGAAGGCACTGCAGAGGGGTCGCAAAATTTTTGCTTGACTTCATTTTTTATTATTATTTTTTAAGTTTTCCCCCCACAAATATACCAGTTTTGGTATATAGTTTGGCTTTGGCCTATCAACTGTGTGTAGGTTGTAAATAGTTGTACAAAAATGCATGATGCATTACCTTCATTTTAATGTAAATAGTTATAAATAAATGTGTACATAAGCTTTTGAAATGTACACTTTAGATTTACATTACAAGTCATAAAAATAGTTCGTTAAACATGTTTGTATTTTTCAAAGTGAAAAAAATAACTTTTTCCAACTTGGATTTTATGGTTTTAGTGTGGTTTTAAGTCCAATGGGGTAAAACAGTTTGTCAAAATGAAAAAATATTGTAAAATGACACAGGTGAGGTTGTGCTGGAAATACCAAACAAAGCAATGTTAATCGTTTTTAAGATGAAATATAAAGAGAAAACCAAAAATAGTCAAAAACGGCCAATTGTGGTCTGCGCTCCAGAGGGTTAATATTGAATGCAAAATGATGATAAAAATGTATATTTATAAATAGTATTAGGCCGAGTTTAATATGGAACACATATAGTAGGTATGTCTCTAATTAATCTCTCCATCAGTTTGGGGGTCCTTGGCCTAAAAAATGTTGAAGACCTCTGCTGTAGAGTACAGTGATATATGCAAGAATAATGGAAATTTAGGGTACTAATGACTTACCAAGTTACAAGTTCCCAAACAAGTACCCTGAATATACCTCAGGGACCGTCTTCAGGGGCAAGGAGAACACAAGGTTTGCTACTGTCGTGGGTTCTCCAGGATGCATGGACCAACCACCAACCTGCTTAGTATCTGCAAAAACAATATGAAAGGGAAAACCATTGCTGGTTTAGAGTGGTTTCACCAAATATTGATATAATATATAGCATTTTCAATCTTTGCAAGACTAATTGCTGAATAAAAATCTTATATCCTCACTTAGTGCGTCAAGCTGTTTCTGCAGATGAGCTATGTCAGGCATGTACAAAAGCAAATGAGCACCAGATTGCATTGTGACCCAATTACTCAAACCAACAAGGGAGCTGACCTGAGACACATTTGACCACCTACCTTCTCAAGTGAAAACACTTTCACTGACATGAAACTGCATCGTTAGTGCAGATGGTGGTGATTGTTTTGTTGACAGCAACTTAAAAAGGCCCATTGATGTACGCTGGAATGGCTCCGTACAGGTATAGTTTAGAAACAGTTTGTGTTTCAAGGAACTCTTTTCATCCCTTCTATCGGCTTCAACAGACAGAGGTGTGAATGACAATTTCAGTGGATTACCAGAACACTTTTTATTTACATTTTAGTTGTGGTCGCTTTATCTTATCATCTTAATTCCCATGACACAGTCGCAATCCATGCTGTAATCATGTACTCCATCCAGTTCTTAATCATATCTACCGAGGACTATTTGCATCATCAGGCATCTGTATATAAATTAAATGATAAAAAAAAATTAAAACCTACTATATCCATGTCCCCACAGTACCGAAGGAGTCACCCTAAATTATTTGTGTTTTCATTTTTTATTTTTTACAGTCTTCATGAAATTCTTTGGCACTAATAACAAAGCCAAATATCACCAACTGTATCCACTAAACAAAGCAGTGCTCTAAGGCTGAAGTTATTACAGTCTGACCCATCTTTCTGTCAGCACGATATAAGGTTTCAGGGTCTGTTTGTAATTCATCATTTTGTAATTGCTGTCCAGAGTGGCATTCAAACAGGAACTTGCCCAGCCGCTATTTACCGTCATCCCGTCTGGAATGTTCAGAACTCCAATAATTTCCATTCTGGAAAACTATAGGGCGAAAGCCACATAAAAATCACATGCCTAAATATCTGCCGTTGTATAAAAATATCGCTCGATCCTGACCACAATCCCTAAAATAATATTATGTTGGAAACCGAGTAACAGTGCTCAGTCTAGATTTGAGACTTCAGAGCTATGAATTTTAAGGTGACGTTTTCCAGTTCCAGTAACTTAAGAGTTGTTCCTTCACATATTATGACACTGCTTTAATTCTTACATGTACGTAGCTATTCCTTTTTAGTCATATTCTCAGAGCAGCTGATGCTACGTTATTTTGGCAAATCATTATTCATCAAATTCATCTGCTAAGCAAATTCAGACATCAAAGACCACCAGGACATAGAGTGTCGAAAGAAGCCCCAGTGAGAAAGTGGAGTTAGAGCAAGATAAAAGAGCAGTTACTGTCTGCGAGGTCATACCAACAGATGTTAGATTGATCTGGGATGTGAAGTACATTTATTTGTCCTTTGTAGCTGTCTGCTGTGTGATGCCTTCATCAGGTCTCAGTGCTGCTGCATAACTGACATTCCGTTCTGTCGGATCTGAAAATCAGTCTCGCAGGATCTGCACACACTCTTAAAGGGACCTTTTTGTGTTACGGTCCCTTGTATTTTATGAAGTGCTCATTTCAATGGAATGTTTCCTGTCTTCTGAGATACTCATTGATACAAAATCCCGTTGTGATGTCTGGAAAACTTTCACTTATTTGTGTGGAAAGTTGAGAACAGACAGTGCTTGAGAGATGCTTGAGTCAATGTTAAACATACCTGACACTGTTTATTTTGGGATACACTCTGTGCATATTCAGTTTGACAAAATCAAGCCGCTTTTCTACTTGTAAGCTTGGACAAAACTGATTGTTCTATCTGCATGGAAAACCAGTCTAAGAGAATGTAAAATCTGCTGTGGTGAATTTTCTAACATACAAATGACACATGCAGTTAAAGTATTTTTGATCTTATGGAGGAAAACACAGTAAATAGTGTAAATGCAGTTGAAATAGGAAATAATATTAAGTAGAAAGTGGTAGTAAGTTGAGTCAATTCTGCATTTATACTTATAATATCTATTTATGCAGATGATACACTCTTGCGTACAGACGAAATTTCAGTACTTAATGGGTGGCATGCATTACATCAAACTTGCCGTTACTTTGTAGACTAAATGTCTTATGGTCAAGAAAAAAAAAAATATAATAAATTGGGAGCGATCAGATGTGAATGAACCCTATGTTGGGCTCCTTTCTCTGACCACTATACAACTCAAGATTTAGTAAATTACAAATACATGAGTACATACATGAATACATCATTAGGGTAGCAAACAGACCCCTTCATGGCCTATGTCACTGTGATGTCACAATGTTAACTGGAGGCAAAACAGAGGGAAGCTTGAGGCAAACACTGTCATTTTCAACCATGAAAATGTCGTCTTGCTGTATTTTTTGGTGCCAAAACTGAAAAATTCAAAACACTGTTTCAAAGTTTTATCACATACCAGCCACTGGCAGTCGTAGACCACTGTGCCTTTGGCGATTAAAAGAAAGCGCACTTCTTATCAGATAAGACTAATATGTAATGCATCATCAGTTTCAGCCTGGATAATATTATGGGTTAGAATAAATTGTGACTGAAATTATGTTAAGTTAATACTCATTTAGGGGATTCTTGTTACATGTTAATGCCAGTGCAAACTGCGAGCGAGTTAGTTACATGTTTTAGGGGTGTCCAAGCGTAAGTTGCATTTACTACGTTACCCTCCACAGTGGTTCCACTTACTTCTTGTAATATCTTTGTTGGAGAGGCTTCACTTGATATAGACAAACCAGACTTCGTCCCCTCTGTGTCCTCCTTTGGTCAATTCGTCCATCCAGTAAGTGTGGGGGTAGGTGAATATATTCCCATCAGTCAGAGTCAACTTTTTAAAATAACACTCACGGTCTTGGAGAGTGAGTGTATTAGTATATTCTCTAAAATATGCATTTTCCTCATCCATTTTTGCCAAAACAGTCCATTGAAATATGAAAACCACCATTTACAGGCAATAGTCTTTGAGATGTTTAGCATCCAGTTAAGCCCTGCCCCTCAAAAAACATCACATTGTTTACAAAACGTGAAGGGGTCTATAGAGAATCAAATAACTGCAAATAACCTGTTTGAGTTTGAAAGATTAAAGCTGGAATGCAGTTCATTTACATATTTACATCTATTACATTCAGGCCCTTGTATGGACAAGTGTGTTCAAATACTGCAGATTAAACAACTAGCGGCAGATAGATCGGTTTGTGACTCACAGTAGATCTAAGTTTGTGTCTGTGTTTCTCATGCTTGCCCAGCAGTATTTTCCATCTTACGTAAAGACAGCTAGGAACTGTTGCAAGTAGAAACACTGTAGATGTGTCCATGTCCAAGAAAATGATAGTATTTGATGCTCCAGATAAAACTGGATTTCTGCTGGCTCCATTGCTGTGGGTTTTTCTTATTGGAGAGCACTAAAAGGAGAAAGGAGAGAAGGGGAAAGGGAGAAGACACGAATGTTGCCTTAAACTTTGAGGACAGTTTGGCATTTATAAAATATTTGATGTCAGCATTATATTTACTCTACCTAAATCTTGGATTAATTAAAACTGTGAGACTTCAATCAACTTGAGGATGTAGACGTCAAGGGAAAGGGACATAGAGCAGAAAATGCCAGAATCAGAGAACAAGCCTGTGAAGTTGCCTTACATAATAGGTAACGCACTGATGATATGAAGCATGTTTCGTCCTCTGACTCTCACAAAAAGAGCATTTTCTGGCGGGTTACCTGTCCATCCCAGCTCCAGTGGTGGGCCACATTAGGGTCCATCAGATCTACGTCCATCAGAGACGCCAGGGGGTCTTGTCAAGCGTGCATTTTCTATGACACAACTCCGAGACAGACTGCATGGTGCATGAGCAGTCAACAAAGAGCCGAGACAGATAAGTATGCCTTTACACAAACTCCCTTTTACAATCAGTGAAACAACATTGCTCAGAGGTGACTCAGTGAGGTTTGCTGCGGAGAGGTGTTGGCGCCAAGTCTGCTACAATACTCAGTGTGTGATCACAGCTGCAAAGATTAATCTTAACTGTCCAGGTCTTTCGCCCGCGAAGAGAAGGCAATACTTGTGTTGTTGATTGTTTTATTCACTAAATATAATAAATTTATGCACAATGCAAGTATCATTATGTACAGACTTCTCTTGTACGATGCAGTATATTTGATGAGACCCTTCACTCTAAAGGATAAACTTTATCCACTTTGGTGAATCCCAATCAACCTCCCAAATCTGGACCTGAGAAATAATAATGTTAAAAAAAAAAAAAACACCACGCACCCATCACACACTCTTCTTGAGGTTTCGGCTGTTTTGTGTTGCTGAGGTGTACAGTAGCAGCAGCCCAGGCTGGGAAACTTGAGAGCCCCTCAGGAGGAAAATGGGATTCTAATAAATCCTTCAGCTCAGGGAGAGGTAGCTTTATAAAAACCGCCCCGTTTAAAAACACTCAGCTGTCACAGCTCGTCTTTGTTCTCGGCACTCTTGAGTGATTTCGGTGGCGACCTCTACGCTGGCGATGCTTTTTTTAAGAGCAAAAATAAATGGGGGAATTAGAACGGCTGTTTGTTCAGGCGCTGCTAATGTACACTTTTGGCAAAGATGGTAGTTTTACAATTTCATGTGATGGACTTGAGGAAATTATGTGTAAATGCTTGTCATATACAGTAAAACCTTTATGTGCAAGGGAATTCGGAGACACATAGCAGTTACATTAATGTTGACATGTGCGATATGAGGATAAGTGATATTAAATCCTTTTCAAACAATCAGCAACATTGATCTAAGCTTATTGCTTATTGCAGCATACTCACAACTGATTCCTGTTACCTTCAGACAAAACAGATTTTTGAAAAACATCTCAGTTATAGCCTGTGTAGTGAAAACAGATTTGAACACCTATTGGTTTTCCTTGGCATTGAACCGCAGCCTAGGAGATGGTTATCTTTTCCGAGTTGGAGACAGGACTATGCAAACATAGGAAGTGGTTTGGAGCATTTGAACCTTGACTGGAACACATTCAGTAGCTAATGCTTTTGTACCTGAATTTTTACCCCCCTTAACAGTTTCACCCTCCAAACAACTGGAGGAGATGTCTGCTCTTATTTGACACCGGTTAAGGTGCGATTTGTGACAACTTTATGAAAACCAATGACAGAGACAAGTCTACAAGGACACAGAGGAACTGACAGTGTCCAGACTTGAAACTATTCTGATGTTTTGCAAAATTTTAGTGTTTGGAATTCATTGTGCAAAGATCTGTCGGGCCAGTCAAAATTGATTTAACTGACTTTAAGCGGTGATGAAAAGAGGACTAGTCATGCACATAATCTGAGTGTTGTTGAGTTGATTCTGTTTACAACAAAATGACTGCTGTTGGAGAAGCAAGTGAGTTTACACTATTACATCTGTTGTAAACGATATTGACAGCAGAATAATTTTAAAGGGCAAACAGCAACAAATTCTTTCCGTTGGACTATCCAGTTGCATACCAAAGTATTTTTTTTCTCTGTATCAGTCTGTTACCAGTCTTATAGAGTCTTGCTATGCCAGGCTGGACTGTGTTAGCCCTTGAGACTAACATTAGATAGCATGCTAACATCAACAAATATTAACAGATTAGAATCTCACTGACTCTTTTCTCATCCACACTTTTATTTTATTTTTTAACTCTCACTGGAAGGTAAGTTGTCTGTGAAGATTCCCAATCATCCAGGTCATAGTATATCTCAAAGCTACTTGGATGAGTAACAAAACATCTTCAAGAAACTCTGCAAGTCCAGTTGCCTTTCTTAAGTGTGGTTTGGAGATTCCAACAGGTTGCTTCTCCATTTTTTGTCAATATAATGTGATCCCAATGCACCACCAAGCAGCCCTGGCCTGCCACATCCAATGTCACTCCAATCACATTCTCAAATACCACTCTTTCAAGGCTAACATCTGCTTTATTAAACTGAACATATCAGTTCCATCCACAGACTATAGTTCCATCAGATGCTCGTGACATGGATGGCCAAAAAACACAGTCGAAATGCCTCCTGGGTATTGAGCCAAAGCTAGTCTGAGCTAAAATGATTACACTAAACTAACTGATTTTACCACAGTTTTTCAGCAGTTTCAATTGTTTCGTGACCAGGCCTTCACTCTCTGCCAAGAACGTTAGACCTGTAAGCTATTTGACTTAGTTTGTTTGGAAAAGCCACCAAGTGGAACATGTATACACCATTAAGCATTTAGCTTCCAATTGTTTTGAGGCATGGCAGAGACAACATTGCGGAGGCGGCCCGAGCTCCAGGAGATCCTTCTGATGCTTGTAGCACCAGAGGCTCGGTTTTTGTTTTAACCGGGTTTGTTTTGGGTTTTCCACCACTTCAGATGTCAGTGTCACCCCTTAAAGTGCCGAGATCAAATTGCAACATTGCACCCCTTAATCCACTGAAGGAAAACGTCCTCTCTCGCTTCTCTCTGGCTCCGTTTCCTGAGAATACATACCTGCTCCTGTGTTGCCTGTCAGCTCTTTGTGTGCTGTTGTCAGCTTTCCGAATCGCTGCGTCAGTGGTTTCTCACAGTCGCCACGTAAAGCCTCCAGGTTAATGAGTTTTGTTGGCTGGAAAGTAACCACACAGTCCTGTGTGAAGTCTGCTCTTGGTTTACTACTAATGGACATTTTAAAGTTCAGATTTATATCAGGGCACGGTTGACTGATGCGTTGTAAGCCATTATTCAGTTCCACATTCCCCAATGACACTCAAATGGTCCGTTTTAATTACAGGATACTGGGATACATAGGCAACGACAGCAAATGCCCTCAAATATTATGAAAAGTTATAATGAGATTACAGTGATTTATAGAAACTAATTGGGTTGTGTTGTCATTATTAGCAATGCTATTATTATGGGCTAATTCGACATGATACACTGACTTCTTGATGTGTGCACAATTAATGGGTTAATGGACTTGTGTGTCAGAACCCAGAGGCAAGGCCTCTTTTTTCTCTAAGGATCAATAGTGAAGTGCACAATTGTTTCCGTGTTATTTTCAACATTAGCCTTGCTCCTTCGTCTTCCAATTTCATCAAGTCAGAATCATGTATCATTATTTGTGTAGGACTAGTCGTTCAGGGATTACTCCATTAACCATAATTATTTCAAGAAATTAAATCAGTCATGCTGTTCTTCCCCCTAGATAATTTAAAATCGGAAACACCAAAAAGTTCATGAAAAATGAACAATATATGTCCTTGTTTTGCTCCTGCGGGGCATCGGAGCCCAGCTTTTCTTGGCGCTGTTTTATGCTTCCTGATGGAGTCTGGAAAACATATATCCCTGCACTAGATGTTGCTGCTCACTGCTGTGGCTCAGCAGGCTGCTCACCCCTGTATTATGCCTCCCAATGGGAGCACCGCCGGAAAGTGTCAGTCACAAGGCTTTGGCATCTGCAACCTGGGGGAAGTAAAACACTTAGCTTCTGTTTCTTGACTTTCTCTGACACAGCGCATTGCCAAAGGCACATGCCCAACTGCGCAGGACCTCCACTGGAGTGTCACATGCAATGCAGGGTGCAGGGAGGAGGTGGTGCTAGGGGCTGGACATGAATAAGTTTGAGGCGGGCTCCTTTGGAGAAACTACTCTGTGTCATGTCATATTCAAAGTCTCGTCTGTCAGCGGCCTCATTTGACTTGTGCCAGGTCTTCTTTCAGCAGATCACAAAATACCCTCACAGGTCCAATACACACAGGTCCTGCTGTCTGTAAACACAACATGAAGACCACTGCATGATTGGGGTGTCAGTTTAACAGTTTCCCTGAGCCACAAAGAGCTTGGTGCCCATATCTCTGACTTATCCTGGTGTGAATATCAAAATTCAACTGACATTTCAGAGAAAATATCATGAATAAATGATTGGGGAGGTGGAAATATTTCCTGGCACACTTGTTGTTTGATTAGTGTGAGCTGTCGGGGAAACAATGGGCTTCAGCGGCGGAATGAAGCTCGGTGCGATCACAGATTGACACGTCTTGATCAGCATTTGCGGGAGTTTGATGAAAGAGGTTTTGACTTCTCTGCTCATCATTCATTATCTTGCTTTTTTTCAAATATGGAGATTTCTCTTGCCTTTCTTATGCCTGGAAATCATTTGCTAATTAAATAGATTTTTGTAAATGAAGCTGAGCCATGAATAAACATCATATGTACATGGATGTTGCTTCATACAAGGGGACGAGCAGAAGAAGAAGTGCTGGAATGTGTCTGAGCATATGTTTTTGTTTAGTCACTCTAAAAGACAAGGATTAGACTGATTTCTGTACTGCTTCTCATCTTTGTCCAGTGTTAACCTGCATCGATGCCTAATAGCTCTGAGATCTATTCACCTCTACACTGGAGTCATGTTCATATTGTACCCACAGCCGAAGCCAGGGAGTGGAAAATGTTGCATGCAGCTGTGTGGTGACTGGTTGGAGCATTAAGCACGTGTAGAACAAGTCACACAGCTAAAGAAAAAAAGGTTCCTAACATTTGTTCTTGGCAGTTCATCAGACATGATCCGACTGCCTACAGGAACGTCTGTGCTGCAAGTTGAGATCTTCCCCGATAAAGCGTTATGAACATGTGGACATTTCCATTTTAAAAAGGGTGGCTGCACACTGTATATAAGCTTTAACACTCCTTATTTATGGAAGAATAATCATATGCAGCTGCAGCTGCACTGCAGAGACAACGCTGTTAAAATCCTGCTTCTCTTTTTTTTTTTTTTTTCACCAGGGAAAGCCTGTAGACTGACACCCACCCTCAACTTACTTCAAAACAGATGAAAACGTGGAGTCTCCTTTTGGTCCCTAGAGACATAGCTTGAGCATGCCTCAGCTTTACCGTAAATACTCAGACATGACAGCAAGAGTTATAACTCTACCAGTGGAGGGAACCTCCAATATCTGGGGGCATGGAAAGAACAAGCAGCAGAGGAAGGGGGGAGAGGTATTCCCGTCACTCCTAAGGGCTGATCACCCGATGTTTTACCCCCTTTTTCTGAGAAATGATCTTTTTTTGGATCAGTCACACCAAAAAGGAGAGGAGCCTGAAAATGTGTGGAAAATATCTCAGATTTTAAGTTGTTCTTGTAACTCTCTGATACATGTTCTTATCTTTTCTTTTCATAATACCCGTGGGTGTTTGCTGCCAAAATAAGATCCTCACCAAACACAATTATGATATAAAAGCTGGAAAAAACTCTCGAAAGGTATTTATTGAGTGATTAATGGGGAAATTTAACACACATGTGGCGAACACATGGAGTGAGAATTAATCACTTCCAAACCTCCAGGGAATGAATAATGATTCTGAAAATGATTCACTAATCAAACAAAATAAATGCACCGTAATTACTATGATTAGAAGGAAGCTTTGGGAAAAATTACATTAAATAGTCCTGGAAGTATCCTACCTGATATCAAAAATTATAGCTTTGAGGCTTCCAGTGAACATCTGCATGTTCCGGCGTGGCCCATATTATGACTGACTGGAAGTGATGCACGCCCCCCCCCCCTCGAGAGACCTCTAGAATGAATCTGTTTTCACAACATGCATGTTGCCCAGATTGCAGCCAGTAAAAGCGTCACCTCCGTGGCTTCCAATATACTCTAATAATGTGCTTTTATTGACTTGGAGCTAAGATTTGTCAGAGAACAGCAATTCTACGAGAGGCTTCATGGGGGAAAATAACACAATGTCCTGGTCAGTGTTAGCACCTGTTATTCCTGTAACTGGTGTGTAATGGCCGAAAACATTTACCCTGCTTAATGGATTGATCGTATCCAAGGATTTCGAATGAAAGCCATTTGTGTAAATGTATACATACATTATTTCATATTCCTCACACGTGCTTGAAACCTTAAATGAGCATTTGCCAAAAACATGAGAAGCGTTATTTTTCATCCTAACATGAGCGATTGGCCAACAGTCAAGCGCAGGGCTGTATTTTGGGCGCCACTGTATTTTAAACACTGTGTGGTGGTTCACTGATGTTGAACCGCAAGGAAAATAATCAGTCGTGGTCTGTTTTAGCGCCCTCCTGAGCAACGGGGACAACACGAGGCTAGGCCTGGACCCCAGGCTGCTACTGAACAGGACTCATGTCTGGGTGAGTTACTGTGTGTGAGCAGTTGAACCAGGCATTACAATAAATCACCCACACTTTGTCTTTATGTCTTTACAGCAACACTGTGGTGTTGACTGTAACAACGGACTGTGGTTCAGTAAAACAAGCTAAATCACACTGTTTAGTTTCCTAAGATCACTATCTTGATACTTTAGATGGGAGGCAAATGCTGTGCATGACCCCCCACAGTAGCGGCTGGAGGACGAACACTGGGGGGGGGGGGGGGGGGGGGGGGTAGGTTAGTGATGAATTTTCAAGATGCAGTGACAGCAAACAGTAGTCAGCAGTTCCTCTAAGTGTTCTCCAAGCTGTTTCGAGGCCATCGCAGGCCTAGCGGTAACAGATTCGGCTGAAGCTAAAAACAAAATAAAACAGAGTCTAAAAAAAAAAAAAAAAGCCAAGAGAGTATCTGTGTTTGGGTACATTCTTCGGCAGCCTTCCCAGACACCGACGGTGGCTTCGGCGAGAGTCGGAGGCAAAACCTTGCCAAGTTTATCCAAAATACAGGAACTGAAAATGCACTGAAAACTTGCCCAAGTGGGTGATTGATGGAAAGAATGAGAGGTGGCTGGACTGGCTGAGGGAGCAGGCCCCGTGTGCAAACTGAGAGTAATCTGTTTGTATACAGTACGCCGCGTGCGCTCGTGCCACACGCTAGAAAAATCGAGTTGGAGTTGGTGTCTTTGATGCCTTTCCTGCCGGACTTGGCGGAGATTTAACCGCTGACTGGAAGGAGCAGCAAAAAGCGGCAGTAAATTTAAAAGGTCTCTTGACTTTATCGGCACAAAGAAGATAATAAAAGGAAGCGCTGTCATTAATTAGCGTCTCCAGCGTGACCCCGGCAGGGTCTGTTGACTAGTTTCCAGGGGATGAGCAGAGGAATGGCGCTAGATGGCACACAACCAAGGACACGGTGGACACTACACGACCGACTGTTTCGAATCAGCAACAAAGACTCCGTGGTTCATTTACAGACCGTAAACACGATGCCAAATAGCACAAAAGTGAAGGTGAACGCGATCAGTCTTCACCTGTAAATGTCTGGATGGGGACAAAGTACAAACAAATTTATGCGCTTTTACAAGTTTTACATCTCCGCATGAAGTCAGTCACTGGAGGAATTCGACTGTGCATGAGCATGAGTTGGCAATTCCAGGACAAGTCATGCAGAAATGTGCAGTATAACCTATAGCTGAAGGCAAATATGTCCAATAACACTACTGGAAAATATTAAATATCCCACCTGATTCTACTCAGCAAAAACATCTGTAAGAATGTAGGGAATTTCAAACACAGGGTAGCTTTTGCCCCTAAACCAATTTGGTTTTAAACAATAAATAAAGATTGTAATGAGCAGCTAGCACACACAAATTATGCCCATCTACAGCGTGACTCATGCAGAGCACACCTTGAATCACAAGCGGCAACAGCATTGCATTTCTAATTGATTTATGTCACAAACTGAAATGTAAGCTTTCTGTATATATGGAGTTCTCCAAAGTAGGTCAGTCATGTGCCACGTTTTGGTCAAAGAAACATGAGTGACAAATTTACCTCTACATGCCCCCCTGCGTACTGAGGGGCAAAGAGAAGGAGACTCCTGTCTCAGACCTGCTTCGGTGGGGGTTCCCCTCTGATCTTCTCACCTAAACAGCAAAGAATGTTCAACCCGTACATGAACTATGATGTTTTCCAAGTGTACTCTGAACTTGATTTATATGCAATGTTATCTCAAAGCATGGTATGGTCTGGGATGGTACCTGCATCATAACATGCTTGTGTAAATCTAACTGCATGAAATTTACACGGGCATAACATTATGACCATGAGTCACAACTGTTTTGGAGGCCTACACAGTGTTAGGGAGGTGGTCATAATGTTAATGCCCAGTCAGTGAACTTTTCTTGGGTTTGGATGAAATTATATGTCTGTCACCTATAGAGAAAAAATGTAGAGGCACAAACATGGTGTAATTTTGAAAAATAAATAAATAAATAAAAGCTTCACACTGTTTTAGCATCTTTCAGCTCATTATTTTGGTGTTACAGCCAGCAGTATTATTGTTTTTCAACAACTCCAATAACCAGACACTGTTCTGTTATCACAGAATGGTTAGCATCCATCTCATATATAGTATTTGGCAGCTAAAGATCTGCTTTTGCAATATAAAACAACAACAGCTGTAATTCATCCGTTTGCAGTTTGTTGTACTCCGTTGTGCGAATATCACATTTGACACACAGCTGTTTCCATTAAGAGAAACACTGAGTATTTCCGTGCATCACATTGTTATCCATATATTCAGTTCACCCCAGTTCAATTTTATTTATAAACCGTCAGTCACAATCCATATGCTTTACGGAACCCAGAGTGTAAAACCCCTGGAGAGAAAGAACTAAGACAACACTAGGAACAACACTAGCAAGGAAAGACTTCCTTTTAACAGGAAGTATCCTTAAGTAGAGCGCCGCTTATATGGTGGGGTGGGTTCTATGGTCTCTTTAGAAACACTTGGATCTCCACTGGAGTTTAAAATAAAGCTTCCCAGGCTGAGTTTGTATTCAAGTTAAGTTTTGTTTTTTAGTTTTTGAAAGTTTTCGATTAGTCTGTTGATAATGATCCAAGATAATTTCTCACATTTAAGAAGTAAATAGGTTAAGAGTCACTCGGTTCAGTTTGACTAAACACAGTGCTCTTGTAAAGAGCCCAATAAAAATCCCTGGAAGTGTTTAAAGTCACACTGAAGCAGCACTGAGCAGCAGGGCTCTCTGTGGGTAAATATCCAACTCCATTAGAAACTGCGCATCATAACAGACGTGTGATGTCATGGGAAAGATGCAAAGTGGCACAAACGCTACTGACTGCACAGCACCCGAGGATGGCAGCAAGAATGAGTCTGGGCTCACCTGGCTGCCATCACTTAAGATTGTTTCACTAGCAGTTTAATAGTCTTCAGGGTGAACGTGCCGAGAACACACTTCCTAAAATCAGTGTGGTGAGGGCCAAGAAAAGCATAGCATACTGGAATGATGTGTGTGTGGGAGGGTGAAATAGTGCAGCTAATTTTTAGTTTGTTCTTCACAGCTCAATGCAAAAGTACCATAAATGACTCTTTTTTTTCTCCTTTTATTTAAGGAATTGTGGGAGAGACGGGGCCCGATGGTGCTCTGTTAAAGTTGCCTCCCCGAACATCAAAAACCATTTCCATGTCAAAGGAGCGCCAAAGTTACAGTGAGTTCACATGAACTCAAACTTCATTCACTATTCCCAAGTGGTCCTCCCAAAATATGGCCAGAAAATACAAAGAAATCTTGTAAATTTGCAACAGAACAGTGAGTGCTCTAACATTCCTGCTGACAGAATCACAGTGGCTTAAATGCATGTCACATAATGAGCTGGAGTGACTAAAATGGTGACATGGACCCGAATATTTCCATTTTTGCCTCAGAATATTTTGTACTTGGCAGTAAATCTCATGTTACGTCAGCAGTTGTCTCATGTTGTTAAGAAATACGCCGACATTTTATTGAGTCAATACTTGCAGCTGCTCCGACCCACATGTCCTTGTGGACGTTTGGGCTCTCACACTCAGACGCACATACAATGATTTCACTACATTAAACTGTGTGTTTTAGAGCATAGTTGAACTTCCTGGGGATAGGATTAGCATATCTGAGATCAAGAATACATAAAGTAGAAACATGTGACATTCGGATATGCAGGTTGGCAGTGTATTTTCTTACCCTCTGGAAAAGCTAAACAATTAAATTTAGCTAGTAGTTTGTGAACATAGTGAAACATTTCGAAGCTTAAGAGCCCGATGTCCTCTCAGGAAGTGATAGAGGCCAAATCAGAGGAAAAAAAAGAGTAAAGGTCATAAACACAATCCAAATACATACTAATATAGAGTGGTGTCTGCTGGACATGTAAACAGGCAACTGTTTGTTAAAAAGTCACGCCAAACTTTCAGCGAACATGAGTCATACAAATGTCTGCATCTCCAAACCTTCTCAGTTAACCTTACCGATTCTTGATTTATCCAAATCAATCAATTCGGAAATCGGAGCTGGAGAAGCAGCCAGAAATACCAAAGCGGAAACATGCAACAATTTCCCGAGCTCTATGTTGCTGTAATGTGTCGATACATTTCTGGGGGGGTGCATGCTGCGTAGGAGTCTGTGCTAATGCACGAGCCTCTGCGTCAAGTTTAGCTCAGAAGCATAAATTGCACGTAAGAAGAGAAACTACATACACCAAAACCTATTTGAAAGCACCATGCTCTCAGCTGCTGCAGCTCCAAGTTAGTTGTCAAATCATGCAAAGAATACATCCTCAGTGTTGACCTAAGCTGGACTTTTCCTTGAAAATGAAGTGGTACAATTACTTGTCAACCTATTCAAATCCACCTTCCACAAAGTCATTATCCACTTGTGTGGCCATCAGGAACTCCGGAGTGATGAGCCTCAGTTCTTTCACAAACCAAACACTCTCTCATTCTGCTTTCAAAAAAGACCTTTAACATTCCTGGGTACAGTTC
The DNA here is from genome assembly GCF_022458985.1 of Mugil cephalus. NCBI lineage: Eukaryota > Metazoa > Chordata > Actinopteri > Mugiliformes > Mugilidae > Mugil > Mugil cephalus. The sequence continues at coordinate 9,488,460 of NC_061786.1, forward strand.
TTACAGCTGAGTGGCGTGTGGTCTGTCAGCTCATTATCAAAGGTGTGCATTTAGCGGCAGAAAATTCACAGCACAGCAGCAAGCACTTAGCACCATCGCTCACAAAACCTGAAGGGCTTTCTGCTTGTACAACTGGCATGCAAAGAGGACCATGGCCGACTTGGTGTCTGTCTGTAAACAGTCTTCAGTGTCCAACATAATCAGACTCTGACATCACTTGCCGGAATCAAGCAGATTCGCTGAAACCAATTAATCATTTTCTTCCATGCATACATCCAAGGATGAGTTAGCCAAAGTCCTCCACGAAAATATTCAATCCCTCTCTGGTTCTTCACAGCAGCAGTGTTTAGAGTGCCACAGTTCGTAAAACTGAAATCCAATTCATTCCTGCATATACCGCTAACTGGTTGTCCTATATATGTCTAGTATATTGATTAATGTGCATTAGAATAAGTTCAGAGTGTTGGAAAATGCTTACATGCAGAATATGTTCAGAGTACATTTTACCACAGACAGTGCAGGTCCTTATGATGCTGTTTCACAGAACATCTTTCTCGCCAAGCTGCCCCCGTTCCAAAGCCACCGGTAATATCCATATTTCCCTCTTTTATCCCATCGAGGCCAAGCACGGATTACGATCAATGATTTACAACGGTCAGTGGCTCCAAGTCGTTTTAGTGCTCTGGCCAAGGCCGAAGACTAAACAGCTGAAAGAATTAAAAATGAAAACGTTTCAGTCTGGCAACTCACTCACGTCAGTTGTTTTCATAAATTATTTCTTTGGAAGAGCATTGCAAACAGAGTGCAGTTAGTATACACCTGACCAGACAGGATTGAAAGATTAAAAATTGGTTGCCAAGTATCAACAGAAGGGTGGTAGTGTAATATCACAAAGTTGTGCTTCAGCGTCCACTTCTATTGTAAGACACAGGTAAGGTCTTCAGGCAGAGCAAACTCATCCATCAGCACCATTTGGAATTCCATTTGGTACAGCTTTGGTCGTCAACTGCATGAAACAGTTCACCAAAGTTCTGCTATATATTGTTTGGTGGATAACGGATTTGAACCGTATCAACATGGACCTGGCGTTTGTGTGGATGTGGATGGACATGTACCACCGACCTAGACCAGACCAGACGCTCCCACCCCATAGCAATGACACTCCTTGATGGCAGCAGCCATCCTCAACAGGATGCAGCCTGACACAGGCACATGCACAATCCCAAACTGATCAAGTATGATCCACAGAGGTCCCTAAGCTCAACCCACAGGACTCAAAGACCCCCACTAGAAACATCCTATTGCCAGAGGACACCCTCAGGTGACTCTTGTCCATTCTCTGATGAGTCAGAACTATTTTGGAGGCATGAAGGAAACTTACACAATATTAGGAATGTGGTCATGATGTTATGCCTGATTGGGGTATATTAAAACTATTGGAACTTTTTTTTACCATTTTTTCCATTGTTTGAGTTTAGACTTAAAGAGGGTACATAAATACATTTGCATTTCTGTTTATTTCAATTACTTGTTAGTGCTTAGCGCTTAGTGCTTTTTAATTATCTTCTTGATTAGTTTGAGACAAATAGCCACTACAAATACTGTATAGTATCATGCTATAGCTAACTTTGTCCCTTCATACCTAATGTTAGTAACATGGCTGTCAGCTATTGTTTTCCTTCTATTTCTGTCATTTCCTTGAAGCTGAATAGGATTTTTTGCTCATACTGGTTCAAGAAGACAATGCATGCTACAGTGACTCAGTATCACCTCTTGTAGTACAATATAGTAATACCAGATGGGGCTAGCTTGTTAGCATGCTTACTTCCAGAAATATTGCTGCAACATAACACATGCAAATCTTATACATTTCTTCTCATACCTTAATTTATGAAGATTTTTAACTTAAATTGTGACACATTGTCCCTCAAATGGTTATTGCTAATTATCTAACATGAATCCAGCACCTTTCCTAAAATAAACAGTGGTCAATGTCACCTTTTCAGTAAATAACCGCATTCTCTAATTTTGTCAATGACTCACGTTGTTCTGTTTGACTAGTTGCCACAGAGGCCTCTTACTCACTCTTTCCACTTTCAGTCTCCAGCGCTCTTCCCTTAAAACACAATTTACACAATCTCACGCCCCTGGGCACGGTTTTTGATAGATAAAGTGAAGAATGACGCGTTCAAGTGAGACGTGCCTGTCCAAGAGAAAGTTGTTAATACATGCTAGTCTTTCATACACACCTTTGTTTTGAAGGAGCAGTCTTATTCTCCAGTGAAAAGCTGGAGCCGCAGGCGTTACTTTGGTGGAAGCTGTCCACGTTGAATTTGGTGTGGGCTTGATGTTCGATGACTTGTTCATAACGAATTTCTAGTAAAAATCTCATCCAATCAATCAGTACGAGAACAGTGATTTGCTGCGTCATTCGTTACTCAACGTCAGTCCTATAAACTGCCCATCATCAGCCATGCTGTCATAAACATATGACTGATGCAGCTTTTAAGATGGAAAAACTCCACATTGACTTGGAGTGAATAAACAAAGGACTCTTGTTTTTAACCGACCACAATAAAAGGCTCAGATTTAACATTCAGTGTTTAGAAAAGATAACATTTTTCAGCATTTAATTTCTCAGTACTACGAAATGCTGGTGGATTGGTTCTTACTACAGCAACACTTGCTTGCAAAACTCTGCTCTCCACAAGATACAAGCTACTGCTCATCCCTTCCTCCTTTGTACGTATGTCATGGGTTCTCATTTGGGTTTAACCAGAATTCATAAATGATTTTTATCTCTGCATGTTGGGATTAAAATATATGGTTCATCAGTGCTCATGAAAATGCATGACACTGAGATGGGATGGGATGAAATAACACGCAACAAGCTTGCTATGAAGCTATGAAGTAAGATGAGATGAGATGAGATGAGATGAGATGAGATGAGATGAGATGAGATGAGATGAGATGAGATGAGATGAGATGAGATGCAATAATATGAATTGAGATGAAATGTCATAAGTTGCGATAAGATGTAGTGAGATGACATCTACGATTAAATGAGATGGAATGGGATACAATTTGAACTGTTGCATAAACACAGCCAGCTACCATCAGTCACAGCGGTGATATGTTAAGCAAAAGAAGTAAAAGGAGCAAAAACAAAGAACAACTGCTGTGTTGGGAACATGTCACATTCCATGAGAACTATGAAAATCCAGGGTAGCCATTGCTAACCAAGCTAACTGTAATACAAACAAACCGCAGTGGCTTATTTCAAGTGGTTTCACAGCGTTTCAATAAACAGAGATCTCATCCTTGGTGTTTGAAACTGCTTATACTTTAAATCTTTATAGTGGTGTGGCATTTTACAAGACTGCAAAGACAAATGAACGTAATACCAGTAAACAGGTTATATACATATTTAACACAATCTAAAAAGTACTTTATCCGATAATGTAAAGACAATGTGATATAAATATGGACTGCTAGCAGATGTTTCGTCTGCACTCGTGCAGAAAACAGTGGACAGATTCCATGATTGGAACACAATGCAGCTCCCACCCAAGCGCTGACACTGTATCTGTGCTCCTCCGGAGTATTCACTCAGAGTAAACAGTTGCTATCTATGGGCTGTTTCCGTTTTGGCTCAGTATTGTGGGTATTCATCAGAACTTGGCAAGACTCTTCACCTCCAACACAGCCCTGTAACTCGCTGTGAGCTCACAGACTCGCCCACAGAGGGTAGTCCGGTCCAGTCGCACCTACCTATCAGAGTCTTTCCCATGAATCCTTATCCCACCTTGATTCCATTTCACAGCCCCGAAGCTATTTTCCGTTTGAATAACAGTTTGACCCGCGAGGCTTCATTAGTTATCGTAAAGCTCAAGGTGAGCAGTACATGTCGTGAATAGTCTGTGTCACAGAAACGCCAGGGGCCACAACAGTCCTGCGTTCCAGTGGTATGTGCACACTGGCTGACGAACAGGTACCCAGATGTTGTATCTCATCACAGTCAGAACCCCAGGACCTATTTTTAGATATCCTCTCTGTAAATCATCACAGCAGGCAGGCGCCTCGTTGTACCCTCTTCTCTTTTTTTTTTTCCTCCAGAAGGTTTTCATCTCTGTCACACTATCTTGCAACCTCAAGTCTGCATGTGAGTCCACGAGTTATCAGACACAGATTTTCAGTAAAACGGCGGGGAGTGAGCTGAGGCAACACTCCGTGGGGACAAAGAAGTAGATTGAAACAGGGTTCAGAGGTTAGATGTCCCGCCATAAACTTCAAGGAGTGATGTCATGATTTCAAAAGAATTTCTTCTGGGAAATTATGAATTTTTTACTTTGCTGCAATGGCCGAGTTATAGATAGATAGATAGATAGATAGATAGATAGATAGATAGATAGATAGATAGATAGATAGATAGATAGATAGATAGATAGATAGATTTTGCACATAGTTTAATGAATTATTTAAAGATGGATTTTACATTAATTATTGACCATGATTATTAACATGATTATAGAGTAAATTCTGGTCAAAGAAATGACACAAAAAGACATTATTTTTTAGCATAGCAACTTATGAAGTAACTTTAACTGCTAATTTATCTAGGAACTTTTCAGCTAAATAAAGTCTCCTATGTTGTTCAATGTATATATTATTTAAGATGCATTATTTGGACTGTGATTCAAATAATCTAACATCATTTACACATAAAACTGAAACTATTCATATAGAGTGAGTCTGGTATTTTTACTTAGTAAATACTCTCAAAATATGTATCTCTTTAAACGCTTTTAACACGCATTGTTGGCACAAATAAACCCAGACAAGATAGTTCCACCTCTCACTCTCCCACACTTTTGTTACTCAATGAGTCACCTGGTGGCCAAAAATAGTTACTACACAATGAGACTTTTAAAAAGTATCCTCCTGTATGTCATTAATGTGAGCTAGAATGATCAAATGTTTGGACGTTATGGAAAATAATTGAATATTTTATGTTACTTACTACTACACTCATACTTCTACTACGTACACTACATAACAGCTTGTGTATTTCTAGTCTACTGAATTAACTCTTCACATTTGCCATCAGATTAAATAAAAAAAAAAAAAAACATCTAGATTTATTTGTTCTCTGTTTGTTCTTTTTAAGGAAAGTATCTGTTGAATCAATAGCTCATAAATGAGGCTATTTGTGAAATAATTAACTTTTATTTGACCGGAAACGACCAGATCTTGGCTTCAGTGCGGGGATGAAATATTTGTCCAGTGATGGAAATTCGGCTCAGGAATGCATCCCCCCTCCCCTTCCCTCCCGTGTGTGCGTCTCGGATATTATTCTGACTGGTTGTGAGGTAAGGCTACAAGCCCGTCCCACTGTCTCTCCTGCAGCTATCCCATTGGTCCAGTCTGGACCTCAGGAATGTCCATAAACCATTTAAATAGCGCTTATATCTGCAGGATAAGTCAGTAGAGTAACTGGAAGCGTCGGATTAAACAGGAGCTCAAAGACGCTTTGATAGAAGAGATAAAAGAAGAAGAGAAACGGGATAAATAATCGCACAAGCCAGGACGTTTCAGCACATTTTGTTTTTAAACTTTTTTTCAGAGGATTTTCATTTAAAGGTTTGTATTATCGGTTGAATTATTTGGCATTTTTAAGATTTCCTGATTTCGCCTGGATGTGTTCAGTAACGTTGTTTGTTCTTTGTAATAGGGGGCACTTGAGATTTGAAGATGGTGCTGTGTGGCATCTTTTTGCTGTTGATGCTTTGGAGTTGTGAGGGCGCACGGCTGGCAGGTGAGAATGGAAATGAGTCGTCTTAACGTTTAAAAAAGTTGTCCCACAATGAAAGGAAGTCTTGCTTTTAAGTTATAATATCACTAAAGTCCCAGCAATATTCATGTAAAGTTGATATTGATGCGTAATAGACAGGTTTTCTATTGTGGATTTCTTTACGCACGCTGTTTTACGCACGAGAAAAAAAAGTTGATTGTCTTTTCTTTGACCACAGAGAGTCGGGATGACAATAGTGTGTATGACTTATTCGATCTGAGCGGAGCAAACAAGAGACAACACGGAGTGAGTTTGGTCAAAGGCGCAGACCCCTACAGCAAAGCGTACAAGATCCTGAACGCAGACCTGATCCCCCCGGTCCCCGACAGCTCCTTCAGGGACCTCCTCGACTCCATTCAGGCTGAGCGAGGCTTCCTCCTCCTCGTCAACTTAAAGCAGTTCAAGAAAACCAGGGGCAGCATTTTAACTATTGAGAAGAACGACCAGTCCGGACCCCTTCTCGAGATCGTTTCCAACGGGAAGGCGAACACCCTGGATGTGGTCTACTCCACCGCCAACCAGCAGCAGGTCGTGTCCATAGAGGACGCGGACTTGGCCACGGGACACTGGAAGAACCTCACGTTGTTCGTTCAGGATGACCGGGCGCAACTTTTCGTGGGCTGCGAGGAGATCAATGCGCGAGAGTTGGACGTGCCAATCCAAGACGTGCTATCACCGGAGGTGGCAGACATTGCCAGACTGAGGATTGGAAAGGGAGCCATGAAGGACAAATTTATGGTAAGATCAAGAAATTATGAGAAATAACTCAATTTATCACTACAATATCAGATCATATTAATAGTTTGAGCATCTCTAACTAGGTGATTTATTTGTTTAGGGTGTACTTCAGAATGTGCGCTTTGTCTTTGGGACCACTCTTGATGCCGTACTGAGAAATAAGGGATGTCAAAGTGGAGGTAAGTCAAAGTGGAGATCTAATAACTCAATAAAAATGCTAACAGTGTCCCAGTGAACAAGAATTTTTAATTTGTCTTTTCCCCATACAGCTACCTTAACTGATGTCATGACCCTGGACAACCCAGTGAACGGCTCCAGCCCTGCCATTAGGACTGATTACACCGGCCACAAAGCCAAAGGTGAGAATTCTCCTCCACTGACAGTCAAGTATGAGTCTCTGTTCTGCTGTTCAGCTCTAAACATTATGAGTTGATTTCATTTATTGAACTCTTTCCTCTCATATCCAGACCTGCAATCTGTGTGTGGCTTCTCCTGCGAGGACATCGCCAGCATGTTTAAGGAGCTCAGGGGACTCAATGTGGTCGTTAGACAGCTGTCGAATGAGCTCCAGAAAGTGGTAAGGGCCATCAGTGTCACCGTTCACTCCGTCTTTTCCTGTGTTTCCATGTGCTTCCTACTTAACGCATTCCCAGTGTGTAGCCACTTGTCGCCTCGATGGCAGCCCCCGGGCCAAGTCTTTAATGAGACCCATAAATACACAAATATATTTGGCCGACTGTTCCATTTGCACTGCTCCGCTAAATTCAAGCAATGTCTTAATCACGGTGTCAATTTGCAATTCATTCGTACTGGAACCTTGGCAAAGTGAAAGTTTTCCACCCTCTAGCCTAAGTAACCTCTCTCTTTCTCTTTTCTCCTTCAGTCTAGAGAAAGCACATCCCTGATAAATCAAATGAACCTCCATGATCGAATCTGCATCCACAATGGCATCATGCACAACGACAAAGATGAATGGACCGTGGACGGCTGCACAGAGTGCACTTGCCAGGTAAGCGCCCTGGCACCTGCTGGAATGCAACCTTTAAACAAGCCAGGCGTCAGCTGAGGAAAGCTGTACTTCCTCCATCCCTGCTGCAGTAAAGACATAATAGTGTTTATCTTAACGCCTCCTTTTATAATGACCTAACTTCTGTCAGGAACCAATTAGCATTCTGTCTGAAACAATCAGCAAAGCAGCATGGTGCTCTCTTACCAGCAACATCAGGAGAGGTGTGCTCTTGAGAAATTAGTTGGGTGTTAGGGAAGATTATATTTTCTAGCAACACAGCAGGAGTGTCTCTGATAAGATCACTCCACTGTTAACTATGCTACAACTGTGCTTGGAACAGCACCAGCAAAGCCTCATATTTTTCTGAAGTCAGTAAGCCATGTCATTATTCTTGTACTTATTAAACTGTCTCTTTTTTTACAGAATGGTGCTACTGTGTGTCGCAAAATCTCCTGCCCCTTGATCCCATGTGTTAATGCCACTGTGCCTGATGGAGAGTGCTGCCCTCGCTGCGGAACACGTAAGTTTGCTTTTAAATAAAAAAAAGAAAGAAGTTTTTCTCTCTTAATAATTCTCCCCCAAAAGAAACTATCCTCATATTAACATCTTCATCTTTCTTCCTACAGCAAGCGACTATGCAGAGGATGGCTGGTCCGCCTGGTCTGACTGGACCCATTGTTCAGTGACTTGCGGCCGTGGCATCCAGCAGCGTGGACGCTCCTGCGACCGCATCAACAGCAAGTGTGAAGGCACCTCTGTCCAGACCCGTGACTGCTACCCGCAGGAATGTGACAAACGCTGTAAGTCATCAAATGTACTTAAAGGCTCCCATAGTGATGATAAATTTTCCCAGCTTGAGAGTACGCCGAATTAACGGTTTATGTGTTCCTCACAGTCAAACAGGATGGAGGCTGGAGCCACTGGTCGCCCTGGTCCTCATGCTCTGTGACCTGTGGGGAGGGAGTCATCACCCAAATCCGACTGTGTAACTCCCCCACTCCTCAGATGGGTGGCAGGGACTGCCAGGGAGAGGGACGTCACACCAAAGTCTGCAAGAAATCACCCTGTCCTAGTAAGTTACATGTCAGCATCAAAAGTATGCTTGACAAATGTTGTGTACTCAGTGCAAAATAACCAACATTGTTCTTAACTTTTTAGTTAATGGAGGTTGGGGACCTTGGTCACCATGGGACACCTGCAGCGTTACCTGTGGTGGAGGAATCCAGAACCGCAAACGCCTCTGCTCCGACCCTGCCCCCAAATTTGGTGGAAAGGACTGTGTTGGAGACGCTACAATGTCTCAGATTTGCAACAAACAAGAATGTCCCATTGGTAAGCATCAGAGCTTTGCTTGAAACTAAAACACATGGTGCAATCCACAACAGATCACTTTTTAAAGTACCAATGCTCTCTACAGATGGTTGTCTCTCCAACCCGTGCTTCTCTGGTGCCAAGTGCATCAGCTTCCCTGATGGCTCCTTCAAGTGTGGTAGGTGTCCACTTGGCTACACTGGAGACGGCATCACCTGCGAAGACATCGATGAATGCAAAGAGGTCCCTGATGCTTGCCACACTCATAACGGAATCCATCGATGTGAGAACACTGAGCCAGGTTACAACTGTCTGCCCTGCCCTGCACGTTTCTCTGGTCCTCAGCCCTTTGGAAGAGGAGTGGAACAAGCAACTGCTAAAAAACAGGTTTGGATCATTCCTTAGTTGCTGTGTTTGGTCCTTGTATCCAAGCAGCTTGCATTTATTTAATCCTCTATAATTTTCTTTAGGTTTGCACTCCTCGCAACCCTTGCCAGGATGGTAGCCACGACTGCCATAAAAATGCAAACTGTGTCTACTTGGGCGTCTTCTCCGAGTCCATGTTCCGCTGTGAGTGCAAGCCAGGGTATGCCGGCAACGGCCGCATTTGCGGAGAGGACACAGACCTGGACGGATGGCCCAACACTGAACTGCTGTGTGTGGAGAATGCCACTTACCACTGCAAAAAGGTAATGAAGACCCACTTGGACAGAAACACAAGAGGCCGTTATTACATATATGTGTATATATACTCTATTATTGTGATGATTGTCTCCTTAACCTCCCCTTTGTTCCTTTATAGGATAACTGCCCCAGCCTTCCCAACTCTGGTCAGGAAGACCATGACAAAGATGGCCTTGGAGATGAATGTGACCATGATGATGACAATGATGGGATCCCCGATGACAGGGTGAGTAATAGCAGCAGTTCTTTTAAACCTCAAACTGTGCTTTCCTCAGAGACCAAACATAGCAATCAGCTGCAGTCACCCTTCCTCTGGGCAGCCAGAACTTTAAGTCCTCCGTTTTGTGTGCTTTCCCCAGAGAGTTAAGGCGGAAAGGCAGTAGCACAAGAATAGAGTAAAGTAATTTCGCATAAACCAGATTTCAGGATGAGGTGGCGTGTTGCCCATAATTCTTAGTGTGGATTTGGAAACTTGGGGAAAGAAAAGTATATGGTGCTAAAAATAACCCACAGAATGTCATATCCAAGCTAAAAGCAAAGCAAGATTTTGCTCCCATAAATGTAATTTCTTTGACCAATTCATGTAATTAAACTGATCATTTGTCATTTATAGGACAACTGCCCAAGAGTATACAACCCTGCCCAGTACGATGCAGACCGGGATGATGTTGGTGACCGCTGTGACAACTGCGTGTTTGAAGCTAATACCGATCAAACTGACACCGACAACAATGGAGAGGGTGACGCCTGTGCTGTGGACATTGATGGCGATGGTAAGAAATCTCAAAGTTATGTCTTTAAGTTAGCCTAACAAGCATTTGAAATGTTGGGAAAGCTAACTTGAGTATGTTTTGCCTAACAGGTATTCTGAATGAGAACGACAATTGCCCGTATGTCTACAACGTGGATCAGAGAGACACTGACAGGGATGGTGTGGGAGATCACTGTGATAACTGCCCTCTGGAGCACAACCCTGATCAGGTAATGTCATGTTTCACCTTTACATTACAGCACATAGCCTAATCTGACACCAGCAGAGTCAAGGCCTCATATTGCATGTTGAAATTAAAAACAGGAATGTGAGAGCATGTTTGCAAAAAAAACAAAAAAACATTGCAGAGATACTGGACACTTGTCTGAGTGGACATTGCTTACATACCTGAGAACAAGGGGCTGCATTTTAATCCTGGTGAAAATCAGAACACAGAATAATTTGAAGAGAGGACAAGCATCTTACAGTGCGCGATTCAGTTTTTGGGAAATCTCATCATAAAGGAATTCTGTCCTTCCACAGATCGACTCTGACTCAGATCGCATAGGAGACAAGTGTGACAACAATCAGGACATTGACGAGGACGGTCACCAGAACAACTTGGACAACTGCCCCTACATCCCTAATGCCAACCAGGCAGACCACGACAAGGATGGCAAGGGTGACGCCTGTGACCACGATGATGACAATGATGGCATCCCTGATGACAAAGACAATTGTAGACTGGCCTTTAACCCCGATCAGGTGGACTCTGATGGTAAGCTTGCCTTTCTGTCTTTTACTACAAATCACTGGGAATCTTTTTATAGCTCCTTCTTCACAGTATTGATCTTTGTCTTTATTTTCCCCTTAGGTGACGGTCGTGGTGATGTGTGCAAAGACGATTTTGACCAAGACAATGTTCTGGACATTTATGATGTGTGCCCGGAGAACTTTGACATCAGTGAAACAGACTTCCGCAGATTCCAGATGGTTCCGCTAGACCCCAAGGGCACCTCTCAGATTGACCCCAACTGGGTGGTCCGGCATCAGGGCAAAGAGTTGGTGCAGACTGTCAACTGTGACCCTGGCATTGCAGTTGGTATGTAGTACTCAGACAAACATCTTGCTGCAAGCAACGCAAAGACACTACGTGCTAGCAGACCGATTGTAACCATTGTCTCTTTCCAATTCAGGTTACGATGAGTTCAGCGCTGTGGATTTCAGTGGAACCTTCTTCATCAACACGGACAGAGATGACGACTATGCTGGGTTCGTTTTTGGCTACCAGTCCAGCTCCCGCTTCTACACAGTGATGTGGAAACAGATCACACAGACCTACTGGTCCCACACACCCACAAGAGCTCAAGGTTACTCTGGGTTGTCGATCAAAGTGGTCAACTCCACCACGGGTCCTGGTGAGCACCTGAGGAACGCCCTGTGGCACACTGGAGACACCGCAGGACAGGTGAGCAGAGATTAGTTGCCTCAAGGTTTGATAGATAGTTTGAGAAAAGGTTTGAGGCTTTTCTTATTTCAACCATTGCGTCTCGTCATATTCAGGTGCGCACTCTGTGGCACGACCCCAAGAACATCGGCTGGAAAGACTTCACTGCCTACAGATGGCACCTGACCCACAGACCCAAGACTGGACTTATTAGGTGAGTTCCAAAAATTCAAAGACATGTTCTATTATTCAAATCCAAATTAAAATCATTCATATTAGAAAATCACTGACCTCCATTCAATAAATGTTCTTTTTTAGAGTGGTTATGTATGAAGGCAAGAGAATCATGGCCGATTCTGGAAACATCTACGACAAGACGTATGCTGGTGGGCGACTAGGCTTGTACGTCTTCTCTCAGGAGATGGTTTACTTCTCAGATCTCAAATACGAATGCAGAGGTAAGCATATGAGTGACAGTTAGACATGTCAAACAACACAAGTCATTAGTTTGGCTTTAGGCGTTAACATGATTTCTGTCTGCCTTTTCTTTCAGACACATAATTTGACCACAGCGCCTTCCAGAAGAATGTATGAAGCTATGACATGAGACCTGGATTCCCTTTTCACTTTTCCCTTGAGAAATGCACATTGGAGGTATTGGTGAGCTAACAATGAGGTTCAGTGACCTCAGGAGTTAAAGCCAAATGAAAGTTCAATGATAATTCTCCACCACTGCTCCAAACTCAAATTGTGATCGCAGCTCTGATCAGAAGAAATCGGCTCGCTAACTTCGCTCTGATCTGCATTGAAAGAGGGCCACATTTTATTGCTTTGCACACCTGAACTGTTGGTGGTATTCCTCTGTGGATGAGGGACCTAAGGGAAGAGTGTTTTTAACTTTTTTAATTATTATTTTTGAGCATTATTACACATCTGCTGTGGACTCAAACATACTTGTTTCGGTATGAAGCAGCAGGAAAGCGTTTTTAGGCTGGGGTAGAAGTACCCTTTGAAGGAACTGTTGAGGGACCATGGACAGTACGGACCGACTGTTACTATCAAAGAGAGTGAATGCTGTTTGTGTGCTTGTGCATGTGTGCCGACAGGCATAGTTATGAAGACAACCAAGTCAAAAATTTTAATTCTTCTGATGACCCCCTCAAACTAGTGTACATATATATGTAAAGTCTTGCATTTAGCTGAGGCTTAGGGCTGGCCCAAAACATTCGTCTTCTCAGGAAAGAGCACTAGAAGAAACAAGGAGAGCACAAATTTCAGGACAGCACAGGGCCCCAAAGCAGGCAAACTACACCCTGCTTTGGAACAAAAATTATTAGCGAATACTATGTTATTATCTTTACTGAATGTGTCAAGGGACATAAACAGCGAGGGCCAGTCTATTTCCTAAGAGTATTTTGAGTATGGCTGTTTGTATCCACTTTAATTCTCATTTCTGCATCTTAAAATCCTTTCAAAATATAGAATTGGACCAAAACAGTAACATGTTTAAAAAAAAAAAAAAAAAAAAAAAAAAAAGAGGCATCACTTACAGTATCTAAATATTTTGCTTCTGCACAGTGTGCATGACTGGTGTGCCTGAGCTTGTGTGTACATATCTGACAAGAGGGTAAAAAAGGAAACCCTTTATGTACAAATATTACCTCATTAGTTCTTTTTTTATCGAGGCCAGCAATACATAAGAATCACTTTTCTTAACAACAGAGTATAAATTGGTTGGCTTCTTTTTTCTTTTCTATTCTTTTTTTTTAAGCAAGACTTTAATATCATTCATATGCTGTACATAAGATATTTTTGTAACAAAAGAAGCCCGAACAGAAACGTAAAGGATTAAAGAAATGTTGTCTTGACTATGTTTTGTGCAGTTTTGATAAGTTATTATTTCTGTTATATGTCGAGGTTATTTCATTTGTGTAGATATATGCTATTTAAATAATTTATCTAGAAGCGTAGCCTCGTATGGAAGCGTTTCTGTCTGTATAAACTTATTTGCACACTGACATGAGGATGTCTTTGTTATTTTTTTTTTGTATGTGTCTTTTTTTTTTTTTTTAATTATTAGTGAAGCTTTTCTATAAACATTTGTACCATAGTTTCTACCTAAAGTGCTGTTTATACTCCTACCTGTTATTTTGTAATGTCAACTGAACAATAAAATCTTCTGGAAAAAAAAAGAAAAAAGACTTGAGCCTGTTTCTCTCTTATTTCCGTACTAAGTATCGACTTTGATTGGGGTTGTCTCCTTAGAAAAGCGAAGGGAGCCGAGCCATGCTGTGTCAAGTGACTGGAATCTATTAGCAGAGTCTAGTTGAAGCCTTGCAGAAAGGGAGTATCCTCGGGAGTCAACAGCAGGAAAGCTCAACATGAAGTATAACCCACTTAAGCGGCACGTCCATACAGATCTGATTACACATTAAACAGGCATCTCCTTTCACATCCAAATGACAGCGCTCCACGAGAGGCAGACGCAAGGAATAGTTTTCCACGTCGGTGTAATAAATTCACTGACGATGCAGATGTGAACTTAAGTTATAGCCGTTGCTGGAAGGTGAATGCGTTCTGAAATTCCATAGTTTTCATCAAAACGTAACTTATCAAAGGAGATGCGCGGCTGTTCGTGGGGTAGGTCCACACCTGGCCAAGAGTATATCATCTGCAAACAGGATTCACGCTGTTCATTTAAATCCTTCACAGGGTCAGAGAGAGCTGTAATCTAAAGCGCCAGTGAGAGCCGTGCCAGAAATCCCAGACAGTCTCAGTGTGGGTCTCTTTACATTAGGAGTGACCTCATTCTTACCATAATGAGCTCACCGTGTTTCCATTACCCTAAATGAGCCGTATATCTTCCACTCCGAAAACACATTGTGTCAGCTGCGTTTCAAAAGCAGACAAAAATACTACATATGATATAGACAGGAAAAGAATAGTTTAATTTAGCACAGTCAGAGAGGAGGAAAGTGTTCTCTTTTCAGGCCTCTGCTGAGGTGTCTGTTTAGATTCGTGGGCTGATAGCACGCCGGGCTTCACTGATAGCAGGGCCCTTGTTGGGATTTGACCTTGGAGGTTCACCTGACCGATGTTGTTTTCGGTCGGGAGGAATGTGAGATAATTCCTCCCATTTAGACGGGGTCAGAATGTGTGGGTGAGGTGAAGAGTGAGACGAACGGGCCTGTAGGTGTCCGGGGCTGAGGTCAGCCAGGTGCGGCGCTGGCTGCTCGCGCCGCGCAGGCAGGAGCAAACAGGGCCGGCTTCCTCAAACAAACTCAGAAGGATAATTCTCAAAGCCTTTTGGTAATGCAATCTACTTAAAGAGAAATTAAGCTCGGAAAAAAGGTCGTGCAGGGGTCCAGTTCCAGAAAGGGAGCTACTAATCTCAGCCACTCTGAAGGCAGCAGATCACCTATAGAGGCAGGAATGACTGGAATGTTTGCAGCTGAACCAGAAGCGACTATCAGCCCAGTGGTGCACACATCCTCCCCATCCTCATTAGCAGCCATGTCGTTGGGTGTCTGGGCACACATTACAAACACAGACGTGCTATATTTCAAAGGGGAGAGGCTTAATTTTAATACAAGGTAGTGCTCAGACATCACCCCGCAGGCCCCGCTATCATCAGCTAATGTTTATGTGTGCAGTAGAACATTCTGCGGCCACCGCACCCGGTTATTAGAGTTAATGACAGCAATTTTGTGTTCTCATCTGTGATACTTAGGTTAATACAAAGGGTGGCCCCGCTGCTCTGTTTCCTCACGCAGAGCCATGAGGACGAATAAAAGCAGCATGTTTAAAACACGTGAATACAAATAACAGCGCTCATCCTCAGTTTGACAGCCATGATTTGTGTCGCCTCATGTCTATATGACCTGATCATTACCTCTTGGTAAACCTAAAAGCGTCCTCTGAAGGAGTTCATATCTACGTCGCAGGAGTGCTCTCTATCTTTTAGGTGGACAAGTCCAGTTGTCTTTATAAGGGCCTCGTGGTGGTGGCGGCGGTGGTGGTGTCGTTCGTCTCCAGGTCCTGGATCCAGCTCTCTGTCAGCTCACATTCGTCCAGAAGGCTAAGTAATTGCTCCTCTGTCAGGTCTGGTGACTCATTCTGCAGGAGAGGACAAATATACGCATGATTTAAGACTTGGTTGAATTAAAAAAAACAAAAAATCAAGTTGCATTTGGAGCTCTGGCTGCCACAATATCGAGGTCCCACGTGCCTAATATAACAGATGTGATGACAGATTCCGAACATCCTCTTCAAAAAAAAAAAAAAGTTTTTGACAAACCCAGACAATAACAATGTTCCGCATCAATGCGTGACCTAAGGTAACAGTGGCACTTCATAACAATATATCACAATATTGCTGCGACCCCTGTGTTTAGTTGGAAGCTGCCTGATGAAAAACACTTCCAGTTGGATGTAAGTATTATTTTTCTACAGATAAGCCAGAATGCTCTCGGGCAGCCTGGGACTGCATGTGAGTTCAAGAATGAAAGCCAATCTTCTTAAACTAGGTTACGAGTCAAGGGTATTCAAAGTTGACTGTCACTAGCCATTCCTGGGATTGATGCGCTATCTGGCAGCTGCAGTTTCTGATCTCACGTTGATTGTAAACTTGCAATTCCTTTATTGTGACGGCGAGGTGGGACAGGAGTCACTTACCTATGCACGAGTGCTCGCAGACAGACCGCGGCACTGTGTTTAGACAGCTGCGACTCAACAGCCAATTTGTTCCAATAATATCAACATGTTACCTTTCAGGACGGGCGCATCCTGCCAAAAACCGTGTCCAGGAGAGGCAAATGTTAAATGTCTAAGTTGAATCGTAATCGCCGTCATCATTCTCCCAGCATGTGCGCTTGTGTTTCTAGCATTGATCCCGCGCTGAACAGAATGTCCCTGGCTTTAAAAGTAAGGATTTCCTGATCCACTTATGCTGCGCCTAATCCACATCCAATCTTAAAAGTAGGATTAATTGAGACTTTTTGTCATTTTTTACAGTCAGTGTAACAAGATATACATACGACACCGGCCCTAATCCTAACCCTTATTAAGGAGTCCAGTTAGCAGTATCCATAAAGCATCCACAAATAAATAAATTACCAAATCCATTTTTAACTTGTGCATCAGGAAAACACAGTTTGACACTGCTGCATGGTCCACTGGGTTTGGAGCTAATGCCAACGCCGTTGTTTTTCCGACTCTTCCCCACATCCCGCTGAGTCACTCAAGACTAAATCACATTCCTGCGTCTCATCTATCCCCTCTGGCTGAAGCTAATACTCTTCATCGATCATCTGCCGACCAGACCACCGTCTGAAACTATCCAGCGCCTAGCCAGGGCCCAGTTGCTGATAGACATCTCCACCAGACAGTCCTGTCCATGTTCAAAGTCCTCCAGAATGTAACGACACCCCTCGGGTCACGGCGGCCTGGGCCATGTTACTCATTTGCAGTCCCCGCAATAACACTCGCGATTACGGAGACGGATCGTCTTTTACCAATAGATGGGACACCGCGGGCGCATTCCTGCCACGGCGCCCCCTGCAGCCTTCAGCGTGTTTTGGCCTTTGACACGCAAGAGGCGAAACATGGAAATTCGCACGTGGACTTGACCTTCGCCTGCGAATGGACAGGAAGAAACGGCCGATGTACGCTCGTATGAATACACAGTACAGTCGCACACTTAGCTTAGCTTCCATGTTTATTCAGTCGAACAAGTGTTTGGAAGTGAACAAAACATTCACAGACCGACTGCAGATGAGGGTTTTTACTTGAACAGGGCAATAACAAATGCCACACCAGTTTAAGTATTAATGGTCAGAAATGCCTTTAACCAATACCAGGCGTCTAGGAGAAGGCAGCCACAAGTTAGACTTTACTACCGAGGGGAGAGGGGGAAAAAAAAAGTGTTTTCACCGCTGTGGCAAAATGCTACGGCTCTTTAAACGTGGTTGACCTCAGGAGGTGCCCTCAGTGCTTGGAAGTCCAAGGGTGTCTGTGGGTGACTGATAATGTGCCTTCCTGTCTGTCTGTTTGTCAAACAGCCACGTCTTCACAGCCAGAGGCTTCAGACGCTCGGCCTGCGAAGCACTCCATTTGGTAAACAGCAGAGAAAGGCGCAGCAATTACAGGAAAGCTGACCCGAGAACGATAAATTTAATCGAGATACTTCAGGTGTGTTCTCTTATTCTCTGCTGGGTTATCAGCGAGGTGGGAACAGCGTGAGACAGAAGTTTCGGAAACACAGCAGAAGTTTATCAGAGCCGTGGAAGCGGACACAAGAGCATGAGAAGAAGAAGAAGAAAAAAATGTAAATACATTAATTTTTTTTTTTTTTTCTTACAATCTCCTGTCAAAGGTAGAGCAGCTGTGATGCTCGAGGCTGGTTTTTCCCAGCCATGCGTCCTCTGGCATAAACATGTGAAATACAAGCTGGAGGTGGAAAATCTATAGATTCACTGAACACTGACAATCCCCCTTGGGAGAAGTTATGGGGCTTTGACAGTTTTATGAAAAGACAGCACACATCTCCTCTGTTTCACTGACATCAACTCCCTGCACTCAGGAACACCGGAGGAAGAGTGACATCGGAATATTTTCTTTCCGAATGGCGTGCTGCGCTCTATCGTCACGTTTTGCTAAGGCGTACCCAGACGCTGCAACTCGTACTTTTCTGCCTCACTGGCTGGCTTCCTCCCTGCCACCTCTTAGCAGTGTCACGTCTCGAGTCGAAAACAACTATGCTCCGGCGAGGAAATGGCTTTAATGTGGCTGCTCGTCAGCCCGTAATTATCTGTTGTTCCATGAGTAATAAGTTAACATTCTAATCCGGGCACCTTGCTTCCCTTTCCCTTTCCAAAAAAGCAACAAATGCTGATGACAAGTGACAAGTTATTTAAGTCAGAAAATCCTGGAAAACACAAAGCTGGAGTCCAATCAGACTGCTCCGCTTCAACCTCCACTAACCTACTAATGCACATGGTGACAGAGTCTTCATTCTGACTCTCTGCCCTCTCATTTGTCACCTTTTCTTTGTGAATTTGAATAGCAGCTAAATTATGGCGAGTTTAGTGTTTTTTTCTTCTTTGTCCTCAACACAAGGGAATCTAGTTCCTCCACCACAAACAATAGCAGGGTGGGCGTACCTCAGACCTCTGGTAAAAGATCAGGGTTCTCAGTCTCTCCACTGTCAGTTTTCCCCCCAGGAGAGGAATCTGACAAAGACAGAGCTGTTCAGCCCTGCAGCGATCTGCCCCGCAGTGGACCACCACCTCTGCTCTGCTCACTGTCGGCTCCTGTACACACAGGATGCTGGGACATTTTACCACAAGCGTGGGCCGCTCAGCTTTCAAGGTCACTGACTTGAGTCGCATACCTGAGCTCTATCGGCCACAGAGCCGAAGGCCGCTCCTCTGCTAATACATGGAGGAATTCTGTTGCAGGCACACCCACTCAGATGTCGAGGAGAGCCAACGAGACAAGAGCGCAATACTTTCTGCTGCAATTACTGTATATCCGTGACATCATTCGTGAATGCAGCATGTCAAAAGTCAGCTGTAATGTGGATAACACAGATAATAACTCACCTTGGGGACTTTCCGAGGCACGTGATTGAAGTCAGTCTACTGTAATGATCACTGGCTGCGTCTCAGAATCCTCACTTCACCCAGTCATTCAACAATTTGCACTAGATCAGTATGTTTGTGCACTTGAGTGACATTTTATCTTTGGTTTGTTCATTTTATGACTTGCTTGCAGTTGACTGGTTCATGTTGCCCTCCTCTTTTTTATAAACACTTCATGATCCACTGCACAGTTAGTGTCAGGGTAGGATTTCAATACCGTGTTTTACCAGTAAGACCCATGAGTCGACTAAATCGCTTATCAGATCTTATCTCTCTAGGGAACTCTAGAGAGCAGCATTTGGGTCAAAGTTTAGCCAACTTCACCAGCCAGAATTGAGAAGTTGGGTTAGCAGAACTCACAGCCTGTCACACTTTTTCATCATTCTGTGGACAATAAAACAACACAAAAAATGGCAGTAAGTTAAAAAGGCGTAATGCATAAAACAAACAACTTACGCCTTGTTGGCTAGTTGACCTTAGACTTTGCTTTGAGCAATGTGTAATTTCAGCAGGTCGCAGCTGATGTTTCTCCAGTGTTCAGTGTTGTAAATCAAACGAGTAGAAGAACAGTCTGTCAAAATACCAGGACGACTGATTGAGTTTTGACAGTTTTGCCATGCCCACAGCTGGATCTAAGTAGCGTCAACATGTTGCTAATGCTAGCTAGGCCATCTTACTTTATAGTGAGGGACAAACATGACACTGAGCGTGTGCTAATGACTCAGCAGGTGTTTAACATTGCCAAAGTGTACCATCTACTCGTAACTGGCGTACGCTATGTGTATTATTTTTCACGTTCTGTTGTTTTTTCCCTTTAGCTTGCTAACATTTAATGGGCTCTCCCAAATGCTAAATGTTGTAGGACAAGCTTCACAGCTCTCAAATGTCAGTTAGGTAAATGACAACCAACATTTCCACAAATGGATCCAAAAAGAGTCACCTTCCTAAAATGGATCACATTCATTCCCTATTAATACACATTATTAATGCACGTAATATCTTGCAAAGACCCTTCACACCTCGGTCACTCTCTGTTTGACCTGCTGCCATCAGGCAAAAGATTCAGGGTAAGTATTAAAACAAAGACTAAAAGATTCTGGGACACATACAATAGCCACGCTGAATACGCAGCTTAAGCACTGAATTTGCAGAATCAGTATAAACCGTGGGTTTTCAAAGGGGGACTGCGGAGGTACTGCAGGGGGGGGGTCGCAATTTCTTTGGTCGATTAGACATTTTTTATATACTTTGTTTGTTAATCCCCTTAATACCATTAATACCAGCTCCACAATAACTATCTATGGAGTGGGAGCACCCCTGACGCTGTGTCATTCAGTATCCAATGACACAACAACTTAGTTTTTTCCACAAAGTGTCTGTCTTTCATTTGATTGCCATAGTGGTTCACTGAAGCACGAAGCCAGACAGGGTCTTTTCTGTTGAAGTGGGCCAGTACTCTACAAAGAAAAAAAAGTTGTGAAATTGCACAGTTGGCAGAAGGACGGGGCTCAACAATGCCTGAACAATAAACCTAACAGATTTAGGCCAGCTGTGGCCTGCCACGGTGGCTGAGTATCCATCTTCACCCTAAGGAAATCTTCTAGTAGAATTCTCTATTAAAAGTTTCATTGTTACCTTGTAGTTCTCTTGGCTTACATTGGACTAAGAGAGTTGCTAATGGAAGAGTGAAAGCATGACTGATAGCGCTGGCTTAATTAGAGCCAGACTGCCCTGCTGCAACCATCCTGCTTTACAGTAAATGCTGGAGTTGTCCTTCCCTTTGCTGTTAATCTAGGAGAGCAGCCAAATGAGGTTACAGGAAAACCAGCGGCAGATCAGCTGTTGAGTGTGAGGACTTCAGCAGCTGAAAGAAGGGCCCTCTGAACTCGTCTTATCTTCTCTGTCTGGAAATGTTTATCTTTATTCTATTTCCAAGGAGATGTATCATTAACACAAAACAATGAATGTCAGGCTAATAGCGGCTTTGTAGGGGGAAGAAAATCAAAGGTGAGAGGAGAGTTTCTATCTTGGACAATGGCGGAAATTTCACTGGAAGGGGGACTATTTGGACTGAGAGACAGGAGAAAGGAGAAGGAGCGATGACGCACAGGATTCTCAGATGTGAATCCAAGTCAAGACAGCTTTTGTTGTAATAAATCACTGAAAAAAAAGGGGGAAAAAAAGGTCTAGAGTAAACACATAAATTCTTAACATATCCAACAAGGATCAATCAAACTCAACCAAGCTTTTGGACATGTTCACGTAATCTATATACAGTACATACACATATAAAGAGAGGAATACGTCCCATATTATAATATTGATATAAAAATTGTTATCACATTATTAAAAGGAACTCACAGATTCTTGAAAGTGGGCAAACAAGCAGCTTGACCTGGTGCTTCGTAATTGTGGCTTTTAAATATGGGACATACTTAAATACAAGGCTTCAGTCTTGCAGTAAATACTTGGTTTCTTTGAAACTGCTTTTAATTTTTGTGAAGGACATAACAGACATAAAACTTTGCAGTCTTTTCCGTGCTCTCTTATAAGTGAACTTCCTAGAAGTTGTTTGAAAACAGGCACTGGCTCTTTTCACTTATATTCCAGGAACAAAACCTGCATAGCTACAGGTACACAACACTGCGGGAGAGCGTCTGAGTTACGGAGGTTAAGCAAATCAATTTTATGAGTACACTTCAGCTGTGTGAAGCCAGTTGCGAATGCCTTCCCATACTAATTCGGCACAAGTAAATCTTTTCTAGCCACAAAACAAGCCCGGTGGAGCTAAGAATACGCTGCGCGAGGGTGCCGCTTACATTGAAGTCGCTTCGGTCGCTCGGCGTCACCATATAAAATGCAGTGACACAGCTAAATGTAAAGAGTGCGTGGAGGCTGGCGGGTTTGATGTTTTGTGATCATCATGAAAGAAGGGTTTCCTCAAACGGAGCTTGGCTTAATTAGCAAAGCATTTCACCAGTCCCCCCTTAATTAGGCCAAAAATAGGTCTGTTGAGTGGCACGATTGCTTTGTGATGTAAGGGTGTGGCCGTCATTTAGTGTTTTTACGACCTCCCAGTTTTTGAGTGCAAAGGCAATCTTTCATGTTTAAATTGGGATTATATACATCATGTTGTGAGAACTGATGTGAAAGGCAACGCAGCTGAATTTGTGTTCCTTTGACCGAGGATGACGATTCCCATTTCAACAATGACAGCGTCAAGTCACCAAATTTATCTCTAATGTTTTCCTTTCCTAGCTCACAAAATTTAAAGTCATAAATGTCAGAGAAAGCAGAAATCAGTCCCGTTCACCTTTGTTCTTGGAACATTCTTGTGTTGTGCCTTTAGCTACAGCTCTCCGGCTGTAACTCTGCAGAGGCTCCTAAAATCACACAGAGCTCAATGGTTTCTAGGGATCACTGCGGAGCGAAGACATCGGGTCTCTGTCGAAGAATGCTAGAAAGCAGTGAAATGCGGTGGCTCTATCGGTGTAAAGAATAATCATGCTCGACCTTTGATTGTGTACGGAGAGCGGAAGAGAAACACATTTCTGTCGAGCTGTAACTGGAAAACGCACACAGAAAAACATATGTTTTAGACAAAAGTGTAATGTGTGAAGTGAGCGACGCGGAGAGAGAAAATGGGGAAAAATATGGGCCTGCGGAGACGCGAATATTGCATGCGATTTCATCGTTCCCCCCGTGAGGACGACTGAAAATGATCTGTGTGTTTGTAATAATTTGTCACACACGTGTCTACAAATGAATGCTCAACACAGACACTGTGAGTGCTTGTGTTCTCTTGGGTGTGTGTGTGTGTGTATGTGTGTGTGTGTGTAAATGAACGTAGCTGCTTTGAACTCACAGTCATGTCCTGGCCTTGTCCCAGGATCTCCAGCTGCTGTTGGATCTCCTGGAGCCGCCTCTCCTGCCCTCTCCTCTCCTTTATATCCTGCAGGACCTTCTCTCCTGGCTGCCGGTCCCCATCGCACTTCCAGCCAGCCTCCGAGCCAGGGCCCTGATACACAACAGACGTGACCGGTTCTCACGCGCGAGAAAGAAATCGCACACAGCTTCTGCCTGTCACTTGGCAGAAGTTAAATTAGGATAACGCTGTATGAGAGCTCAGCACAATTAATTCATGTGAATGTTTCCCCTTCCTCTAATTCCCCTGCAGACGTGGAGATGATCACAGACCAGCTTCTCTGACGTACTCCTGTCAGAGAGCACAATGTAAAATCAGGGACTCATTAAAAGAAAGCTGAATGCCTCAGCTACAGTCACATTTAGTCCAATGTAAATCATACATTTATGGCATCCACGTGCACTGGGTTGACATAATGAACCTCAGACTGCATCCCAAGCAAACTTTGAAAATAGGTCAGGAGGAAATAGGAGAGTCGTGCCTGGAGGACCATCAATGGACAGCTGATAAGTGAGAGGTTTGTCTTTCTGACCACAGCGAGGATTATTTTCTTTGTGCCTCGGTCATAGCGAGCCTTTTCAATTAAAGTCATTGGATACAAATGACACAAATTCAGTGCTTCACGAATTCCAAAGAATATGTACGGTTCAGCACTCATGCCGACATGCACTCACCACGAAGGGTGCCGATAATACCACGACTCCAGTATCCAAGCTAAGATGTTTTGAAGTGCCCCATGCCAAACTTGGATTTCTGAAACCTGGATAAAGCCATAACCCAGTTTTGAGGAACCTGGTTATGTGATGTATTATGTTATGCTGGGATACTGCTACACTCTTACATCTCATCTGTGACATGCCAAGAAACACAACATCGACACCACCACATCAGCACTGCTGAAACTTCTGGTGATATGAAGAAGATAGCAAATAAAAGTGGATATGAAAAGTTTTTTTGGGATGTAAGATCAGATTAATCATATCGGACTCTTGAACATTTGATGGAACATTGTTTCACTGACTGTACTTGGCAGCTTTGGTGGGAAAAAGCATCCAAATGCTAAGCTATTCAAGTCTGAAGTAATCAGGCTACAGGATGCCGGTTTCCCAACATGTACAGCAAACTCAGGTCACAGTGGAAAAGACACATTATTATGTGGCCAAACATCTAAACCAAAGAAGTGGCTCTGAGCCACTACAGAAAACGCTGATGTTCAGCTTGTGCAACAAATGCTGAGCCTCCACGGGAGACAACATCGAACCCATGTAAGTTGATTAGTTAATGTTGCATGCATGTATACATCTTGAGTATCCCCCACTGCCAAACAGCATGAAGTAATACTCAGATGGTACTCATGTTTATCACGTGTACACCTATAAGACCAACCAGATTTCCCTTTGTTCCAGGTAAATGCCGCATCCTATATGCGATCAAAATCAGTCTTTTAACCTGATACTGGTGTGCGTGTAAATATAACCAATGAATGAAAGCTTCTTCAGGTGTAATTTAATGAACAGTAGGTGCTTTAGTGCTTGCTCTAGGGGGTTGCAGGCTCTGGACTCTGTAAAGCATCTTGAGACCATTTGTATTGTTATTGAAGCTATCTAAGTAAAATTGAATTGAACTGAAAAAGGTCTTCCCCCGCTTTTATGTTTGTGTAAGTTAAGAGGGAAAAAAAACAAAGAAAGAAAAACGCTTTACACGCTGACCAGTGGATGACCAGCATCGGGGTCATATTTTGTCCTCTAAAAATACACAGCTGCTCTATAAAAGCAGCGGTGAGGTCGAGAGGATAAAAAAAAAAAAAAGAAAAGAAAGAAAGTTGGTTCTGAGAGGATGTTGCCAACCGCAGGAGTGTTTTGGAGTGTCAGCCCAGCGCCATGTGGTTGAAATATCCATTTCTCTTGGTTAGTCTGGATGGCAGGCGGGAGCGCGTGTGATCTAATAATGTTGAAATTGATGGATATTTCATAAAATGTCGACATCTCAACGGGGACTTGCACACGGCGAAATGGAGGGTTACTGAAAACAGCAGAAATTATGAACTTAAAAATTGAGTTACTAAATCTGTTATGACACATTTATGATAGGATGTAGTTTTAGTTAAACCCAGAGTAGGAGTGGGAGTTCAGCAAAGTTGAGCCGGTATATTTTTACTCTGCCTCCGGTGAGACATGGCTACGCAGCTATGTCACATATTACATGTACGGTGTTATTAATATTAAGACTTGGCAAAAATAAAAGTTCTTCAAAAATACCTAAGTGTGTGGCCTCACCTAGCAGTGCCCTCTGTCTCCCCGCAGGAAAATAATGACAGCTTCTATCTGAAGCCCCTTTTAAGTGGGCGTTACTAGAGCCAGTCAGTTGAGGCTCACTCATCCTAGACTACAAAAGCCAGGGCCATGGCGGGACAGACTCCTGTCATCCACCAGAGTGAGAAACGCAGCATTTCCAACTAGGAAAAATAAAAATTAAAGTCTAGCTTTACCGCCGTCGTCACACCACTAAATGCATGTTGCTAAAAAAGCCCGAATCTTCGGGAGAAACAGTTTATTTAATTTGGAAACGACAGCTGACCCACTTTTCAACAACTATAGGCTGCAAACTTTAAAAGCGTGTGCGTGGTTTTACAATGATGAAGCTGTCACTGGCTGGTTTGAATGACTCTGGCATGTTTGTTACATATTTTCTCGCTAAACCAATTCTCTCTGGCTAAATTAACACCCAATAAATTCTGACGAGTGAGAGCGGAAAGTCCACAGTCTCCTTGTATAAACCTTACTAATCTGATCCTAATTAAGATACAGACACTTTTCTTAGCTTTCAACTCCTTGTTATCTCTGCAGTGGCCCTGGATCTCCCTCTCCAGAAATAATCTTGTAAGGACATAGCTGCAACAACAGAAAATCAAACTTATGTGAGAGGTTTACATAAGAAGTGAATTATTATTATTATTATTATTCTAGAGAGACTATTGCCACCATGAAGGTGCAGTTATTTGAGGTTTTATTTAGTGTATTATTTCTCTGACTTCATCTTCTCGTTATTAATATCCCGTAATCGGTTTCATGATCTCAAATAGGAGCAGTACTTTGACATAAATGCTAACATCTGCATGCTAGGCTCTCCTTAATACATAAAATGATGTTACATGGACCAAGAATTGTGTGTCTGGCGCATGAACCAAAACACTTTATATTATTATTATTACTAACATAGTAAAACCTGGTGTTGTGCGTAGCTGGAGGTTTGGTCAACGAACAAAAAAAGAAGGTCAAAAATTGGATTTGCTCAGAAAGTAGGGCGCCAGATAGAGCTCTAAAACTTCTTAAAGAAGGTCTCCAGTTTCTTTAACCCAACCAAGTTTTAGTTTGCTATGCATCTTTAATTTCTCCAAGGTATTTGGGATCAGTAGGCCCTAAGGTGTATAAAAACTAATCATCATCTTTCAACACAAAGTGGCAGTTTTTTTGTCCTCATATGTGGACACTGGGATTATTTCATTAATTATATCATAATAAATTCACCAATATGTGACAAAATATAAAACTTTTTAATACCTGAACATGGCTGAACAAAACCAGAATTGCGAACAATGAAGTCCCAACATCCTCAAAAGTGTACTTGATAATTAGCGAGGCTGTAGCTCATTGCTATTGATAAAATGTGTTAAATTTGTGCGTCATATCAATAATAATAAAATAAGTATATAAGTAAATAAATAAGTGAGATTTAACTGTAAATTTTGATGGGGTTCTGTCCCTTGTCCACTTGAGCGTCAAGTGCCAATTTGACTTTGTCGTTTCACGACTTTCTCCACTTTCATTCTTCTTCTTTCGCCCTTTGGGTGCTTCTGAAATATTTCTACATCGTACCTGAGCACTAGATTTTGGTCTCAAATGTGCTTGGAAGTATCCTTAAGACATCCAGCAGTCATGTTGAACATGACCTAGTTTAGCATGCTAGCATGCTAATATTTGATAATTTACTCATGCCAAGTTCAGCTGGAACTATCAGCAGTTGAAATGAAATTCCAAATAAATTATAACAAAAATTATATTGTTGGAGACCCTACAATATGTGAATTCTTGCTTAACAAGTGATGCTTCAAAACTGTGTGAAATCCTCAGGGCTAAACTGGCATAAAGGGTTATTTTCTATTCCATAAAAGACTATAACTTATTATTTGCAGTTCTTTGCCAACAAAGTTTCTAAAAAATATTATTGATTAAGCCCTTATGATGAATGAGCACCACAAGTTTAGATGTACTTCCAAGGTGTTGGCAGGGACAAACAGTAAATACGTCTTTGCTCTGGTGCCAGTGAAATTGTGATGATTCACCTCTTGGAGAGCAGTGACAATATAGTGTTTCTTGACCTTAATAGACTCCAGCTATTTGTGCTTCTTCTCTTGGATTGTGTGATAGTTTCGTCTCAATATGAGGTTAGACTGAGTGACTTCCAAATGGAGCTGGGGAGAGAGAGTTGCTTATCTGAACATCAGCAAAATGCTGGTAATTGTCTCTCCTCGGAGTAGCCACTTGACATGCCGTTCAAGATCGCCAATAATCACATCACATATTTGGGTCACGAAATCGCTGGAAGGCCACTTTGTTTTCTTTGAACATGAAAAACATGTCAAACATAATTAGCTTTATAGAGAAAAGTATGTCAGACTGTTGATGAAATATCAAGCGAAAGCTTTGGAGATTAACTTTGCATTAGCGCCATGAGATGATAATAGGTATGAATGATCTGTCTGCCAAGTGCACTTCAGATTCTAAAGTCATTCATGATGTGATGACTCCTGAAAGGCTGTCCTTGTTTTACCTTAATGTTCGCATTTCTCAGTACGAAAAAGAAGCAGAAACCAATGTTATTTCTCTGACTTTAACATGACTTATAATTTCTATGTTCATACTTCAAGGTAAATGCTAACATCTGCATGCTAGGTTCTCCTTAATACACACAACGGTGTCACAAAGACGTGTGAACAAAGAGCTGTTTGTCTGGCGCATGAACCAAAACATTTTCGTGCTTCAAGGTTTACATCCCAATCATAATCAAAGCCCAAATAAACCAAAATTTTCTTAGCGTTGCTCTGGGTTTAGATATGCGAAATTTCGCGGTTTTGACGGTGAAAAGAAAAACATCTGAAAATTGGATATCTTAAAGGAGTTTAACTTTGCATTAGTGCCACAAGATAACATTAGGTGTGAATTATCTGACTGCCAAGTGCAATTGAAATGAAAGTCATTCATGCATGATGTGATGGCTCCTGACAAGGCTGTCCTTGTTTTACCTAAAGGTTCAGATTTTTCAACGTGAAAAAAAAAGAAGCACACACCAATGTTAGTATTTTATTTCCCTGACTTTAAGATAACTTATAATTTCCATGTTCATCTCCTGATCATTAATATCCCCTAATCAATTTACATGATCACAAAGAGAAGCAGCGGCATTCCATCCAGACGTTGTCATAGCGTTTGAGTGAGAAACAGCTGCGGCGATTGATGGATGAGCCGCCGTTGTCCAAAGTGACGAAATAGGAAAAATAGTGGGGATTGACTTATGCCAAACATTTAACTTCAGAATAATTCAAAACAAACCTTGGATGCCTAACACTCAGCAAATCGGAGTGTGATGTTCCCTTTAAGGGAACACATAATTATATAATGTCAATCATATTAGCTCTGTTAGCGTAAGGAGCCAGTGAGGTTTGGTCGTCGGGTGCAGCTACTCCCCGTCAATGTGGGCTGCATCTGTGGCACGTCTCGCCAAATCCAACAGCTGGATCCGCTCATGCAAATGCATTTTTAGATACATCTCATCGCAACAGCAAAAACACGAAGCATCATGTATCTGCGTTTTTTTTTTGCATCTTGCGACAACATCTAGATCTCTGCGCGCCACGTAGCTCCCCACCCTTTATCTTTGCACATTAGCCGTTGAGGAGGACATAACACCTAGTGTCTGGCTTTAGGCTGTACCAGAAGCCGCCGAGGCAGCCTGATGACCTTGTTCACATGTTCAAGACAAGCTAAACAGGACCAGCATGCTCAGGGGCGGCTAATCCAAGGAAGTGTCAACATTAAAATCATAAAAGCTACTGCTTCTGTCCAAACAAACTAATTCCTACAATGTGTGGTCCTTTCAGCGAAGTTCTCCGTGCCTTCTGTTCGCGGGGAAGCTACATGTCATAGGGCAGGAAATCATTTTGTATATATAATGCAGAGAAAAATCAAACAAAGGGGAAAATTCTCAATGGGTTGTCCCTTGAAAATCACTTACGCGTCGTGGATGCTGGCCAACCTTTCAAACAGCAGCTTGTTTAAGCCTGCAGGAGCCGCAAAATGGCTCATTGGCCTTCACTCTGGGGGCCTTTGTTATATTAAACATATCTGTGGGTCACGTTAAGTCCCTCAGTCATTAAAAAAAAAACAGACTACGCAAATAATAAAAGCAGCATGTTTTTGTTGTTGCCAGTTTATTAAGCAACCAAATGCAATCGCATACAACGGCCCAGCAATAATTGCTATCTCTGCATAGCTTCTAACTGAGGTATTGCTTCAAATCTGCAATGAGTTAACAGACTGCAGTTAGTGGCAGTGTACCGTTATATTGGACTGCACTTTCTATCCACTCTACATCTGAGAACCAAATGCCAGAGACACTTTTCAATATATGTAGTTCGACAGGGGTCAAGACACACTCCTTCTCTACGATCCTGATGATTGGAAAGTGTTCTTGTGTGTTTGTGACGCTTCTTGTTAAAGACCCGTGGCTGCGCCCTGCAAAAGGAGCACTGCTGCTACGATGAGAGAAAGCCAGCTGTGCTGACTCACACGGAGATGTCTGCTGTCGGTCGGGACAGAGCACTCTTTCTCTTTCTGCGTTTTCTTTTGCTCTGCATCTCTTCAAATCTGAAGTGTAGTAGGAGCTCTGGCTGTGCCACGTGGACCCAGGCTACCTGCCAAGGCCTGTCCACATGCCTTGCCACGAGCGCTCCCTGTGAGAGCTCGGGAAAAAAGCTGTTCGGAAGCTACGGCTGAGAGTCTCCTGACTTCTCTCGATGGCTTTTATTCCGTTCTCTGTCTGCTGGGCTGACATTTTTCTCAGCCACGACCTGCTTATACCTGTCAGTTTCTGATGCAAATGTACTACAACACTTTCTATGCCATGCAGTGTCCCTATCTGATGGTGAAGAAAGGTAATGCAAGCAAATGAATGCTCAGTAAATCTTCTCACCACATTTCCTCCCCCTCCCTCCTCTGCCAAGTTACAGCCCAAATCAACCTATAACGGCTCCATAAGAAGCAATGTGAGGGTTTGTGTGTCGCATTCTTAAAAATGTCCCAGATGTGACATTCGCTTGTCTCCAAGCTACCAGAAATCATGTTTTCATATCAGTATTCTGGACAGATGACTTAGTGATTGGTGCGCATTCCTGAAGTATTAGAAGATTCACTCCTGGGTCATCTGGACTTTGTACTGCTTTTTCAGAACTGAGGGTGGTCTGGAGCAATCACTGTTGCTAAGATCAAAACCTGCTGGCGTCTGTTACGATCAGAAATGCACGGTGGATCTGATTCTGCATCGCAAATACCGACGCCACCTGTGTGTTCTACGTAGCTCAGCACAATCCAACACACAGAGGAGTCAAAAATGATCAATTTGAAGTATTCGCTTGCAAAATCTTGCATACGTTGTCCCTCCAAGCCACTGTCAGTACTTCCCAGTCTATTACTTTTACTGTTGAGAGACACTCACGGAACCATCTCCACCCACTCTCGCTAACAAACGGTAATTTTAATGTTGGCCAGATAATGACGCAGGGGAAATAAATGCGAGTCGAAGAATCGGGCCATGTTCAATATTTATAAAGAGCATCTGGAGGAGGGAGGGGGAAAAAAACTTCCCGGCATCGTTTTGCTCTGTGATAGATGCTGTGTATCGTCAAGCACAGTGTGTGACCTACATTTCAGCAGCTAACTGTCATTGCAGCCCATTAATACCAGGGCTTTGTTACTCTTTATGCAATTTCACCTGCCTGCAAGCAAAGGGCCGTGCGTATTGTTTTTTTTTTATGTGCATGAGGACTTGGTCTCACACCAGGACGTGGTTCTTGTTGGGTGGTGCTTAAGCACTGTCGTCCTAAATCTGGAAGTATTTCTTCAGGAATCTAGGCCACTCTACTAAAACATAAAGAACTGAAGGTTAAGATCTGGTTTATAAAGACTGGTGGCTATCTAAAGGTTTGTTTATTGGTAACAGATGACTTCAGCGTGTGATACAATCATTCACTTTGAAGTGTCATAATGAGTGGAAAAGTCAGAAGTTCCGTCTGAACCGTGACAAGAAAGAAACCTCTCCGAGCCACTCGACACAACCGCTTCTGTGGATAACACCAGTGGGAGAGGCGTTTATAAGAAGACAATAAACCGGGTCTCATGGGAATTACAGGGTGGGGAAGGGCGTGGAGTCTATTCTTC
This sequence comes from Mugil cephalus, assembly GCF_022458985.1. Lineage (NCBI taxonomy): Eukaryota > Metazoa > Chordata > Actinopteri > Mugiliformes > Mugilidae > Mugil > Mugil cephalus. The sequence goes on from NC_061786.1 coordinate 9,520,308, forward strand.
TCAGCCAAGTAGTGAAAAATACCAAGAATGCCACATGACGGCCGCGCCACCTCTCCGTGCAGCCGTCCGGCCATCAGGAGAATATATGTGCAAAGGTGATGGCTCACTTGAGCACAGACGTTGAACAATAAATGAATAAACGGAGGCGATCTTTAGGGTCAACGCGGCAGAAAAAGACTGCAGAGGCTGGTAAGGGAGCTGAGGCTGGTAGTCGCATTCTTTTCTGTTGTGAATTAACATATTTCAGCACAGCCATGAAGATTGAATTGCAGACGGGGACAGTTTCTTCCTCGGCACGGTGTTTTTGTATTCCTGCTGTAATCCCAATCAAAGACAAACAGGCTGCTCGCCTGTTACAAATTACACAACCTTTCAGGTTTTATTTTGCAGCCAAGGGATATGTATACTATCATGTGTCTGAATATTATGACAATTATGTTGAGCTCAGCTGGATTCCTGACTTTGCATACGAACACGGTTTACACACGATACTAACTTTGCTCCCTCGCTTTAAACAAATATAACGTGAGGCCTGAAGCCTCGCCACGGTTTTAATTATATGACCCAATAGGATACATTACCAAGCTATCTGCTGACCACATTGAGTTGGTCAAAAGGGCGTTTTCGGCAGAAATCTCAGCTCTCTCAGTTAAAATTATGGGCACTCATCAACAACCACACAGTGTGACTGAGTGACCTCATGGTCTTACATTTTAAAATATAGCCAACAAGTGCATAACAAAAACACAGCTGGAGTAACTATGCAAAATACAGAAGGAGCCGAAGCCCAGCTGATTACCAGAGGGATCCGGCGCAGTCAGACTGTGACAGCGACCGAGGGCCATTCGTCAATTTTCACTGCGACCACACTTGCAAAAAGAAAGCCACAATTGAAAGGACGACATATGTAGTTCTGATCCGTCACATCCACACCCATGTCACCAAACACCCGACATCAGCTCATTCTCATGACAGAATCAGCTGAGCTGGCCTCGGCCCGTGGGTGGTGCAGGCATTACCACACAGTGGTACAGTAGGAGGGGCGTACTGTACATTAATCCCGTGTCCCAGCAGATGTTTTTTAATGACAGAAAGGGCTATTTCAGCTGAAGCCTGAGAAAGAGGAAGAATGAACAATGCAAAAGGAACAATGCTGTCATAAGCACAATATCACCAGTCTCCAAGCAAAACAGTTTTTTCAAAATTTGAGTGCGTCATTAATCATCCAGATCGTTAATAGAGGAATCTACCTGACCTTTTTCCTATCATCAAGAAAGAGCCAGTGGCCAAAAAAAAAAAAAAAAAAAGAAACAGGCTTTTCATGACTTTCACCATTACTCATGTTGCGGTGATGAGTAATGCCACTAATACTGAGCCTGTGGCAAAGATTTATGATTGGATTTTTGTCATGTCCTTTAGTTTGCACCGTATAATATGCACCTGCTATAAAAGATAGAGATGTGACATCCGCGTGACCACATCTGTGCTGCAAAAAGAAGCACAAAGCATGCATGCGGTGCACTAATGCATTGCTACAAGCACGAGTGGCTGCTATAAACGGCCTATTTGTATCACGGCAGCCTGTAACCTTCCTACATGTGTTACTATCTCCAAATAAAAGGGAAAGCAATGTTCCCTCTTCTGTAGCTGGCACTCCTCTACCTCCTCCTCCAGGTCTGTAATTAAAGTCTGATGGGGGGCTGACTCTGTTCGGTGGCAGAGTCCTGGCTGGTGCCAGGCCTCGCAGAGAGCTGTACTACTACTACTACTGCTGCTACTACTACTATTGAGGTGACTGCAGAGGAGGAACGGAAAGAACATCAATCACATGTTATTGGGAAAGTACGCCACCATTTTTCGAAAGACACAGATTTAACTCCTGGCGGAATCCTTTATGAGGGAGTGCTCACTAGAGAGAGGCGGATTAGACACGGCCAAAAAACAAGAAACAAAACATGGACATCTAAGCAGTGATTTAGCATCGGAGGGGAAAAGGTAGTTTCAGCGGTGCTTAAGCAGAGATATGAGGGTGTTTTTTTTTGCGTACATTAGACCCCACTCAATCCAGAGCAAACAAGCAGGTTCCTGAACTGCTGTCCAAGTGGTTTCAGTCAAGAACTCAAGCTATTACCGAGAAGAAAGGTAACTGGAAAACAAAAGCATATTTCCTTTTACGACCACGTTAAGGATTTACAGCCACTGATCTGAACTGAATCACTGCGTCTGAGGAGATTTATTGTGCGGGCAGTTTGCATTTCATCTATGCCACAACAACGAGAGGCTACTGAGGCAGGGTTACAAACGATTCCTTTTTAACCCATACACGTTTGGCGTTTATTCACCGACTATCTAATATGCTGCATTTAAACGTTCAAATAGCGTGATTCGTATCTGACGTCGTTTGGAAAAGGAATGCCCGCTTTAGACGTTTGAGCACTAATGGGGAGCAGATGATGGATGGACGGATGATGAGGAACTCTTCTGACCAGGCGAGATGATGATGAAAGGGGGAGAGGGGAGGGAAAGCGGGTTGCACAAAATAACGCATCCAGCTGTCTAGTATTATCACAGTTTTGTTCTGTTGGGCGAACGTCCGCTCCATATCACGTGGAGATGATCTTGAACAAAAGAGGATTGTCTTACGATGAGTGGGCAGGGGTGTCACAGGCGTTCACCATTAGCATTAGCTTAGCCAGCGCGAATAGTCACTAACTCTAAACATCTGTTCAGTTTCAAGAAGTAGTATGACATCTTTGGCAAGTAGTCTACCTAATGATGATGGAAATGTCTGAGTCCTTAATTGAGGTGTTGGATTCAATTGTTCTTCTTTCTCTTGTGACCTTCACGCCAAAGCTTCCCTTGTTTGTAATTCTGAAATGTTTCATGCCACTAGGGCAACAAAGAGAGATGGAACAACAGTGAAACTATGAAGATAAGGGCGTCGCTCCAAAACTGATGACAAGACAAAGCGGAAGCTGGTCGGGGAGGCGGTTAATAGGCCAAGAGCAACATTAAAGGAGCTGCAGCACTTTCTGGCACTTAGTATTTTTACTGAATTTTTAGTCTCTGTTTTTCGTACAACATACAGTAAAGAAATTCAGTGCCTCAAGTTCAAATGTTAATTCCACATAAAATCGCACGAATGGCTGACAAAATTTACAGCGCTCGAGTCAGTAAAATAAATATTCTAGACACTATGACCCGGTATGTTCCAGTACTGACATTCAAGTGCTGCCGACTTTCCTTGTCTACATCCAGTGGCAGTAGAAAAACTGTTCGCAAAACTGCGTTATAAAACTTTTTTACAACTTCAAAAACATAATTTTCCGCCGACAGGTTACGCAAATGATGAGCGCTCCATCTGGCATTAAAAAACTGAGAGTGAGATAAGGTCTCGAGATAACTCGCTGAGATCACGTCTAGGATCGGGCCCAAAACCCGGACCAGGGCACGGAAAGACTTTTATAGTTAGAAATATCTATTAAGTTCGCTCTCTGCTGTAGTGATGCACGGATCGTATGTGAAAGACACTGCGTCGCATTAAAGGGTGCACAACTACATTCTCATTATCAAAATTTCAAGAAACACACCAAATATTATTATTTATCAAAAACTAAATGGCTAAATGGAGAAAATATATATTGCACCTTGTACAAAATTTCCCCCATCATGCTTTTATTAATGAGACAGCAGCCTAGGCACCATTTTTACTAGCGGCCAATAATGCATTTATGATATAGCTTTCGTATGGAAACGTGGAAAATTAGATGGAAATGTGAGGCGAGCCTCCGTTCCAGCAGCTTACGCAATTTTCCCCTCTGATGGTTAGAGTGTGTCTTGCAGAGGGTCAATAACAAAATATTTTACAACCCGTTGCCATGGAGGCCCTGCAGACCTGATCTTGTAACAAGACTTTGTTTCCTTGCAGGTCCACGTGGAATTATTGTCACCTTTTATATAAACCCACAGCTCTGACCGTGTAGCCACAGTGTGTGTTGCATACGTACCCGACACATGCTCAGGTTTGTGTAGGAGCTCTGTATGGAGTGATACTCCTCCACAGGGAGGAGAAGGCGGATTTTGGAGTCGATGTCAATCAGCTGCTCCAGGTCAGAGGGCTCTGGGGTGTAACCCTGGCCTGTAAGGACCGACACAGCCCACATGGTCTCCTGGAAGAAAAGCATCACTAGTTTAAGTCATGGTCCACTGGGTGTAAGTCTGCTTTATTTTGTGGCAACCTACATTATATATCTAATGCTTATTTAGCAACTTTTAAACAGTGATGTCTGAAACAGGGAAGAGGTACAAGTGTGACTCTAGCTCTTGGTATTTTCTTTTGGATGGCTCAGGTGCCAAAATCTGACAACTGCTCTTCCTTCCACAGTGTCTGTCTACCCCAGTGAGACTCCAGTTATGTCCTATGGGAAAATACGGGTGGGTGATGAGCTCATCACGGCGCAGGGGTGAGATAAAATCTTGCAGTAAGGCCGTCGTGCCAAAAAAGATCATAATTCTACAAAGAACACAGCTGTAACCTCCGAACTCGAAGAAAACTGGCAGAGGAAAACACAAAAAAAACTATGCAGTCACTAGGTGGAGCACAACACAAAGACCCGCAAGCTTTGGATGGCATTGATTTGCGCTGCATATGTGGATGTATTTGGGTGTTTCAATCGTCGCAGTGATTTACTTGCAGAATATCTCTATCCCAGACATCAGACAGGCCTTGGTATGTCCTTTCCGTTCACATGCATGCTTTCCATCCATTGCTTGAATTGCTCGAGTTTTTTTTTTTTAAAGAGACAACATAAAAATATCAAGCACAGAATGATTTAATGCGGCATTAGAGCAGAGTTTTACTTGTATCCTTCATGGAGAGCAACTTTGAATCTCATGGATCAAGTCGTGTTTGTGCCTGTCAGCATGTCAACATTTGTCTCAGTCTCGAGTTGAGGCTAATAAATGATAAAACACATGAAAGGGGGAGGAAACCTAGTTGACAATAACAACGATCAAATCATTCCAATCTTTTAGGGAATAACTGGTCATCTTGGGACATAAAATAATTTACCTAGATAAGAAGGTTGATACAACTCAAATGTCTGTAAAGTAATGAGGGACACTGGTCAGGAGCTAGCTTAGCTTAGCATAGCATAAATAGTAGAAACAGGGAAGATCTGACATGGTTCTGTCTGTCTGTTCTTTGCACGTACACTACTTTTTGTACCGGTTAAATGAAGAAGACATATTTAGGAAATAAATAAAGTTGTTGTTAAAATGAATTATGACACAGCCAAGCTAACCCTTTTCCCTATTTCCAGTCTTTATGCTAAGCTAAGCTAAGTTACAAGCATCTAACGGTTCTAGCTTTATATTTAGAGTTAAACTAAGTTAACTCAGCTAAGTAGATACTGGCCGTAGCTTTATTCTGCTGTTGTGCTAAACTTTGTTGAGCTAATTGACTCATGGTTTTAGCTTCATATTTCGAGTGAAACTGGAATGAAACTTTTCATCAGACTTTCTGCAAGAAAACTAATAACTGCAAAGTTATTATGCTAAGTTAACTGGGTTCTGGCTTCAGCTTTATTCTGGACTATTATTGCTTCGTCTGTTTCCAGTCTTTATGCAAAGCCATGCCAAGCTAATTGTCTCATGGATGGCTCTGGTTCACATTTAAAGTGAAACTTGTATTAAACTTTTCATCTGAGACCCTGTAAGAAAACAAGTAACAGTGAGGGTTTTGTGCTTAGATAACTGGCTTCTGGCTGGAGCTTTATTATAGGTTATAATTACTTATATAAAGCACATAAATTAGTTGTTTTGACAAATCAAGATATCTCCAATAATACTCTGTCCATTCTTTTTCCCCTAATGAGGACCACTGTTCTTTATTTTATGGAGTATCAACCTGAGTAACGCAGGTAATGGATGTGGATGGATGAATGTCTGTGCTCCTGTGCTGTAGCCCCAAATGTTCTGCGATTACTGAGCGGATCTGATTTACTGCTTCAGGTTACCACAACTACATAAAATTGTGGCGCTTGTCAGGGTGAGACACATCAAAAACAGCGTAAGAGGCAAACAGTGAGCAGCAGCTGGTGGTTGATGTGTCTCAAAGGATTCTGCCAAGAACTGGGTGAAGTCTTCAGAACTAAAGATGCATCACTGCCAAAGTCCCGGCGACATAAATCACACACTTGCTCCGTTATGGCCATTCATAATAGCAGGCCTCGCAATAACAGGAAGTCTTCCTCCAGCCAATAAAAAAAAAAACAGAGCATCTGCACTCCTCTCGGTTTGGTATCTGCCACCACAATTACTGCAGTATTGTTCTAAAAGTCGAGGCAACATCATAAATAGAGTAGCAGGACATATCCTGGCAAGCTGTCATACGGATGCAGAGCTGTTGGGGTCTGGCTAAATGGAACCGCATGTCAGAGGTAAGATGTTTTTTTCTCACTTCCCATCAGGTTTCATCCCATCTGACTTGGCCTCACAGCTGCCAAAGGTGGTTATTAAGGGAAATTAAAAGTGAAAATAAAATTTTAACTAAGGACGGTGAAGCTGGGTTCCCAGTGAAACACTGGACTGCTGCAGGTGGCAGGGTCTCATGTGAATCCTCTAAGGAAAATTGTGTGTTTTTTTAGCTTTAAGCTAAACCCTCTCCATGCATTTAGCTGTAGCTGACTTTTGTTAAAGCACGGCAGAAGGAACTGTTGTGAAAATGTGATTATAAAATGAATCCACAACATGCAGCGTTCCATGTGAACCGCATATGGCATTACACATCTGGTTCTGGATCTGAACTGCTTTGAGGAGTCTGAGTCTTCTGCCCAGAGGCTGTGTCAGAAGCCAAGCAGTCATCAAAACATGGATATCGGACCAGCGTTGGGCTAGTCTGTTATTTAACAATGGGTTCAATAATGACATTATTTAAGAGGCCAAATGTTGGACACGCATTTCAGCAAATAAATCACAAAATTAGAGATTGTATTAAAAAGGCCATGACTAAACACTGGAAAAAAATGTTAAATAAGAGTATTTTTTCATAGAAAATGTTGGTAGCAAAAGCAGTGGATGGGATCATCTGTTGGAATGGCAATGGTGCAGATGGTCTAGACATGAGGGGAACTTAAGAAAGAGAAACTCATCGTAGAGCATATGTTATCAGTTAGGGCTGTGTGTCAGCCTACCTCGCTGTCTGCGCCTCTGGCACTGTCCTCTTCCTCTTCGTCTATTTCTCTGAGGAGTTCGTCCAGACGCTCTTTCTCCGCCTGGGTCAAATGCATTTGCCATCCTTCACCACTTACTAGCTATTGCATTTCACAACATTTGGAAAAATGAAAGATTCAATATCATTATTTGTGTTACATTTATTTTTTATCCAAGGTGGTGGCCCAGTAGGGTTAAAATACGTCTAGAGACACTCGCTGGAAAAACAAACAGCGGAGGGACTTGCTCCAAGTCATGCGATACACTCCAGCACTGCATTTGGCCCAACATGAACTTTGACATACCTCAATGTTTCTCTTCACAAAGTCTTTCTGTTTCTCCATGCCTTTGGAAGCCCCACAGTGGCTGCCTTTAAATTCATCTTCCCCACTGTCTTCACTGCTTACTTTCAATGATTCTGCTGAGCTATCTGGCCTCTTTTGACCTGTCAAGAAAGGTTTGCATTATATCCCTGCAAAGGGGTTTTATTAATAATCATCTACCAACCCAGTTAATAATCACATACTTTCTGTGTAAACATAGGTTTTTACTACCACTCTCAAATATAAGGAACTTGAAAAAAGGATAGAGACTTGTGCTGACCCTCCTTCAACTAAGTTTTAAGAGCTCCCAGGCTTCATGAGAGAAAACAACTATTCTGCTTAAGTAAACAGTGCAATAATCACTGAGTTCCTCACTGTTGTGGGCTGTAGTTGACGAGAAAATAAAATTTCGATTTCAGTCTCATAAAATCTCGTAAGATCGTGATCAGGAAATTGTTCATGTGTCACATAATGGTAAAAACTTTTATGCTGCCGTTTGGCCGATATCTCACTTTGTGCACAAATGTCTGCTGCAGGAGCCTATAAGTAGTACACGAACTGCTTGAGTTCCCTGTGCTTATGGCGCCATCAAGTGCACCACCTAGGCAACAAAACTGATCAAATATTTTCCAGTGTGCTTTGTTTCTTCAAGTTTACTTTGCTCCAAGGGTTGGTTGTTTCCTTCATCCTCGCAGTCGGGCACTTGAGTTTCAAACACAGGCACAAAGTCGTCTTCTTCCTCTGTAACTTTAAGATTATAGAAACACATTTTTAATTAACTATTTTGATAACACTTTTGCGGATCTGTATGTTTTTGCCACTTACTAGAGGGTGCTTCCAAAGCCAAAAACAGCCTCGTGTTCAAAGCTTCATGTGTACATTCATGGTGACCTTCAGGTTTATTCTGCTGCGTAATAAAATAAAGTATAACATCACGCGTAACATTTTCAGTCGAAGTAGTCTTATGATCTTGCAATGTGAGCAGAATGGATGCAGTGACTGGATTTACCATCAGCTCTTGCCAAAGTTTTGCTTGAAGTTCTTTCCTTTGACGTCGGGTTTCTTTTTCTTTGACGATTTTTGCAGACAATATTTCATCAAGTCGTCTCATTTCCTCAATGGCTGTCTGTAGCTTGGAATAATCATCGTCTTCCTCAGTAACATCATCAACGCGACACGGGTCTAAAAGAAGCACCATAACTGCATTACACATGAAGCAATGTCGGATCAAAACAGGACCATCATACAACACAGACCAGTTACCTGTGGTAGGACCACTCGCAGGGGAATTGATTGTAGTTACTTCTGGGCTCCTCTGAATCTACAGGGAACCGATTTATGAAGTTAATGCCAATTACACAGCGCTGTAACCTACTACACACGAGTTGGAGATCATCTTTATGTAGTCACCTGTATATTAGGAGCATCATCAGTCAAAACGACAAGAGAAAATGGAGCTGTAGGACAAATTCTGTCCCCGTGAGGCAGCGATACGCTAGAAACACGGCTCCCTGTTTGTTCACTCGATGCAGGTCGCGATATATCGTCTAAGCTGCCTCGAATTATTTCCATACTCTGATTTTAATATCTCACAACAGACTACACTCAATAAGGTATGTCCTGTTAGTATAAGGCTAGCGAAAAACACGAGTCAACTTTTTTTCCGCCAAATGTTTGGTAACTATGGACGCAGACACCCTGGATGTTGTAACTATGGACTTTTGTTACCATGGATACCCAGCGACGGGAGGAAGTTCGGTTGAGCGGAGCGGGTCAAGCTTGGAGCCAGCTAGCGGTTAGCTGCGGCAGTACGGCTCGGGCCATTAAATCCTGTTTTCGTGCTTTCTGCGGTAGCGGTTAATGTCTCCGACGTGGCCGAAATATCGTTGACATATGTCTGTAGTGTGAGGAAGCGACGGCGGAGGTTTGTAGGCCTGTTTTCTTTTGTTTTGTTTTTTGTTTTTTTGTGTTAGCGTCAAGCAGCGAGCCATTTCAACGGCTACCTAGCGTTAGCAAGCTAACGAGGCTCAAATTGATCAAATGATATGATATTCTCTTCTGGATATTTATTTGTCATAGGCAGTAGCACATATATAAGCCACTTAACATTGTGTCATTGGTATTTAAATCGGGAACCTTTTGTTTGGGAGTCTGCTACGTTATCAATATTAGCTACTATAGCTATCAAGATAGCTCTGAAAATGGGTGTGTAGCCATTTAAGCGGAACCATTAAGGAGAAGAATCATGTGTTTAGGATGTGGTTTTCTAACGTGATTGCGTCAACGTACCAAAAATATCAACATAAGAGGTCGGTATTGTTTCCTCCTAGCGAAATGTTTATACCAGCGCCATCACTGTATTTTTGTCATAGTACCACCATCACATACTCACACCCATCCCGCTGGCAGCTGTCCAAGCTCTGCAGTGTACCTGCGCCACGCAGGTGTCAGCACAATGTGGATATTATGGAGGGGAGCCTTTTCAACATTCTGCATTTATACCGTGGTGATTCCTTTATTTACTGGCTGTTTCAGGTTGAGTTGACTCTGAAGGGGAAGATGTGCAATGGAATGATAGAGTCAATATCAAAAGTCTTTTGTGCCCACACCTCAGCCACCAAATGGTCCTTCCTGTTGCTGTTGGTACTGACTGTACTCTCCCCTGGGAAAGGGTCAGGTAAGAGATTTAACTTGTACATTAGCGATAAATTTGTTCTAAAGAAGCAGAATCAAAAGTGGGTTTGTTGGACAAGGATCAGCGAAAACTGGCCTGCCATATGATTGTGTATTATGTTTCTCCCACTTTGAACATTTTGCAATAGAATGTGATACAACACAAAACAGAATTCTAAGTGATGGCATTGGATGTACACTTCTTGTTTCAACTCAAAGCGTTAGAAGCACTTACATTTAATCTGAGGTTTATCTAGTACATCTGTACAAGTCATTAGAGCAGTGGTTCTCAGCTGGTCTGGGTTTGGGACGAACAAGTGGTGACGCTAGAGAGGGAACTATTCCTTTTTACACTCAGTCAGCTGCATATTAATTCAAACCAAAACTCTTCACTTCAGTAACGTCAGCCTTCTTTAACAGACTTAACAGTGATTTCATGTATAAACACAAAATGAAAATCTCCAACTACCGAGAAGTAGTTTCACAAAACTCCAAATATGTAGCTTTAGCTGATGCCCCACTCACTAAATATATAACAGTGTCCTATTAAAACTATTCAGTCACTTCTCCAAATCCCAGACTGCTTTGCAATTACTGAACTGTGTATTACACATCCCTACAGCAAAGCCTTTTTTAGTGTAGATGTTGACTATAAGATTTAAGATAAATTTATTTGAGTGGGGACAGTACATTTTGATGAACAACATCATGGGAGAATCCTGTTGTAAATATGCCGGATTATAGCAGAATTGCTCTTTTGCATCTGCAGTCTCTAATCAGGTTATCGTGTGTCTGTTTTAGAGATGACTTTGTTGTGTAACAGTCTCTGTTGAGCCTTAAAGTATTTGTTTCCTGAATTCTGTTGAAATACTGAGCAGTTTCACAGTATGTCTTCTTCTTTGGCCTTCTCTTCCCAGGATGTGTGAGGCCATACATGGTCCAGAACAGCTGGGTAAACCTCACAGAAACCAACAGGGGCTCGTTCCCTGTGGGCACAGTATTGCAGTACAGCTGTGACCCCGGCTACCTGCCAGATGGACCCAGCATCCTCACCTGCACCGCACTGGGGCGATGGTCATCTGAACCTCCTCATTGTATACGAAGTGGTGGTAAGATATATTGTTTTGATGATTTTTAAAGTACCAAAAAGTTGTTGTGTTAAAATCTTCTTTGCATACTTAAAAACTGGTTTACTTTCAATTAAATTTTTGAATTACTTGACACTTCAGTTGCGGTTTCATTTTATTTTTTACTCGTCAGCATGTCTACCCCTCTCTAAACCTGAGAACGGGGGCTACACGTGCCACCCATCACCCTGTCGACTGTTTTCCCATGGCACTGTGATTGAGTTCTTCTGTAATGAGGGCTTCGTTGTCAGCGGAGATTATAACTACTTGACCTGTCAGGATGGAGAGTGGGACGCACCCATGGAAGTCAGCTGTGTAAGCCAAGGTGAGTTCTCAAATTCATGATCACTCAAGAGGTTAACATCCTGTCAGCAAATGCCTGTTAATTTTGTGAAATTGTGAAATGAATCTAGGAGCTAAAGCTTTGTGTATATTCCCAGAACTGGTCTATACAGATCCCTTATCTTAGGATCAACAGTTACTTTCAGTGAAATCACTGCAGCACAGTTTAATAAAGGAATTATCAGTCGCTTGTTAAACCACTGTGAACATGGAAATACTGTAATTTAAGGCCAATCTCAGCTGTTAAGGTCAAGCTACACCATGATTTCAAGATGAATTCACATTAAATTTACAGTGTGTCCCATACATTTATACCCATAGGGATTTCTGTTACTGTTTGTTTTTTTCCTAATAGTCCAGACTTATGGGACACCCTGTATTTTTTTCTTTTATTTGTTAAACTCTGTTATTATTTTTTTACGTAACATTTGTGTTGTTCTTTTAAAGAAAGTGTTCTGTGACGGAAATCTTTTGAATAATATGAACTGTGTTTTTTTTCCCTCTTTAGGCTGTATAAGACCTTCTGTGGTCCAGCATGGCTCTACTAATCTGACAGACAGCAACAGGAGCTTGTTCCCGGTGGGCACAGTGCTACAATACAGCTGTGATCCTGGTTACGTGCCCGCAGGACCCAGCATCCTCACCTGCACCTCAGTGGGGGATTGGTCCTCTGAACCTCCTCGCTGTATCCGCAGTGACAGTAAAGACAAACTTCCTTATATTTTTGTAGTTTTGTCATTTTAATGGAATAACATCAATAATAACAATATCTATAGATTCTGATAGAGCAAACAGATGTATTGACAAAATACCTAATGAAACATAACTGCATACAGCACAGGCATTTACATGTGTATTTCTTTATTTCCCTGGACAGTTTGCCAGCCTCCGTACCAGCCTGAGAATGGAGGCTACACCTGCCACCCTTCCCCGTGCAGACGACTTTCTCACGGCACTGTGATTCAGTATTTCTGTGATGAAGGTTATATTCTGAAAGGCGACTATAATTTCCGGACCTGTCAGTATGGGAAATGGGACAGCCTAATGCCGATCAGCTGCCTAATGGAGCAAGGTAACGTTTAAGAGATTAGTCAACGTTTGTGGATAAATAATTACCATAGTCTGTGCAGACAATCTGTCACACAGGCTGGTAACGTTTCCCGTTATGCAGTTTTCTTTAGAGCACTTTAAATAAAATGCTGTTGAAATTGCGTTTGTTTTCTACAACTGTCTTTTTAATTGTTTCCCCCTTTTTTAAGGTTGTATAAGACCCTCCATGGTACAGCACGGCTCTACTAATCTGACAGGCACCAACAGGAGCTTGTTCCCCGTTGGCACAGTGCTGCAGTACAGCTGTGACCCTGGTTACGTGCTGGATGGAAGCAGCATCCTCACCTGCACCTCAGTGGGAGACTGGACATCGGAAACTCCTCGCTGTATCCGTAGCGACGGTAAAGACAAACTTTGTCACTTTCCTGTCTCAAACTGTCCCCTCTTTACACTTTGTACCAACATATACTGTAACATTAATTAATCGATAACAAAAGTGTGCAAATTATGTGCACAGATTATTGCATATTACCTGTTAAGGGTGTTGAGTTAATTTTTTTGTACAAATCTTGGGACAACAAGATAATAATAGTCACAACAGACACATGGTCAAGTGTTTCTCAGTCCTTCCTAGGGCAGGAGCTTTAGGTACGTCTTGTGGTTCCAACTGTTTTATTGTCGTTCTTGTTTCCATGGACAGTATGCCAGACTCCATATCAGCCACCGAACGGAGGTTACACCTGCCATCCCTCTCCATGCAGAAGACTTACTCACGGCACTGTGATTGAATATTTCTGTGAGGAGGGTTATATCCTGAAGGGAGACTATAAATACCTTACCTGTCAGTACGGAGAATGGGACAGTCAGCTGAAGCTGAGCTGTGTCATGGAGCAAGGTAACGATTAAGTGACAGATTTGAACTATTGGATCCATAATTGCCGTACATGTGCCAACTGTTTACCCTGTCTCACAGACCGAAATCCAGCTTTGCCGTTAGGGATGCCAGCCTTGTCCATAGTGGCATCCACAGCCAGCTCAGTGGCTCTGATTCTGCTCCTGGTGGTCCTGTTTGTACTTCTGCAGCCCAAACTCAAGTCCTTCCAACGGTGAGTCTGCCTTCAAAATCAGCTGTTTACTGCTAACATATTATAATTGTTATGAAAACTAGTCACAGAAGAAAGAAGCTGACACATTTGAACTTCCCCCTTTACCTCGACACCTAGACGTGACCAAGGGGTGTCCGGACAGCCTGTGTCGATCATGGTGGAGGGAGTCCAGGTGACCCTGCCCTCATACGAGGAAGCTGTGAGCAGTAACAGAGCCCCGGCCTCAGCCCTCAGCTCCGAGTCTCGAGTCCAGATAGTGCTGTCCGAGGGTCAGTGTGCCACAGCGCCAGAGGCTGGCCCCTCTCGGCCTTCTTCCCTCAAACAGCAGCAGTCAGAGATGGCTGTAGTCCACCCCGTACCAGCATCCTCATCCTCCTCATCACCCTCATCCTCCACCTGGGTTCTGGATCATGCAGGGGCTGCAGGGGGCACCTCATCCTCAATAAGAAGGCCGTCTGCAGGCAGCGACCAACACAGCCTGTCTCTAGACTCTGAGATGGACTACTCCGATGGTAAAAACATGCCATACCAAATATACACACTCCTTTCTACCTCCCTTGCTTTGTAATAACGTTGTTTCTTTCTTGTCATCAACAGATATGCCGCTGCTGAAGGAGGCCTGAATTATACAGGAGACTCTTACCCAAGACAACCAGCTTTGCTACTGACCCGTACTGGCGAGCAGGAATTTTTTCAACACAGCTGTCAACACAGAGAAGCCCTACTACAGAGGCTGAGTGAAGCTGTGGGACACTCAGAATAATTCATCTGATCATCCCAAAGAAAAACATGAAGGGGATTCACATGTACATACATACTTACATTTTTATAGGGTGTAAATCTATTAATCTGTCATCTCAAAGTCAAACGAATTCCTGAGGGACTGCGTCTTTGTTGACAAAAAAAAAATGTATGGGAAAGAGTTGCAAGCTCAGTTTGGGAACTAATAATGTCATCTGTGTCTTATTTACTTTTCTTTTATCACACATCCCACCATTCGAGGAACGCAAATATGCATGAAGGCCATGTTTATTAGATGGTTGTCCAAGTTATGTAAGCTCACGCCATTGTCCTCAATCATGACTCACATCATTCCACTTGTCACTGTATAGTATAATGCTGCTTGTCTACCCAAGACTGAATTGAGGGCCTGCATTCAACACATGTCATCCCTCCATCAGCCACGTATCCAAATACATTTCTTCCTCATACTCATACCCTTTCCCCCAATGGCCTTAGCTTTCCACTTCTATGCACAGGTATCTATAATATGTGAAACACGGAATCTTAAAAATGAATGTCAGTAAAAAACGCCTCCACTGCTTGGTGATATTGCGCGTGGCTTCGTCAGACACATCACTCGTACACAGGAAAATATTATCTTAATTTATTAAGGCTGCTTGGGAAATTCCTCTTTCGAAGTCTAAAAGGGAAATTTACTCGTGTATTTAATTTATTTGTGCCCGGAACGCTGTTGATCAGCCTTGGCTTTTTTTTTTCTTTTTTTGTTTTGATGCTTCCACAGTTCATGGAAAGAAAAAAAAAAAAAGGAGGTCTTTTTTTATGTTGCAGCATCAGTTTGAATTCTACTTCAGGCACGTTCTTCTGTGACACTGTAAAAGAGTATGTGTACAGTTTCGTGTGGTGTCAGTGTTCACTTTGTTCGACCGTCCATTGAGTTTTCATTTCGGACTGCGGAATGGATTTTTTTTTTTTATTTTTCGTGAAGACAGTATTTTAATATATGTAAAAAGATTTAAGTTAAGTTTTCTCTGTATATATCATGAGATCATTTTTGATTAAATATTATTTGAGGTGTTCATGTCGCTTGCGTGTGTGCTTAATTCAACACTCAATCCGTTGATAAATTCTGATTTACAGTTTGTTACATTTATTACAAATCGGCTCCACCCGTAAAAATAGGCATCATATATTTAATATATAAATAAAACCCATCGATTTAATACTTAGCATACTACTTAATGTGATTAAATAAAACTATGAAAATCCTGAAAGAGTTAACGTATTAGTAGTTATAGGGTGTATGCTTCTTCAGTCTTTCAGTCACGTGTCATTGGCATCACTGAACGGCTTCATCCTCTCAGCGTTGAGCCGTCGTCTTACGGTGCTGCCACGGTTGCTTTACCTCCGTCAACATTCATGTATATTTTTGTATCTGCGCAAGAGGAAAAAAAGGCCACGTTAGAGTTCAAAAGCTGCAACACGCTCCCGACTCCTACCCCAGAGCTCGGCCTCGCCGTACAACAACAACAATACGCAGGCAGCTGTGACATTTACCCTCAGCTGGTCGCTTGGCTCTTTGGTAACATCTGAAGCACATGGCCAAGAGGAGGGCCTCGGCACACTGGAACATGATGTACAACAGGGGGAAGAGAAACATGGGTCCGATGACATGCATGGGAAAGGCCACCTTGAGGATGGCGGTGCACAGCTGGATGTTTTGACACCCTGTCTCCATGGAGATGGTCCTGCTGCATCTAAGCAGAAGGGAGGCAATATTAGGTCTCTTAACGCTCAAGTGTACCAGTTTTATCGCAGATGACTCTTCACTTCTGTATGAGAATACTGGCAGAACGTACAAAATCATAATGCAGAAAAATGTATTGTTTTCTTGGGGTGTTGCATTCAAATGTAACTCTCTGAATGGTAAGAAACGGATTCTATTTGCACTTCCATCTTTTACAGAGCATCATATTTCCTAAACTCGTAATAATACAGATGTACAATATTTTTTTCTGAAATTTCATAAAGAAAAAAATCACAGCAAATGTAACGTGGATGCCTACATATACCATTTAAAATAAGATATGACTGTGTACAGCATTACCGCTGAGTATATTTTATTAATGTGCAAAAATCAAACTCACATTATACTTTTACATTATCCTAATTTAAATATTCACTCATCACAAAAATCCTCTAATTGTACAAAAGAATGCCCTTTGGTTGAACCGCTCAGGTATCACGCATTGTGCAGTTGCGGCATTGTTGCTTGATGTTACAACAAAAGGAACCCAGGAAGACGGGCGAAAACGCGGCCATAAAGTTAAATTTACTCCTGACAGCTGTGACGCACAACAGCCCTGAACATTTTAATTTTAGAGCAGCCATAGATTCAGTTTGGTCTGCACATTGTATAAAATGAGAGGCAAAATAAGCCTACATTCCTCCGGCTCTTTGTGAACACATAGTTTGAGATTAAGACACGATCGGAGCCAAAGAGCGGTGTGCTGAGTGTGTATTTGCTTACTGTGGACTGACTCTGCATACTACAGACATGACGTATCCCATCGTGAACCCAATCATTGGCATCAGCGCAGCCACCAACAGAATATCTGGTGTGAGGATCATCCATATGACATCTTTGACTATTTGGGCGGACAGGATGGAAACTATGATGGAGAAGATGATCAAGAGGCTGAGACCGACCTGTGGAGAGAGAGCGCTGTAGCCGTCAGTTTGTTTTCTCTAGCCAATATCGCGTGAATATCTGCATCAGAACTCTCGCCAACTTCAACAAACATCATCTGAGAGCAACCAGATCTGGAACTTAGTTGCCTGCGAAGAACCAACAACTTCCTGCTGTAATTAACCTTCCTGTTTATTTGGACCACGAGTTACACTCACACTATGTGGTGAATAAACAGTAAACAGGCCTCTTCCACGGAAGACGTTTTTTTACACAGGCATTAAATGTAGCTGCTTCATTATGTTGCTGTTTAAATAGAATAGAACTGTTCAGTTCTTTTTCCTGCTCTGACAAGGAAATGGATTCTTACATTTGTCACAGTTGACGAGTATTTTGGTGTGTAGTGATTAATGATAATCCCAACAGCACAAGGCAGCAGGGTCAGTGTGAGGGCAGTGATGATGCCCACATATGGTACGGCATTTTCCAGACCAGTGAAGCCTTGGCTGAAGATATAAAGCAGCAAAGGCATCAGACCCAGGGCAGCGATGCAGGAGCAACTGGTCATCACAATACTGGGACGGAATCCAAAAGAAAAAGAATTATTAAACTGACAAGTCCCAAATGGACACTTCTGTTTACTGACAGTCTAGTTGCCCTGACCTAGCAAAAGTAGCAAACTATGGGAAACAGGAATCAGTTACCTGAGGTTCATGTCGCCTTTCATGGCCAGAGAAAAAATATTTGATAGGCTTCCCCCTGGACAGCAGCCACAGATGAGCACGGTCACAGACTTTATGGGATCCATCTGCAGGAGTTTGGCCAGGCTGAAAGCTGTGAGGGGCATGATGCAGAACTGGGCCAGCAGAGCGATGGCCACTCCCTTTGGTTTGATTAAGTGGGCCTTAATTTTAGAAATCTCCATCTTGCAGCCAAGGGATATCATGGTGATCAAGAGGATGACGATGACCAAAATATTGATGGCTTGATTTATGGGTTTTGAGATCTTCATAAGGTCAATTGTTCCGTTGCCAGAAACATTTCCAGCCTTAGTCAACCTCTCGTATACATCCGTCACGTTCATCCTGGATCTTGTTCCACCACCTTCTTTACTGTGCTGTGACTTTCTCCTGTAACACAAAGCAAACTAAACACATTACCCTCTGAGATTTTAATATTTCAGAATGGTCTACATATTCTGAACTACACAGCATTTTGTAACCTGATAGCATTTTTGACCTATACAGAATGTGTACGTAACCTGCAGGCAAAGTTACAAAAATACACTTCTGTAATGGAAGATTTTAAAGGACCAGTCTGCAGGATTTAGTGGCACCTAGTGGTGAGGCGGCAAGTTGCAACCAACTAAATACTCCTCTCTTTACAATCATGTAGGAAAACCTACAGTAGTTGCCACTTCAATGAAGTAATCCTCACTGTAGCCAACATTTGGTTAGTTAGAAACCTTGCAATGTTCATATGTCAGACTCATTCTAATGTGAATGCGCCTAAGAGCACTCGTCTGCATTGTCCACTGAAGTGTTCCTCAAGCACCTGTTACCTGTATGTATGTATTTATTTAAAAGATTTAAAAGATTCAACTAGTTGAATTAGTAGTTAGTAGTAATTAGTAGTAGCATCATATTGACAACTTTTAAAAATTAATTGTAGCCTGTTGATTTTAGTGTGAATGCAACAACTGACAAAAACACAATGACTCGTAGTAAGAGGCCATTGTGTATGAATGAAAACATGAATACATTGCAGCCATAGATTTCCACTCAATTCCAGTGTTCGTGGGAGCAACCCGTAGACTGTAAAGAAAAGCGCACACCATGACAGATCCTCAAAAGTGAATCCAAAACATGTTGAGGTCCTGGTGGCTGGCTGCAGTGCACGTCATAGGCTCCACCCCCTCCATGGGACAAACTAATACACTACAAAATATTTTATCAAATATTTTTCGTCCAAAGATTGTTTCCCTTATTTTAAATATTAATGTTCTACGGTATCCTTTTTTTTAGGATTTGTATTGAGGGTATTTACGTCAAATTCATTTTTGACTTTGTGAGATTGTAAGTGTATTCATTAGCTAGCTAAAAGTCAGCAATAGGTAATCTATAAAGTATAGACGGGTCATCAATAACAGGGAGACTCTGACTCCCAACTCTGAATTTACAACTCCGTGTGTCTATGACTTTCTTTAACAATGGCAGGAAGTGGAGTTCTTTCAGACTATACAGCAACCTCACATCAAAGTAATTATATATATATATAGTTTGGAGACACCTTCTCATTGAATTTAAGTGAACCTTCAAAGCGAGGAATCTCAGCTAGAGCTGCCTCTGCACAGAAATGTTCCTAACCCGTAAAGTATTTGTGTCTGCTGACTGACACCCGCTGTTACTGTTGTAGAAAGTAAAGCAGCATGATGAAAAACCAGCCAACAGAAGAAACTTGCAGACATGTTGGCGCACTTAACATTCATGCCATGTCGTCACTAGAGGAAAAAACAAGCCATTACTCAAGCGGAGTAGAAGTCTTTCAACAAAGGAGCTGAATCCTGAAAATGGCAAAGCCACAACAAATATAATAAATGTATGGTTGTTTATAATATATTATTTATAATACATTTTTTCTTTCCTACCATTCTCATTAGGTTTTTTTCCCAGAAAGAATAACTATTCAAAAGTGTAAAAATGCCCAGGCAGCTTTTTCCTATAAAAAGCCTATGTCAAAAAGCCCATATATACTCAGTAAAAATGCTTTACTATTGATAGTAGGTGATATCTTACAACAATATCTAACAATCCAGTCACACAATTTTATCTCCTAATACAATCGGCGAATGTTCTGATGACATGAAAACAATAGAGTATCCTGATGCCCAAACTGATAAATACTCACAAAACAACCCACATTGGCAAACTAAAGGACATTCCAGCGTGAGAAATGTAGTTTACTTTAATACAACTCTACAGCTTCATTTCATATAAAAAGTGTCACTCTTACCCTTTTAACAGAGTTGTTGTCATAAAATGTGATAAAGGCAATTATTTTTTTTGTTTTTTTTGTTTTTTTTTACCTTCATTTCATTCCTCCGGCTGCAGCTTCAAAGCGGGCTCACCCACACACACTCGTTCCCATCTCGACTCTCACTCGTCTGTCTGACTGCTTTTCTCTGAGTTTGGCACCCCGTATCCTCCCCTCTCCGTCACATGGCCTCGCCACAACATGGTTGGCGTAAACGCTTTGTTCTGCTCCAAAAGTAAACAAAAATACCTTCTCTGGCACTCATCTGTTTTGGGTTTCATGTGTTTCGTGCACATCCTTTGAGGGAATCCAGCATTTGAGCAAATTTACTGGGAGTGACTTTCTATCCTCCGCGACCTGTTCCTGTAGATTCTCTTTTAAGTGTAACCGTGGGAAAGTTTGAAAATTAGTGGGCCTGACAGTGTGGAAGAAAATAATTGCTTCTCTAAGTTGGAAGAGCATTCCTATTCATTTGACCTCTCTTGGATGTGTAAACAGACCTTTAATTAATATTATGCAACCAACCAGTTATCTTGGCCAGAGTGGCAAGTCCTTTCAACAGGGGGCCCTTTTTAATTGTGAAACTGAGCTGCTTTTGTTAAAAGTGGACTCAATACATAGAATAAGACTAGCATGTTGTTGCCCCAGTCTCTGAAGTATGGTGAAGATTAGGTCAAAGTTAAGGGGCCACTTCTTAAAATTCCCATGCACCTCACGTGCTGCCGTTCAATGGAATGTCTAACAGGGCTCACAGGCTGATATAAATGTGGCTTAAACTTTCTACATCCCCCCCAAAAGCACATGATTCAAATAACAAACGTGAATTAAGGACTGTGCTGAACTGAACATAGAGAGTAAGGAAAGTGGAAAACAACAGGGATGGAAATCCTCTCCAGATTTTTGCCTCGTCAATGAATCGGAAAATGAAGAACAGTGAAGAAGAGGTGGTTCTAAAAAGAAATGAGGACTAGATCATATTTGGGGGGGATCACGAATGGGTTGCATTACCAGCCAGTTTTGGCAAAGAACCTTCCATTGTTTGTTAGAAAACTGAAAATCAGTTCTGGATTTCAAATGATTTTGGCCATTAAACGTGGAGTGCCACAGATATCTATCCCTGGCCCACCTCTGGTTACACTGTACTAACATAATTTTTCTCACTTATCTCATCTTCTATACCGCTTAATCCTGCACTAGGGTCGCCACCGAGCCCCTGTGCCACCCCATTCTTCTCACTTAGTACTTCAAAATTCTTTTTTGCTGATGATACTGTGGTGTTTTATATACCTTGGGCCCATTCAGTGCAGGCTCTGACTCTTCAGTTTTCTGAATCGCCTGATAACCACAGACACATAATGACTGACTAATTTAAATACTTAGGAATCTTTCTAGACTGTAATATAAAATTCACTTTAAACAAGTGGCAGAGAAAAATTGAAGCTGAAGCTCAGAATTATTTACAGGCTGAAATGCTGACCTTCCTTTTCACTCAAATCGTCACCTTGCACTTGATAATAAATGATACATTCTGTATTCACGATCGTTCTCTGCACCACAAGGTTGAATGGCGTTGCTGATGGACAAGAAGAATGAATCATGGTGCGATATTAATGTGTTAGTCTCTGACAGTCAAGTGAGTATTGACTTCTGACTTTTTCTGTTCCTAGGTCTGACTTGAAAATGATCCCTCGAGTTCCCTTACATTATCCGATGGTAGAGATTAAATGATAATGTCTTTATAATGAAGAGAGGAAATACTGAACAGACAAAGATGCAGTGGCTTGCAGGCAGCACGGGGGATGCCATTCAATCTTATGCTTAATGCTACATGTGTTGTTGTTCTGCTTTTAGAAATATGAAATAATGCATGCAAGATTATATTAATTATGTTGTTGACCATTGTTGTTTAGTTAATTCAAATAACGTAACATATTCCTGACACCGAAGGATATATCGCTGCAGTGCTCCAATAGTGACAGCAGCGATATCACGCTGCAGAAGCTATTTAAAGGTCTTATGGAGGCAAACGAGCAGCTCTGGATGGTTGGTGGGGGAGGGCTCCTGAAGTGAGCTAGGCCACCATCTGGCTTCATAATCATATGCTGGGAAAAGAGGAAGGGACTAGTTGTTGTAGCACACAATGTCCAACGCTAGACTCTAGCACAATGCCCTTTATACTACAGAATCATGTTTGTATCAACTCTGTATGTGTAGAAAATATGTGGCATTTGACATGGGTATGTGGGTTTAATGCATTTATTAATTAAAATTATTAGTATATTAGCCCTTATGTATATTTCTATATAACATCAAACACTGTGGTCTGCTGGAGAAAAAAATAAAAAGATTGAAAGTAGTGGTGGGCAGATTGATACTGAAATATACCTCTGATACGAGATCCTTATGGTCTAAAAATCGATTCTCAGTCATGTCACTGGGGGTGATGTATATTATTTACAGGAAAACAGAGCAAAGTAACTAAAGAATATGAGGCCTCTACGGCAATATAGCTACTTCTGAGTTTAAAGTAAATAAATAAATTACTGTGGTGTCTTATATTAATTATGAGGCTATGATTTGAAATACACTATTTTTATTTTTTAGATTTTCCAGACACATTAGGTGTATTTGCACAAAGTATCGGTATCAGATCGGCATCACCGATACCAGCCTGAATTTTACAGAGTATCCGATCGGAAAGGGAATCGGTGAGATCACTAATAACTGACAGTTCTCTCGAGGATGCTGTGTTTGCAAGTTGTGGGATGTAAAGCCCCAGTATTGTTCCCGCGGACGCTTGGGAAATGTAGTTCAAATTCCTGAAACGAAACCAACAGAAACTGGGCAGCGTGTCGCTAACCGACCTCATTTCCCACAAGGCCTCGCTTTGTCGCGCCTGCGCCGTGCGTGTTTTCCCGTCCATGTGTAGGCGAATCACGTGTAGCAGCACCAGGGAGAGCTGTTGGTCGTCATGTCTCTGCTGTAGCAGAGCTCCGAGTCTCAGTATTCGCCTCCAGTTGTCGCCGCAATTTGTTTTGACAGCTGCTTGTTTTCTTTTTTTTGGTCACACTTTTATTTTATTTTTATTTTTAATTTTTTAGCCGAAGAATGAGTGAAAACGATGACATCGAAGTCGACAGCGATGTATGTGTTTTAGTTTTCCTCTAGAAGTAGCTAGCACGTCTGCTAGCACAAACAGCAACTTTATCACTCCTGCAAACCTACGCTATCTGATCAAGCTAGCACGCTAGCTAGGCTCCTCAGCTAACACTGGATCTTGATTTTAAAAAAAAAATAACAGGAGGATATCTGGGAAATAGTTTTTTTTAAAACGAACTGGCAGGTTCATGAAAGTTAAAGTCACGAATCTGGTGGTTAAACTGCGTCGCGTTGCTGCGTTGTAGTGGAGCGACACTGGTTGTTCTTGTGAGGAAGCTCGGCACAAGACGACACCAGCTTGTTTAGTAATTTGACAGCACTTCTTATCTCGATCGTCCGAGTCCTCGCTCGGTGTAAACGCTCCGTAACCGAAATAAACCCCCTCTGTTTGGAAGCGTTGGGGCTGCGGACGTGAATTGAAAACACGGTGCGACAGTCGGGGACAGCAGTTAAGCTGTTGCTGCAAGCAAGGTCAGCTCATCTGAGAGGAGCTGATCCGAGCTGGCCCGTTTAGGATGTGCCTGTGTAGGAACAGCTTGTTCCCAAATTAAAATTGCAAATACGGGTTCCTTGGCTTTGCTCGGCACACATTTAAGTGGAGCTTCTGTTCATCTTATGCCAGTCATCAAACGCCAGTCTTCCTATATATAGCAGCCTTGATGAATATGTGTCAGGCAAACATTTCCAACTCCTTGTTTGCGTTGTGTGTGTATTTAAATAATTTATAAATGTGTCAAAGACTGCACCTAATGTACTTTTGTACTTTTAGTAACTGATGTAAAGAAGGAGTGAGTGGGGTTAAAGTACTCTATGTTCTCTGTTATTGCCAGATCTAACAGATTAGCTTCCACTGCAGTAGCCTGCAACGTAGACAGGAGACCAGAGCTGACTTCATGTTATTGTTATTTGTGATGGAGGAGCTGCCAAGTTCGCCTGTGTTCCTCCCCCTGCAGCCACATGCACGTTTTTTTTTTTATTATTATTATTTTTTTTTATATTCTTGTGTGCCACTAGTGCTACGGCAAAATACACTGCAGTTGCAACAACACACCTATTGTGCACACTAGAAAAATCTGCAGCGTCTTTCCTCCTTGAAGTGTGCTTTTAATGTAGTAACAAATTATGTCAGATCGTCCACGGTCAAATGTATATATACATATATATATATATGGCTTGCCCTTCCCCATGTTATTGAGCTGGGCTCTTAAGCTTTAGATCCTCATAGAGCCACTATACACAGGTCATGTACCACTGAAGAAAGGCAGATGTTCTGTTTTCTTTTCATTCATTTGAAATATTTATATTTTAATTATCACTGAAAGCCTGATTTGCTCCTAAACTACTGTTACCCGGGGAGCTTTACTAGTTTCATTTCTAACAATTGAGGTCAAAGGGCTGTGATCTTAATCCTTCGTGAATCCGACATGTTGTTAATTATAAGTAAGTCCTGCTTATGAACGACTTTCTCGGGACGCAAAGGACCTGTAATAATATCCCAGCGTGAATGACAAAAAGAAAAAGAAACGATGCCCAAGTTTGATACAGTCATTGAAGACACATGTCTTTTTGACAATTGATCATCAGCTGAAATTTTATAATTGTCATGACCCCAGAAAAAGTCACGCATTCACATGTGTCAAAGCGTATTTGCTACATTATGAGGCTTAAATGAAGTAAAGTTGTACGTGAAATGTTTGACCTACACATCAGTGCAGTCTGTACACAGCTCCTAACTGAATGTGTTTTATATTAGTACTGCAGTTGGTCTTATCTGTAGGCAGCAGGGGTACTGTCAGTGCTCTTCCCTTGTTCTTGCCTTCGCCTTCATCCGGTCCTGGCTGTTGCCACTTATCTACAATAAAATGTTCTATTTTGAAACAGCATCTAGTCTCGGCTTACTGACAGGTTCAGTAAAGGTACGACGTGGTGAGGAGTCAGACAGTAAATATAGACCACTTTTCCTCAGCACAAACTCTGTGACATGTATGATGGAGCGGTGAATGACAGCTCAGGATGTGTTTTCAACCACTTAAGCTGACAGACAATATAAAACTGATGTATGATGTAAGAACTGTGAGATTTAGACATCTAAATCTAAATGTTTCTGTTATGTTACAGAATTCACACGAACAGCTTTCTTCTTTAAGAAACACCATCGTAAATGTTGCTTTTGTCTCTGCAGGCAGACAAGCGAGCACATCATAATGCGCTGGAGCGCAAACGCAGGGACCACATTAAAGACAGCTTTCACAGTTTACGAGATTCTGTGCCTTCGTTACAAGGGGAAAAGGTGAGAGGAAAATGACAAAACATGTTTTTTTTAACACTGACACTGTATCTGCTAAGAAAACAAAGACTTTTTTCAATATTTTTTAAACTCAAATATTATGTTATTTTCCTGTCTGTGCCGCGTTTCTGTTATTGTGTCACATTGCATATTCCACCTTAAACTCCAATAAACATCTATTTTTTTGTACCTTCATTCAAATGGTGTAATCCAGGTTTATGGAAGTTTTACTGTACCATCAGAGTTTGAATAGGAATTGCTAGGTAAATTTAGTTTACATAAAACAATCAACATCACAAAAAGTTCAACCTCATAAAATTCAACATAAAAAAATAAAATTCAACCTCAAAAAAATCAACCTCAAAACAAAACAACAACCTCAAAGCGTCAACCTCCAAATTTCAGCCACAAACCTTCAACCTCAAGCTTTCAACCTCTGAAAAAGCTGGACTTAACTTTATCTACATTGAACTTTTAATGAAGTAGCGTTGTTGAAAACTGAGTTAAAACATAGCCAGTAACTGGCTGTGAGCATCTTAACCCTCAGCAGCTACGAACGACAAGCCAGTCTGAACTGAGCAGCTCCGCAGTGACGCCTGTAATGCGTTACTTAGTAATGCATTACAGGCGTCACTGTCACCAGTAATCAGAGTACTGAGTTGCTTATCCAACTCGCTGTGCGTTACTATTTTTGTACATTTCCTGAGTAAAAAGGTATGTTATTGCTTTCTTCTTATACATTTTACCACTGCTGCTGTATGTCATCGCTGGTAAAATATATTGTTTTTCCCATTTCTTTCTTCTCGATGATGAATTTTATGAGGTTGAATTTTTTTTATGTAGATTTTTTTTATGTAAACTTTGTACATAAAAACGTTTTTTTAATTTACCTAGCAATTCATATTCAAACTCTGATGGCACAGAAAAACTTCCATACAGGTTGTGGTATGTCTAAAATAAGGTAAAAGGCAGCTGGACTAGTTTGAGATAGATACATCCGACACGAGAGAAGACGTTTATCTGTTCAAGGTAGCTTACCAGCTCTCCAAATTCCAGTGCAGAAAGTCAGCTTCTCAAGCGCATTGGAGGGGTGTCCCAGATCAGAATGAGAGGAGTTTCACAAGATGACAGGGATCCACATATGAAAATAATGACTTCAGCTGTGCACACTGTAAGGAGGGGCTTGCACACTTACATGTGCATTGTTTGGCATCCTCTGTTAAAGAAAAAAAAAAACCTAGGGTGGTCACTGAAATCTCCTGAAACTAACAGCAGTAATAATAAATAAGAATGTACTGAAAATT
Organism: Mugil cephalus; assembly: GCF_022458985.1. NCBI lineage: Eukaryota > Metazoa > Chordata > Actinopteri > Mugiliformes > Mugilidae > Mugil > Mugil cephalus. The sequence continues at coordinate 9,547,354 of NC_061786.1, forward strand.
GGCAAATGGTTCATTAAAATAAATAAATAAATAAATAAATAAATAAGGATACTGGCCTGGACAGAAATGATTGCCCCCTAGAAAAGCTTGAAAATAGTTTGAACATAGAGACAAGATAAACTCAGATTAGAGTCCCGGATGTCTTCAAACTGCCTATTTAAAGGGTGAACAGTGGTCACTAAGGAGAGAGTTGTCCCCGGGAGATTAGAAACAAAATTATAGGCAAACATGTTAAAGTTAAAGCAGCGTTTCCCACAAAAAGACACTACGTCTTAGTAAAAGCCCCTAATCACGATGGTATCCCAACTATTAGAAACTATTTATATGTTATATGACTGTTTATAGAGCATGCATTTCATATTAGCACTGTAATTATTGTAATTACTGTAATAATGCGGATATATATAGTATTTAGTGACTAATAGCAGCCGCCTGTGCAGTTGACTTACATGGATACCAAACAAAAGCTGTTGAGACGTGGCGTTCTACGGACAAATGTATGTAAGATTAAGTAATGCATTAGTGAATAAAGCATGTTTTTAACTGTTGAATTTCAATCTAATTGGGGGGCGGGTGGGCTTTGAGGACAGAAGATTTTGAGAGCAATAAGAAAAAAATATTCCAATTTGTTATGAGACCATGGCGTAAGTAAGTAAGTATGGAGTAAATTAGACCCTAGCAGGCTGCCGTAGGTTTACCATTGTATGGGAAACACTGGTAAAGGCTATAAAACCATCTCCAAGCAGCTTCAGCCTCCAGCCCTTTAACTAAAGTTGCACGTATTATTCAGAAGTTTATGGTCCACGGGACTGTAGCCAAAGCACACAGTGTTTTGAGTCAGTGCGTGGTACAATTCAACCTCGAGGCTATCAAGGCATTTTTGAGCAAAATAAGCTGGTCAGTGTCGGAAAGCTTGGTGTCGACTGTAGGTCACGGCTCCTCCAACGGGACAAAGACCCAAAACAAACAGCTGCAACACAAGAATGGCCGAGGACAAAACTCTGGACTGTTCTGAAGTGGCCGTCCATGAGGCCTGCTGTGGATGACGCTGAAACATGCAGACTGGAGCCAAAATACAGTGCCTGTCAGCAGGCCCAGAAGTCTCACCGAGAGTTATAGAAATCACTTGATTGCAGTGATGCAGCCTCAGAATATTAAGGGGTACCATCGTTTTTGCCCAGGCCATTTTCATTAGTTTGATTTTTAAAATGATTTTGTTGAACCACAGTTCAAAGTGTCTTTTTCCAGTTTTATCTTTTTCCAGTTATTTCATTGACCACCGTGGGATTTCCTCTCTTTAACAGAAGGATACCAAACTGTTTTGTGAACGTCTATGAACATTCTACGTTTCTGCATAAAAAATGATAAAAGAACTTTCTGAGGACCTCAGAGAAAGAGCCATTGTTGATCATCAAACTTTTTAAAAAGCAGGAGATGCGTCAAAGCTGCCAAAAACATACTAGTATATGTTAGAGTTTACACCATCACACCTCTTTTTTAGTTTTTTTAAGATCTGATCAGGACCTGGGTCAGTCTTTATATGATATTAAAAGATATCGGTATCAGATTGGGGGCCATCGCTAACATATATACATCATACAATTTGAGCAGATGAGTTGTTTAAAAGACTGGCAACACGTTTGATGAAGTTGAGCCTCAAGTGGCCATTAGAGGAACTGCAGTTTCTAGCACTACATGCAGCTTTATTTTTTAAGGCTGGAAGTTGCTATTTGCTTCCCATAGATCTTGCAAATGCTCAGTCACATGTTTGGTGTCTGACTTAAGATCACTGCCATGTTCCTTAAGTCTTTTCATCCAGTTGTTGTGGTGTAGTAGGATGTAGTAGTCCTGAATGAACAGGAACAAAATGAGTCAGTTGCTCATCCTGACAATGGTTTTAATGTCGTCACTGAGTACATGTGTAACACTGTGATGTCTGGAATGTTCTCTGTGCAATTGATAAGACAAGAATGTATTATATGTTCTGTTACAAAGACAATGACCCAAGGCTCAGTGACATTTCTGCTCACAGAATTTTGTTAAACAGGCCTCCCGAGCACAGATTCTAGACAAAGCCACGGAGTACATCCAGTTCATGAGGCGAAAAAACCACACACACCAGCAAGACATTGACGACTTAAAGAAGCAGAATGCACTCCTGGAGCAGCAGGGTAAGTGGGCGAACTCTGCAAAGAATTATTTTTAATGTGATGCAGGCCCTCAGTTTTATGTGACCGTGCTTCCGCCTCGCTGTCTTTGTGCGCCGCTCACAGTTCGTGCGCTGGAGAAGGCCAAGGGGAACACCCAGCTCCAGGCGAACTACTCTTCCGAAAGCAGCTTGTACACAAACCGCAAAGGAAGCGCGGTGTCCGCCTTCGACGGCGGCTCCGACTCCAGCTCCGAGTCGGAGCCGGACGAGCCGCCCAACAGGAAGAAGCTGCGCGTGGAGCCCAGCTAGACCCGGGCGGCGGTCGGCCGTCGAGACGAACTCTTTTTACCCACCAGCCCAAGCTCTTTTTACCTGTCCGCACCCAGTCCAGCCTTCTTAACGCCAGTCCAGAGGACAAGGTGGTGACTGTGTGAGAGAGGTGCTACTATGTATAAAACGCTTCTACCTTCCTTTATCCTCCTGCCAAGCATCCTGAAGCATCCCGTCACTCCTTCCGTGGATCCCCAAAGTAAGGCAGCTCTGCAGTTTTGAAGGACCCCGCGCTTTTCAAACCTCTCGATAACCGTTTATAATCACACGTGGGGATGATGACAAGGTTTGATGCCGTGAAAAAAAAGAAAAAAAACATCCCTTTCTTTCTTTTAGGTTGTTTTGGGCAACCCCTGTTATCGACTACACGACCGTTGACGATTTTTAATACGCTTATTTTTCCAGAAAGGAATGTGAAGTTGCTTTTGAAAATGAAACGAAAAAAAACTTGCATCTTCCTAACTCTGTTGCGGAAGAGGCGGCCCTCCTTATTCTGTGCAGGTGACTGAAGTTTTTGTCTTTGAAATGTTTGTGTAATCAAATAAATTCTTCTATTTATAGTGACACACCAAAATTAATTTCCTGCCCTCGTCTCAACTCCATCATGTCCGACCTGAGATTCTCCAGAAAACTCGTGAGGATAATCGAGTCGACCTGGTGGATTTCCGCAGGTTCGACTACTTACTTTCCTGTTTTTATTATTAAATAAAACGTGGGTATATTAAAAAAAAAAAAGGAATCCTCTAATGGATACTGAATGTTACACAATACAGTTACAGGACAGTGACCTTTATTTTTGTTAATGGAAGTCCATTTCTGTGTGTAGTATATTACACTGTATACTCTTAAATGGTGTCAGTTCTGCGAAAGAAATGCCTTCCCTCCAAATATTTGCCTGTGCTGGGAATGTTTCTCATTTTTCTTTATCACAGAGGTTAAACTAGTGTGTACATAATCAATATTTGTCGTTCCATTCCATGGAAATTACAGGTATGTTGTACATACTGCCAATGGTTGTCTTGCAAGTTGAGGCATACCTTTATTATGAGACTATAAATAAAACTATTTTATCCTTTTTGGATGCACGCGTGGCTGAACGTGTTTTAAATGACGTCTTGTTCGAGGCAGAAATCACAGCTGCGTTTCTTGGTGTTATATATCTGTAGGTTGAATGATGCGTTCATTAAATAATCTGGCTCGATTATTGACATTTTTAATACTCTGATAATGGAAGTAATGCGTTAACGCGTCCAGTCCTTCAGTGTCTAGGGAGCAGTTTGAAAGGTGGGGTCATGGTAAGTTATGCACAGATTTAAAAGAGGACCACGGGTTTGGCTACTTTACCACCAAGAAGAAAGAAATTATTTTTCTCCAAATTATATGGACTTTGCATGCCAGTAACATCTACAGCTGTAGTCACGTTCACATTTATGGTGACCAGTCAAAGTTAACACCATGAAAGGTTTTAAAAACAGCAATATAAAGCCAGTAAAGCCAGTGTTCGGGTTGGGGTATGTGGTGATTTCAAATGGTTGTGACGAGCTGAGGAACTTCTCTGTTGATTGAGAACAATTTCCTCCTCCTTCAGCTAAACCACGGGTATCAAATAAAACAAAAAACGTCCCACCAAAGGGTCCACTCTGGCCCAAGGGATGGATTTCATTCATTCATTCATTCATTCATTCATTCATTCATTCATTCATTTATTGCTGGCACTGCTTGTCCTCTGGATGGAGGGTCTATAAGTGTTAATCTCAACTAGTCCCTATAAATGTGGTCGCGACTTCAGCTGTAGATGCTCAGAAATTACATTGAAGCCGTTAACTCCAATTTTTCCAATAAAAGTTGCTGCTATCCTTAGGGTTCACACAGTTTCAGTGAGAGTTGTGAACATAACACAGAGCTGAGATGTAGAACTATATAGAAATTGCACTGTTTCTTTAAAAAAATTCCAGTTATTAATGAAATGCAAACACTTTCATAATGTACTTCTTTGCACTAAAACAAAGAAAGATCGAGCTGGGCCGTATGTAGCCTCTCAGCTAAACAAACAAATTGCTCTCAGATTACCTTAAAAGGGCATCGACACAAACGCGACTACAGGGCTTTTTTTTGGCTCTGACGTTGACTTATTAGAGATGTTATGCTAACAAGCAGATGGGTTCAGGACAGGTTTTGTAAAATGTCGCTGATATAACCTGATATATAATTAAAAAAAAAAAAGAAATTGAAATATGATTGTTAAAAAAAAAACATTTTACTACGTTAAAGTATATAATTTGGAAAAAAGCTGTCTGGTCCAGAGGATTTTAGAATTTAAGTTGCAGCTGTCACAAAAAGAAGTCTGCTTTGAATATTTATTCAAATGAGGTCGAATGAACGTTTTAGTAAATAAATTATGTATTTGTTTTTTGTGGTGACACACATGTTAAGTTTTGACCTGTCTCCAGTTTCCCGTCTCTGTGGTCTCCTCCTTGCAGATCATCTTTGGACATTATTACCAATGTACTTTAAGGTAAAGGTGAGAAAATAACTAGAAATATTGATGATGAGGCCACTATAATATTTTTGAGTCATTAAACCAGCAAGACCTTTGTCTTGACATTTTAAGAAACACTGGGTCATGCAGCAAGACAACAAGCCAAGTTGTTAAGTGAGTGATTAAAGAAGAATAAAATTAATGTTTTAAAATGCCCAAGTCAATGAGTTGGCCTTAATCCGTCAGAAATGTTGCTGAATGACCTGAAGCACAACATCCATGCGAGGAAACCCACCAACATCTGAGAACTGAAGTGGTTCTGATCTGAGCAACCGTTAAAATGCATCTAAGAACGTGGACGACTGAAGAGAAGCTGCTGTCGCTACAGAACAAGGAGGTCACATCAGATAGTGAAAACAACTTACAGATACATCAATTAGGCACAATATTGTAACCACTGACAGGTGAAGTAAATAACTTTGACCGTTTTGTGACAATGCGGAAACTCTTGAACCTGGCATTCGTGTGGATGTTACTTAGACATGCAGCACCTGAAATCGATCGATACCAACGTAATGAGGTCGATGTTTAAGTTTCAGGTTCTCTCTTGTAAAACTGAAGTGATGTGTCTGTGAAGGTTCTCAGTCATCCGGATTACAGTGTACTCCAAAAGCCTCTAAATGAACTAGATTCCATGCTATTTTACGTACTATAACAAGCCTGATCCACAGAGGCCCCTCCCCTCATCACATAGGACCCAAAGGCCCCCACTAACAACATTATGTTAACAGACACCACAGGACACCCTCAGAAGACCTCATGTCTATTCTCTGATGAGTCACAACTGTTTCGGAGGCACAAGGGAGACCTATACAATATTAAGAAGGTGGTCATAATGTGATGGCTCATATATATGTGTACAAATGATTCATCTTCTCAGTTACATGAGTGCACAAGACTAATACATTTCACTTGTTTGTCTGGGTTCTCTTTGCCCATTTTCAGGACTTGTGTGGATATCCGCTGATGTCATGACTCATTCTTCTATTTAGAGGGCTGTTCTTGCTTGTTCCTCATAAGCTGCCGAAGCAAAATTCTTCATTTTCAATATATATGATAAATAAAACGGTGACAGGATGCGTTTTACCTCGGTGACTACCTTTTGTACAATTTGCTGGTCATATTTTCTTGTACCTTTGAATGCAGGGGTCTGGTTGTAATGGGATTACTTAAGTAAATGACCTAAATACTGAAAACTGCACCTGAGACACAAGTCATTGTGTAAATATTGGAATTCGGGTGATGCGTCTTCAAGGATGCAGGTACAATGCTGCCTTCCAAGACCGTAGGAAATTGCAGGAATAGGATACAAGAAGTATTGGGAGGCACAAAATACAAATACAACTAAAATACATCAACATCTATGCGGTGACTGTTACAGAGCAGATAACGCGTCAGATATCTTATAAAAACTTTTAGCTGAATTAGAAATGACGGAATAAACTTTGCCGCGAGGACAGCGTGCCCTCCGAGCTCAGAAAGCTCCCAGGGGGGCTCTGAAGGCACCATCCGTTTCAGCCAGCAGCCGCCGCAGAACTGTCATGTTTTCCCTCATATGTTAGGGGTCGTGTCATTATTTATGTATTTATTTATTTATTTTTAGCCATGTCTAAACAGTACGACGTTTTGTTCAGGCTGCTCATGCTCGGAGACTCGGGGGTCGGGAAGACGTGCATGCTGCGCAGGTTCACAGAGAGCGAATTCGACTCTGCACATATTTCCACCATCGGTAAGCAATCCAACAAGTTTTCAGTGACGCCCGTTTCCAAGCTCATCATGCTGTTTCGCCACAGGTTGAACCGGATAAACACCTACGAGCACCGTGAAAGGTGTTCGTGGTTTTTTGTAGTTTGTGTTTTGCAGTTATTGCGGTTTTCAGAACTTGTTTAGTACAAGTTTCCATTGTGTTCCAAGCAGAAGTTGCAGGCCTGTTTAGTCAGGAGGATTAGTACAAATTGCCTCAAGCCATAACCGACTTAACCGATCATGGCTGTCCTGGGCCAACTACATTTTCTAATGGTGATATAAACCCAAACAGGCAAGAAGAGGGTTGAGAAAGTGCTGAAAATCCAGATTCAGTTCCACAGGAAAGCCATTATTTTTCCTCACAGTGGTTGATATTTCATCCTGTGTTTGTGTTCACCAGCTGGAACTTGTGGACTGATGAGTGCATTAGAGCTTCTTATCACTGCTTCCTCTTTTCCTGGCTGGGACCAATGACTTTGAGGAAAGTGTATGTAGTTTCCAGTGGCTGTAAACCAACGCTGTAGTGGACTGCGAGAGGAGTGATTCGTGGTCAGGTCTCGTGAGAGTTTTGCAGGGTGGGAATAAGGCTTTAGGTGGGATTAAACCCGGTTATTTGACAAAGGGGGCATGGTACTTAAAATCTCTTTGCCGTCTGATCCCTGATGCCGTGCTCTGCGTCAAGTAATGAAACAGCTGCTGGGACGCTGACACGAGCACAGTAAAGAAGCAGGAAAGACAGATTTTATGTCTGTGAGAAAAACTGGAAAAGTTTTTTAACACTGGTTTAATTTATAGGGGTTGAAGAAGATACGCAGAATAACAGCCACCATAAGTTGTAGTTAGAGTATTGTGTTGACCTAAATCAACCATCAGAGAAGGCCCAGAAGCTTGTTCACCCTCTTTCAAATCAAACTCATGTAGGTGTAATGTCCCAAGCTAAAGTTCTGCAGGCCAATGGAGTCATTCACCGATTACATGTCACCTGATCAACAAAATGCCTAATTTGTGTGTTAGGCAGTAGCAGGCCTGATTGTAATTACTTACAGATTAGTCGAATCACAGGAACCCACACCAAACAAGACAGCCGAGGCCTGTACCACGAAGCGAGCTCAAGTTATCCGGTTTCACTCCAACTTATCCAGCTGAACCTATCCAGAACAATGGCGATCTGGATAAGCGGTTTTGCAACACTGGTTATCAACCGGCTAACTCAGGCCAGGTTTGTCTTGTACGTACGTACAACGGGCGGGTTCCAAGGCAGCAGAGCAATCACGATCATGAGGCTGATCCACCAGCAAAAAGGAGCAAAGACTGGTTCTCCTCTTCTCCTTGAACATTGAATCCAACATTGGTTCAGTATACATGGTATAAACTCTGCAGGAAATGGTCAGTGTTCAAGACTAGATTACTGGCTGATCTCATGTGAGTTATGCAATGATATTTCACATTGTAATATATCATCCTCTCCGCTCACAGACCACTGCATGATTAGTCTAAACGTATTAACATCCAAGCAACTTCTGAGTTCTCCAAATATTTGGAAGTTTAACAATGATTTTTTTTTATAAAATGTTGAATTTTGTGATCAGGTGAAGTTTCTTATCTTGGAGGTTGAAAAGTTAGACACGAGTAATACCAGTAAATGGGAATGGTTTAAGTTTAAGACCAAACAAATAGCAATTGACACACAAAAAAAACTCGCGTTTAAGGAAACAAAAGCAAATGGATCTAATTGATAAAATCAATTCACTAACAAATAATTCACAACTATCCTTAGGCAATATTACTGAATTAAAGTAACTGCAATCTCAATTAGATGACATGCACATTGCTAAGGCAATTGGAGCTTATATTCGATCAAGAGCTAGATGGATCGAAAAGGGTGAAAAAAGTTCAACCATATGGTTCCACCTACCAAAACATGTTCTCCAAAATGTTGGAGGATTAGAATTTTTGTTAAGGTGCGACTTTGAAATAACAAAACTACCAATCAAATTGTCTGACTTCCATAAACAAATACTGCTCTACTGGAAAATGATGTTCACTCACAACTTCACACCGATAATAGAACCATATCAATACACAGGAAGACTTTATATAAACAATAATGGTACGATAAAAAGGTTCTGTATATAACTGACTTGATGGATGAAAATGGCAACTTACTTCAGTATAATTCATTTGTAGAAAATTTTAATGTAAAATGCTTTAATCAAATCAGTAGCCTGATTTTGACCTGTGTTTGAGCTGAGTGGGGACGAATGGCTAAAATATTCTTTTCTTTGTGTGGTTATCTGCTGGAAGATGCGTTCATGCCGTAACACTCTTCTCATGATTTGGGCTCCAATCTTGAGTCTTCAATGAAAGGGCATGTGATTCTTTCCCGAAAAGCTCATTGGCCGGTGGGTGGAGCCTTTTATTCAGGATTCAGATAAATTCTGAAAGTTACCCTGACCCGAAGCAGCTTAGCCCGGCCGTTCAGAGTAAGTTACCATGGTGATGTATCTCGATAAGAATGAATCCAGCTTCGTGGTACCGGAAACCCAGGGTTAACCCTGAAGTTACCTCGCTGAGTCTGTAATCCTGCTTCGTGATACAGGCCTCTGATCCCAGGAACGTTGGCAGACATTGGGAAAATAGGAGTAGGAGATCTCTGGTTGGTGGTCAGCTAACCAATCAGGGTCAACTGAGTAATTAGGGGCATAACATACATGGTTCCGCTCAACTCGGTAGTGATGTTCGATACCACCAATTTCCTACCCGATCCGATACTGAATAAAATTCAGACTGGCATCAGCGCTACCGATCCGATACCGATGCTTTGTGTAAATACACGCTAACGTATTCGGTAAACCTAAATAAAGTAGTGTATTTCAAATCTTAGCTTCATAAAGAATACAAGACATCGTAGTTATTTATTTATTTTAAACTCGGAGGTATATTGTGGTATCTGCCTCGTTTACTATAGCCGAGCTAATACAACAACAGAAAAAACAGAGGATACAATCATACAAAATATGTGCTGTTTCAAACAATTAAACAATGAATGATTAAAATAATAGCACCAAGAAAATGAATTATTGTTTAACTGTTTAAAAACTATTATAAACTTAAAACTTGCATCTTAATTTTGACCCTGTGCTCTCCTCTTCTGTCCTCCTCATCATAAATGCCTCGTATTCTGTGTTGTTGTGTATCCGCAACTCAATAGTTTAGTTACTTTCCACTGTGTTCCTGCATTACCTCAAATGACTGGAGTATCAAAAGTATCAATATTCTGATTTGAGAATCGATTTTAGAGCATAAAGACCTGGTATCTTTAGTATCGATATTTCCATATCGATCCGCACATCCCCTATGGGCATGGGACAATGCAAAGAACACTGGATACATTTTTTTATTAAATTAAATGATTATAACAAAGATGTAATTTACTTTATTAAGATTATGCCTTGCCTTCGCATGAGTAACCCCTCTAATCCCAATAAATAAAAATTCTCTTGGTAAAAAAAAAGAACTGAATTGTGGTATCACCGTACGTACCGTGGGCTAGGCATCGCATTTTTTCTATTTGGGTTGGATATCGTTACAACCCTATGAATAATTAAAGAAAGTATTTTCTTCCTGCAGATTATTATTAATTAGTGGTAGCACTATTGTATTTTATAGTATAATTGAACCAAGGATGATACCCCACAGAGCCTCCTTCTACTGTGGTGCCAGCGTGAAAACTAAATGAGATGCTTCTCCTTGAATCCTAAGCATTTTCTTGCATCCTTTCACCTTTCTCCGCTCCTTTGTGCTGCCACCTAGCAGCAGTGGGATCCAGATGTAGTCCAGCCTTTGTGGAGACAGTGATTTAAAAGTCACTCTGCCCTAACGCTGAATGCCATTCATTGGAGAGAACAGCCTCCCTGAGCAACGCCTCGTTTGAGCGCTCTCACACACACACACTGACGACCCTTGTGAAATCGCACGGAGACAGATTTTTCCACCCACTCGTCTCAGTTGCTTAAGTGATGCCAGTTTGTATTTGTGAAGCACTTCTCAGTGTTTTTGTCTTTTTTTTTTTTCTTTTTTATTAGGAGTTGATTTTAAGATGAAAACGCTAGAGATAGATGGAGTCAAGGTGCGGGTACAGATATGGTACGTCGAACTAACGTCACATTTACACGCTCTTTTGTTCGCATCCCATTTGTTGACATGCCCACTGTTTGTTTCTGCGTTTCCTTTTGGGTGCAGGGACACAGCAGGTCAGGAGCGCTATCAGACCATTACCAAGCAATACTACAGACGGGCGCAGGTACGATCACTCACATTCACACGACGTTGCCCGTCCTTCTTTAATCCTCGTTTTCTTTGGCTTCCCGTGCAGGGCGTCATCTTCGTGTACGACATCACGAGCGAGCCGTCCTTTCAGCACATCGCCAAGTGGGCCAGTGACGTGGAGGAAGTAAGGCGCTCCTCATCCCACTTCCGATATTCCTGATTAGTGAACTTTCAGTGGCGAGTGACAAGATAATGAAGTCCTCCATCCCTGCACTGCCTGTCTTACCTTTCTTTTAAATGATTTTCTGTAGTGCACCCCAGACAAGGTGCAGACCATCCTGGTGGGAAATAAGTCTGATGATGAGGTCGGGAGGCAGGTGACACACGAACAAGGACGCAAGGTTTGACTGCAGCTCATTTAGTGCTGTTTGATTACACATTTTATTGTGTTTTATGCATCCAAATGTTCCTAGTAGATTGTGTTTTCAGTGCACCTACATGCGGTATTCTTTTGTACCTTAGCTGTATACGGTATTTCTGACCATATCCACCTGAATCTCATAGCTAGCAGAAACCTATGGGATGGAGTTCTTCGAGACCAGCGCCACCACCAGCAGCAACATCAGTGAGGTAACTCCGAATAAAACTGAGATTTCCATAATTTTATTCAAAGAGGAGCTCCTCACTACATTCCCTTTTTTTTTTTTTTTATTCTTTGTCCTTCCTCCAGTCGTTCATTCGCCTGACAGAACTGGTGCTGCAGGCTCACAAGAGAGACGTGGACAGCTTGTTGGGCTCTCTGGACGAGTACCTGGAGAAGGCTGTCCTGGAGGAACGTAAGGAGAGTCAAGACAATGGCGGCAAAGCTCAGAGGAACTGTGCTTGTTGAAAAGAAAACAAAAAGGCACTTCATTCAGCTCCTACGCCGCCTCCCTCACAGATAAAGTGACTCGTTGGCCAAGAGGGTCCTGGATTGGTTTCAGCTTTTATTAGTCAATAAAAATGCAGGTAGATGCAGTTTCCTGTAGTTGCCAGCAGGGGGCCAATGTCGTGGCAGGGTCACTGAACTCTGCAGCCAGTTAAGGAGGCGTCAATGCACATCTGCTTCATACAGAGTTAACTGTATTGTTTATTTTCTTGTCCTTTTTATTATTTGGTGGGTGCGCAATGTATTTATTCAAATTGGCAAATATTTTCAGTGGGGTGACATGATGAGGCTAGAAGCAACTACAAAGTAGCCAGAGGAGGGAGCTAAATTATTTACAGCCAGAAACTGAAACCAAGCAGGGAGGGATTAATTTACACAAAGGACGTTTTCCCTCAAGGGAGACAGTGTTGTGCCATATTCAGGGATCTTTGAGAGTGCATGCTTAACTTATCCATCCTGAATGTGTAGCCCGTGTGTGTGTGTGACTGCCAATTGAGCGTTGTGCACTGAAACAGTTTTACTGCGAATGGATTCAGGTTCTGTTGAGGTGCCACACTTGTGTAATTATAAAATGATGTTTTGCAGGTTCATGCAACAAAAAAAATGTAAATGTAGAACTTAATAAATGTAAATGTTCTTATTTAAAACAAACAAATTGCGACTTTCTGGGTCATTAGATACAGACTGAAGGAGTGAAGTCGAGGTCTATGGAGCTCAGGTATAGATTCATCCATTTTTCATCACTTGCCATGAAAGACGTGACGCACACATGTTGAATTTTTGATGACTAAGAAAACTGATACGTGACACATTGATAATGTAAAGGCAAATAAAAGCAGTGATAGGTGCTGGCATCATATCTGAAACACGATCAAATATATTCTTATATTAATATTCTTAATATATTCTTAATAATACAATTTTGAAAGATTTCCAATGATTAGTAATGTTTGTAAAATTACAGAATATAACCTACGGGCTTATTCTAAATAGGATAATGCTTTTTTTTTTTTTCTAAATCAAGCAAAAATACTTGATGCGCTTCACATGCTGTGCTGAACTGATAGGGAGTGTAGTGTGTCAGGCAGGGATCAGCTTCCTGCGAGGCCATTTGACACCCCCGAAAGGGAGTCAATCAGGTGACCAGGGGCTTGGATACAGTCAGGCACCGGGGCTCCATCATCCTCCACTGTGGCAGCACAGGGCACGAGATGACGTTCATCGCCAAGACCTTCTACGACCTGAGGGCCACCACGCTGGAGGGAGACCCGGTGGACTTCAACGTGTTCAGGGGGCGGGTGGTCCTCATAGAGAATGTGGCCTCGCTCTGAGGCACCACCACCCGGGACTACAGTGATCTCAACCAGCTGCAGAGCAAGTACCCCCACCGGCTGGTGGTCCTGGGTTTTCCCTGTAACCAGTTTGGATACCAGGTGAGTTGAGCAGCATGGGTTCCCGTGGGAGGTTTGGTATGTTGTTGGGTCAGAAATCTTTTTATACGCTGATGACACCTATCAGAAGCTACTCTGTAATCCATCAACCCACTATTTGATCAGAGAGTCCTAGAACCTGGTCCTAGGGCAAGTTTCATAGATTTTCTTCCTTACCCACTGAGAATGACTCCATTATAGTATCCTACCCATACAGTTTATATGGATAACATGACTTTATTAGGAGCAACTGCACCTGTTACATTAGCTTTAATACTTTTTACATTTTAAATATCTGAATACCATAAAATCCCCTATAAAATGCCTGTATTTTCCAGGAGAACTGCTCTAATGGTGAGATCCTGAATTCACTGCAGCATGTGCGTCCGGGCGGTGGCTTCACACCCAACTTCACCATCTTCCAGAAGTGCGACGTCAATGGCACCAACACACATCCAGTCTTTGCCTATCTGAAAGACAAGCTCCCCTATCCCGACGATGACCCCACTTCTCTCATCCAGGATCCCAAGTTTCTGGTTTGGAGTCCCATCAGCAGGACGGACGTCTCCTGGAATTTTGAGAAGTTCCTCATCGGGCCGGAGGGAGAGCCCTTTAAGAGATACAGCAAAAAGTTCCCCACCATTGACATAGAGCCTGACATTCAAAGACTGTTAAGATTAACCAAGACCTAAGAATAGCCTTTGTCTGTAAATGACTTCTCATCTGTAACTGTCCACGCCGTCCTCCACACTTTTAAGCCTTATTACATGAGGGTGATCTTCTGAAACTCTGAGGGAATATCATCTGAGGCCTTATAAGTGCTTAACAGTAGTGGATGAATAGTGTATTTTTATCATCAAGAAAAAGAGCATTGGAATTTTGTTGAATAGTTCCAAGGTTAAACACTCACGTCCCGTCCATTCGTTTTTTTTTTGTCCTATGCTCGTGCATCCAGCAGATGGCGCTACTGATTTAACCATGCAAGCACATAACTTCAGTCACGCTTAGATGAATTAACATTCACCCCGCACACACACTCACGAAATGTTTGCACTTGAATAAAAACCCTAAAAACCAAATTGTCACTGAAGTGTGCGTTTTAATTGGACCATGTTTAGACTGCGAGCCACCATAATGATGTGTTCCTCTGAAGCACGGCTGACAAAAATAGAGGATGTCATGTCTGAAACAGCTCCGTGTAGGCATAATAATGAGGCTTGAAATACAGAAGGAAGGCTGTGGACTTATTTTAAACACACTTTAAAATAGCTCGCAAGCCTTTCTTCGCCATCATGCATCCTCTTCCCCGCTGGTTCCTTTTGTTTGTCGAGATCTCATTCACGAGAGCTAGGTTTTTTTTTTTTTTTTTTGTTAAATTTGCTGAAGCCAGCAGTCAATGCAGCTGCATGAATGTTTTACTATCGCAGTGACACCTTAAGTCCTAAATCGTGCGTTTAGGAAAGCATCGACCCTGCTGTTGTGTGATAAGCTCTCATAAAGCTTCCCTGTGCACATTTTTACATTGTTTTCGAGCTCTGTAGATTAGGACTGGATTTTCTCCACATCCACATCGGCTGATGATGACACAGGCCTGGCACTGACACAGTGCCCTAATGTCTTTGGCAGGTTGCTGAGGCATTAGCGGTGCTCAAGTCACTGGCGCTTGACAGCTTTTGTTTCCTCTGCAATGTCGAGGCCGAGGTGGCTGTGGCTTTACTTCGTGTCTTTGCATGTCACATTTAAATATTGATACATGAAACCATTTAATTAACGTATTTACCCCCACAGTGCTTTCTGGTGCGGGTTGATTTGTAAGGAAGGCGATGCTGTCGATTACGAGGAGCAAATATTGGAAGAGTAACACCAGGGGCCTCTCCCACTCTCTGCAGCTCCCTTCAACACACAGCTTGCAGAAAAATATCACCAGAGATCATCTATGTTGGAGGGATTCGTCAATCAATTAAATGTGCGAAATAAAATAATGATTTAAAAAAATAATTGAAAACGATAGTATAAAACAAACAGCTGTTCACTCATACTGGTACACAGCTCCTGACTTCCGGACGATTATATTTGTTTGTGTGTTACTTGAATAGCCCATACATGTGCATCGGCATGAAACAAGGCATGGAACAGTGTGTTTTTATGACACTGTTAAAGTCAATGTAAAGACAGGTATAAAAGAAAAGTTCAGAACGCTGCAGGAAAACATTGTTTCCAACGTTTATTTAATGTTTTTAGGTCTTAAATTGCTTAATTGGTCCTCGGTAGTTACTGAAAGTGGAATTTAAAACACAACTTAAGCAACATAATGTTGAAACAAGGACATACTAGGACGTAAAAGACGTGTAAATGAAGCTAAATAACTTTGGGATGAAAACACTGGTGTTTTTAGCTTCCCGGCATTAGCTCAAATCGTTTTCAACCTCTGTTTTCCAAGTAGAGTGAGAGCTCTTCGTTTCCTCGTCTCCCTCCAGACACTACAGGTGAGCACTGTTGCCACGGCAACGTTTGCTTTCCCCGTGAAGCCTTCTCGCGAGACTCCGGGGCAAAGGGAGAGAGAGAGAGAGAGAGAGAGAGAATGGGAGAGGGAGAGAGGGGAGGCTGCCTGAATGATCTCATCCCTCCAGCAGCTGCATACCGCAGCGAGACAAACCCGTAACTTTCTATCAAACTTCCAAGTTGCCTTTCGGAGGAGGACGCCGGGACGTCTTCAAGTCTGAAACCTGGAACCGAGACGCTTCCCCGCAAGGGGGACAAGAAAGAGCGCTGCGTAGTTAGTGCCTCGGACTTAACGACACCTTGTTGCGAGTTGGAACAAAAGGAAGGAAAACGGCTTCGTATGGTGCGACATCCGAAAAAAAGGAGCAGGAGCGGGGAAGGTGAGTGGCGGGGGGACGTGGCGCTAGCAGTCATGTGCGGGGTGTCGATCGATGCCTTGCACACAACATCTGTCGACTGTGTGGGGAGGACAAAGCACATCTTTGTGTGATAGGTGCAGCGTGAAGCCAGTGCGCAATCAGTGCTGGTGTTTTTTTGCTTTTTTAAAAAAAATTTTTTCTTTAACCAATAACAGAAACGTATGTGCCAGTGGCAGAACATGGCAGTCAGTCGTGGGCGCCGATTTGATTCACAGGTGGCACCAGTCACACTACATACAGGATGTATGAGTCCAGCGTTGCCACATGAGAGGGCGTCACGTCACCAGGTGATCGGCTGGTGACACATCTGCCTGACGCTCTGGTTTGTTTACAGCCCGCCCGCTCCGTCGGGGTGTCTGGTACATGATTGTTGAACGGGATGGCATTTTGATGAAACAGTTTGATCCCTGTTTTTTAACGTCCGTGTCAGATCTGCTCTGGTCACGTGTGGTTCTGGGGCACGTTGGAGCGGTGCCAACACGAGAGAAACAACCAGACCGTGGTGCTGACCTTTCAGTTTCTATTGCGTGTATTGTAACAGAAGTATTGTGTGCATATTTACAAAACATTTGGCTGCAACAAACCTGTCACGGTTATGCAGGCTCTGTGGTTAGGAAATTAAAGAGATCACAGACAGAGAGAGAGGAAGAGAGAGAGAGCTTGAGTCTAACTGTGTGTTGCTGCACCAGTGCTAACTTGGGCAACTTGGCATGAGTCAGGTGAATAAAAGGAACGCTTTGGAATTCAGCTCTGGGCAAGGATCAAGGATTTTTAGCATTCTTGATAGGCTTAGCTGACCTGCCGTGGCGGGCATGACTGATCACTCAGCCCCACTGCCATTTCCACTGCTGAGTCTGATCTCAGCTTTCCTCACGCTGCAGACCCCGGACCGGGGCTTTCTTATAGAAGATAAATCTTGTGCAAATGCAGCAGCATCAGTGTGAGTGTGTTTTGTGTGTGTGTGTGTGTGTGTGTGTGTGTGTGTGTGTGTGCGGGTGGAGATAATGCCCGTCCTGTTTTAATCTGCTTGACATTTCATGCGTGGGCCCCGAGTCTCCCCATTTGGGGACGAGTTCGCAGCCAAAGCAGCTTGAGACCCGATATGAGTAACAGAAGGTCGACAAGATCAGCCCAAAGATTTTGGCGACGCTGCTTCTCACGTTCCTCGCCAGTATAAATAGTTCTCCCCTTCTCTGTCTTTTTCTCTCTTTTCTGTTCTTGAAGGACAGCGTTTCTATTTTCACCTTCCGCATCCTGTATATCCCACGCACAACAATTGTTATTGTTCGTCATTTGTAGTTTTCGAACGTGCCCACACGTTCACAGGAGGATGCTTCCTGTTGCTAAGTTGGGCTCACGTTTCTATTGTCTCTTGTGCATTGGCTCGAAAGGGAATAGCCTGACCAAAGATAAAAGGCAGCAACAAGAGGAGCATTGTGCTGCTTTATAATTTGCCACAGTGGAATGTGTGGGCTGCATTTCTGCTAAGTGGCTATCATGAAATGCTTAAATTATCACTTTTCATCATATAATGAATAATAGCACTATTATTATTATTATTTCATGCTCAAGTTCCAGGTCTCTTTTCATACTGATGCTTCCTCTTTACCCTCACAGACTTTATTTGACCTCCTACTTCGGGATGGGCATCGATTTCATTGATACCGATGCCATTATCGATTCTGCTTATCAATTCGATTCTTTATCGGTTCCCTTACAAGTTCCTTCTGTGCATTTTTGGTCTAGAGTAAGTTTTGGTCTTGTAGTTTCGTGGAAATAACTGAAATTTTATTGAGTTTTTAAACAAGTGGAAAGAGCTTGCGTAAGAAAACAAATAGGAAATTGGTCTCTGAATCCTCACTGCTATGAGATTTAGCAATAGCTGCAGTTGTTGACCGGAGATTGTCGAACACATGGCCTTCTCGGTATTTACTGCCGTGCGTTGTATACAGATGTTTCAGCTTGTTGGTGGTGTTGCCACCCTTAAAAATATGATGGCACTGTTAGTCCCTTATAGTGAAGTGAAGCCACACTTCCAACTGTTTCGGTCTCTTTTCTGCTTCTTCTCTCGTTTTATGACGGTCGGCAAACAACTTTTAGGTGCATTTCCGCCACTGTCTGTACTGGGACATAAAGATCTGGCACGAAAAGTATCAATAAGGGGGATCGTTAAGCATGAAGGCCGATGGTATCGATGAATTGAACCAGTTGGAACCGATTCTTTAAAAGACTTGGTTATCACTGCCCATCCCTACTCCTACTTGTTGACCTCACTTTGAAATTGTTTCCAGCACCACCTGACTGGCTGCTGTGAAGCTTGTGCCCTCTCCTACCCCTCACTGCCCGTTAGTGGTGACAAACTGGCCGACAAAACAAACCCTGAGATCTGGCCCTCAGGGATCTGGTGTACCAAAATAGTCGGTGTCAGCCACAAGGCTAATTTCTTCATGGTCTTCCTTGACAGACACCCAACTGACTCATGTATTACTGGGTTTTGACACATTCTTTTGTAAGAGCTTGACATGTGCTTTTCAAGAAAGAGGAAGTTTTTAACATGAGTGATGCATCTGTCTGATCATTAGTCAGAAGTCAAATGACTCGATGATAATACAGCCTCTGGTTGCTCAGCGTCTTTTCACTGAGAGGGTTGACGAGTTTGACCGTGATGAGGTGTGACTGCGGGTCCTGCGTTTCCTGCCTGCTAAACTGTTGGAATGCTCTGCCTTTGTCTGGATCGGACGGTCCACTGTACACCAGGCCGGCGGAGGAAAGCTGAGGGCTCGGAAGCTACAATGGAGGTGATGTAATCCCCCTTTTTCAGAGCGCTGTCACAGAGTAAATTGCAGACAAAGGGAAAAAAAAAATCCCCTCCTCTTCACTCCCACCTTCCACGAAGTTCGGGGAGTTTCGACCTCGCCGAAAGTTCGCAGCAACTTGGACGCTGCAATTATCTGGGCGGGAGGTTCTGTAGAGGTTACTGACACTGGGAGGTAGGCATGCACCGATTGTGAAAGTCTATGCTGATGCTGATGTTTAAAATACCAATCGGACTGATGCCGTTACTTGTGTATTTTATTATTTATCCCCTTCTTGTGCCAGGGAAACACATTGTTATACTTCAGCCTTTCATTTGCACACAAACTCAGCCATGACAAACTTTTTTTATATATACAAAGAAGATTATTTCTGAAGCCCTTTCAGCTATGTACTTACATTGCCAAAGAGAAAATACATTAAAATACAAATAATAAGGTTTTGTCTGTGTCACATCCTAAATAACCACCAAAACATTCAGGTTTTGTTATATCTAAAACAAAACTTAAACCAAGGCAACTTGAAGTTCCCTGAATATGTTTCACCACTCCCTCGCCAATCAGCATCCCATCTCTGGTTTCCCCTTTTTCTTAAAGACAGAAGAAGAGTCGTACAACCATTCACATTCACAGCTTCTTTAGGATTACCAATTAACCTTACATGTATGTCTCTGGACTGAGGGAGGAAGCCAGAGCACCCAGAGAAAACACAACCCTAACCCTAACCCTAGCCCTAGCCCTAGCCGTAACCTTCTGGCTGCCCATGCAACAGTTATCCATTGAAAGATTAATGCAACCCACGAGATCACGATCAGCCATTGCCCAGACCAATGTACGACCAATAAATCTGTGTAGTCTACAGGGAGTTGAGCATTGGCACAGGTGCAAAGTGCTGCTGTTGGCTGTCTCAGACGGATCGTCGAGTCTTGATTTGGTGGTCGTCTGTGAACTAAAGCAGCCTCTGTGTGACTGCTTTTTGTCATCCTGCTTCCAGTTCTTAGGCCTAAACCAAAAGCCACAGTCATGCAGAGATCAGACACTGTGTAATTCCCCTTTTCTGCTCCCATCAAACCCCACACATGCTGAAAATAGTAGGACATGGGACAGAGATCGGAAAACGGAGATGAAAAAGAATAATTGGCACACTACCACTTAGTAAAAGAAAAAGGAAAAGAAAGTAAGGGAAGTGTGCGTGTGGGGGGGGGGATTTTCCACAATGAAATCTGGGATTCTGATGATGATGATGATGATGATGATGATGATGATGTGTTGCTGCAGGCCGTCTCTGCTGCCGTACAGCGGTGACGTGCTCATCGTTGCCTCGACATGTCTGCCGGTTTGCTGCTCTCGTCTCTGTGCTTGGCCCTGCGCACTCTCCCTGGAACGGATTACAGAACTCAGAGAACAATCAAAACATCAAGCCGAGTTTGCTGGCCTGTGTCTCATGCAGAGCTTATAGAGAGCAGCTTTGGAAAAATAATTCCACATACACACAAAAAAAAAAACAAAATACGCGGAGGTTTGGTCGTCGTTCCCTCCCGCGGACGGAAATCTGAGAAGCAGGCAGGAATGTGCGAGGGCTTGGCTGTGGCTGATCGCAAAACAGATCTCGAAGCGTAGACAGGTCTGTTCAGCTTGTCCTCATTCCTGTTAACGCTTACGACTGTTTTCCTTACTTTCTGGAGCCGCTCTAACTGTGTGATGTGGAGTAAAGCTGGAATGCAGGCACAACGGTGCATGAGGATTTCCCTCTGAGCCACACTTTTCAAAGCAATCAGCTTAAAGTTAATAATAGTTGAAGCAATAGTGAAAGAATTCTCTACAATTTGTATTGTGCTTTGTTTTCCACGTAGAAACTGAAAAACAAACACATCCCTCTCTCATATTGCCCCTCAATTTCACATCCTTTGCTTTGGAAACCAGGGAATCCATTTCCACTGTGTGAGTTCCTGCTTTGCCTCTTAGTACAGATCGCAAGCAAGAATGAGACCACTGTGCACCACATTCAGATTACTTTTTAAACAAACACAAGTCTCAGGTGGACTCGGTGCAGGAAAACTCACTTTCATGTCTTCTACTGGTGCATTATTATAGAAATAACTATATTTATTTTAGAGCGAGGAGTGTGTGGGCCGTGTAACAGTGCACTGTCTGTTAAATTGGGCCGTTTTTAGGTCTTTTTCCATGTTGCTCCAGGTGCAAAGGGCAGATACAGCCAGCCAATAACAAACATGGCTGCTTTCCCAGCCTTTCCTCCCTTGCTGGCTGTTTCCTGTGCATTTCATTGATGTATTCCTGGATACCGGGCCTAGCTTTGCAGCACAGGGAACACAACTGAAAGTGAATGTCATCCTGTAAATATGAAAAGCTGGGCTTGAATAATAGATCTATACAAATTCCCTTGAATATTTTACTTTATACTGCTTTGATTTTTTTGAATGACTCTGTTATTGGGTATGTATGCATGGGCAGTAGTGTTTGGCTAATAATCAGAATAGCCCAATCATACGATGAATGCCTTGAATGTTACTGCCTCAATCAGATCAGACCGGCCCAAACAAGTAGGATTCCAATGGATTGAGAGTTGTAATCAGGTGCTCTTTTCCGATTGTTTCACTCTAGTTGGTGCATCTTTACTATGCATGGGCTAAACATCAGATATGTTTTACATCTTGGCCATACTTCTTCCAATGAAAGAAATCAGTGCTGTCAATAAAGTTGGTGGGTAAAACCACTGCAGGCAGGCGGTAATTTTATTTTTAGCGTTCATGTATACAGTTAAGTAGGAACCTCTGATCAGAATCATTTCCAAATCTAGCCTCTGTTACTGCTGGGATGAGGTAAGGAGGTGTTGTTGCCAGGCTTGTGTTTACATGTTCCCCGTACTTGACTTGAATACTGATTAGGAGGAAGTCACCAGTGGCTGTTTGCTCCTTCAGAGAACACCCGCACCTCTACACATCGCAGCTGGCTTCCCGGGGTTTTCACATCCTGACTCATTTTCAGCCCTGATCACCTTAATTGGGTGTTTAAATGTCCAGGCAGTGGCAAGAAAACACAGTGGAAAGGAGGGCCCGTTCGCAACTCGCATGCTGTCCTCTTTCCTCCGTGACTTGTGGGGATGCAAAGTCCTGATTATTGCCAGCTGGGGGGAGGTACACAATTACTGGGACAACTGCCTGATCAACAAAGCAGATGTTAATTTGCTTGCGCCTTGCTGACGGATATTTCAGCATTAATGTTTAAGTGAAACGGGAGTATTGAAAACACTGCAACTGTTTGAGCGGTGGTGGATTCCTTGGGACTGGCTCGAGACTAAGCTAAACCACAGTTGCAAGGCTGGCTGACTGGCTGGCTGGAGTGTTCCAGCATAGTGCAGTACAGCACGAGGCAGCTGCAGCATGCTGTGCAGGTTTGCACTATGACTGTGATTTAGCAGGGCACCACTGTTATGCAACGCTAGCTGACTGATCCAAATGACTCTGTATGAATTGATTAACTCGGCGGCCTCACTGTTTATAATTGGACTGGAAGTGCGCTCGGCTATGCCCTGGACTTGTGCCAGAATCAATGACTGGAAAGGGCTTAGAACTTTGTTACTTTGTTGTTGCCGGATTTGGAGGCCTCACCAAGCCCGTTCAGTGGCATAACATTTAGAAACTACTTGCATTTTCTGATAAATAAAGCCCATTGCTGAGGCAACCCCTGAGGTTACCAGTTTGGAAAGTAGTCCGGCTTCTAAGCTACAGGGGACGACACAGTCAGTCAGGCATCTCCTGAGACATGGCAGAGAATTCCTTGAGGGTTCTTTTTGAAGCGATAATTAGAGGGCCTTCCTTTGTTACCCCTTCACCTCTGATGCTCAGAGCTTCTGCACTGTCCCCGCACTGAAGCTCTTTCAGCCTACTTGTTAAAATGCTTACCTGGCAAGGACCGGTCCTTGTTTTTCTCCTCCCCGCAAAAGGGCTAATTACAAAAATGTGCACAATTAATGCCTGGTGGCAGCGGAGGAGGCATTAAGCCAACGTGAGGGGATATTAATCAAGCTTTCACCTTGACTCTGGCATTCTAGGATGGCTGCTGGTGTTTTCCTTTTTGACTGCTTCTCTCTCTGCTAAGGATCCTGTTGTTTCCTAGCAGCACTCTCGCCGCGCTCCTCTGTCTCGCGGCAGCCTGTAGGGAATCCATACAGCTAGAATGCATCCATCTGTGTACTATAATGAGTTTATGCGTGTTACCTTGATTGCTGCGGAGATATCGCGGGCCAAGCAGCTGTTGATCGATTGAAAGATCAGTTTGACTGATGAAAATGAACTCCTGAGGATGTGCCGAGCAACTTATGATGGATTTGATTACGTTCTCTGCAGACCTTTTATAATCGGCTGTGGTCAGTGCTGCCGCCGCCGCCGCCGCCGCTGCTGCTGCTGCAGTGGAGCTCATGTTTCGCATGTTTGCTCAGCAAGGTCTCGGCCCTTTCCCAAACTGTTTAATCAAACCATCACAACTGCTCCTCTTTCATAACAACACTTCACCGCAACATGCCCAGACAAACCCATCAAAATGAAGAGAAACCCTGTGTGCCATTCCCAGAGCACATCAATCTCAAAATGCAATTTTAACCAGTCTGCGAGTTCCTATTGTGGCTTTCAAGTTGTTTGAAAGCCACCCATGTCTTTGTCACTGATAGTGTTTTCATTCTTCTTTTCCTGCCAGGCTGTTATCTGATCTGGCCATTCAGTTAATGTGTCTATGTTTTAGCAACACGATACCCTGTTGTTGTTATTGCACTGTTACATACTATTGTTTTTCTTGTTCTTGAGTGTTTCAGAGTTTGCGATAAAGCTCTTTATTGTGGTGAGGCGCGGGGGCGGTCTGATCAGGATTCTTTCTCCATAGCCCCCCGCGGTTCGGCTTGTTTGCTAGCTGTGCAATCAGCCGGAGGATGTGAGAGGACAGGGCAGTGGATGACTTCCAAACATTGCGCGCATCTGTCACATCGACACCTCTGCTGCGAGAATCTGTCAGGCTGCTGTCGGCTGACCTTGCTGCTAACACGCGGTTGTCTCCCTCTTGACCCTGTCATCCTAACCCCACATATGTACACGACGCAGACATGCTCATTAATACCATCTCATTGGTTTCCTGCAGTTGGATTTTAACTAGGTACCAACGCCGTAATAAAATGTGTGTTAAATCTCACAAGCCAAGATGACTGAGAAGCAAGGGTGCAAGCAGTTGTTTGATGTCCCCATGTGGCTAGCTTTTTAGCTTTTGGCATATTTGTGCAATGGCAACCCTCCCCTCCCCAGGACGTAGCATTCCCGCTACGTTTAGGCCGGTTTTAGGCTGGGCTTCTTTCACCTGAACCAACCAAAGTCAGATTGAACTGATCGAGCAACATTACCGTCCTCAGAGCCCAGAGCTCTCATTAGCAGGGCTGAAAATTTTAACATTGATTAGTTTGTTTTCCAATAGGAACAATGATGCCACATGGCTGGTGTTCCAATAAAGATTTGTCAGTGTCATGTATCCTTTGTCTGAGCATGGGGATTTTAAGGAATATGATCGACTCGCATTGTATTATCACTGCTAGTAGCCACAAGGTCAAATGGCAACGGCATGGTTCCCTGGCAAGAACTGTGTGTGCCCACTGAACTCCATCGGCCCTGATCAGCCTGCAACATCTGGAAGCATCTCATTTCCGGCACCATGAACTGATAACCCTTTTTTTGATTGACCCACTGTGTTCAAACTTCTGCACAGCACCAACACATGACGACCATCACATGCTGACGTGACTTTGATCCAGTGGAGCTGTCGAGATGAATTTGTCCGCGCTAGGTACATCAGACGTGCTCGGATTTGCTGTCAATCGCCCGTGATCCCCGGAATGAAGTAATGGCGTGATTGCAAGTGTTTGTCAGACCCCCTTGGCTGAGCACCATCCCCCGTCTTCTGGCACGTGGAGAGGCTGAATTATAGACAGCAAGCACACAGACTATTCACTCAGCCCTCCTCCTTGCATCAACACTGTTAATTATACTGCAGCTACTCTCCCACCATCGTATTTTAATCCTCGTCTGATGGAAGCTGCCTCATCCCTGCACGTGCACTTGAGTGGCGAGGAGAAGTGAGTGTTTGTTCGTTAACGAATAGGTCCATTGCTCCTCGGATATTTAGCCGGGGCATTTACATTTTTGTACGGATAGAAGAAAACATAGTGCCCTCATAAACACCTCGTCGTGCTCAAGCCCACACATTTCTGTTTAACAAGGTACACTGCTGGGAAATGCTCTCATTGCATCGGCGTCCCGGTTGCTCATTTCAGCCAGGCGAGAAAAGTTGTCATACACCAGTAACGGCCGCAAAATGGGCAGATTAAATGTAATTGTAGTGAAAGTGCGGTTGTTAAATTGAAGTGCATTCCTGGGAAGGTAAGTGGGAGTCCCCCCCCTGCTGCCTCTTATAGTAACAATAAGCAGGCAAGACGTGCGAAGAGCCAGGGGTTAGTCTTGAAATCAAAAGCGTTCTCACTTTTACATCACAGGGGAAACTTTCCCATATAAATCATACTTCTTTATCGCTCGGAGGAAATGTTGCAGTGCATGGCTGGGAAACGGTTTCGCCGTCCGCCTGCATGGAGCCGGATTGAGTCAAGATTGACAAATTAAGTATCTCAAGGTATCCCTCGAAGCTTCAGTGTTAAGTATCTGATTTCACAACACGTTCTAGATTTTCCTGATGTCTGCCAGCCAAGAACGCTGATTATTCTGTTTTCAGAAACTAAGCGGCAAAGACTCACTATCAGATTAATATATTAACAGGTAGAGACCAACAAAAATAGAAAATTGCTTATGCTGCATCTGCTGTCTTTGTCTTTCTGCATTTGTGCAGGAATGTACAGTCAATAAATGATTAACCACAGTACAACCTAATCCAAACCAATTATACCACAATTAAAATATGGTCTGGATGCCATTGCCAGTCAGTGGGTGGATGTATCCAGTAAGAAGCCCTCAGTTGAACTGCAGACGAGAGAAGACACATTGAACTTTGGATTTTGTGCCAAGGTCTCCCACATTTATCTTTATGGTTCAACGGCATTAATACCGTAGTGCCACCCACAAACACAAATCCATTTGTGTTGTTGACCAGTGAACCTGCTTATAATCAACCCACGGTGTGTTTGACTCATTTACTCCTGACTGTTTTAACAGGAGCGTCCAGTGTAGTGGGCCCTCATACACAAGGCCGATCTGTTTTGGCAGCACATTTGAAACAATTCAAATGTGCACCTTGTCCCCAGGACTGCAAGCAAACCAAACAAACTGCAACAGGAAATTAACCACTTTGTTGTGTACAGGACGGCAACTGCAGCAGAAAACAACCATCGGGTCAGAGCTGTGTGTAAATCAGATTCTCATCGGCGCTAGACAGCGGCATCATAATCCCTCACTGACGTCCCACCTGTCAGTCTTGCAACCAGTAACTGAAAATTTGGTTTTGAATTTTTTTTTTTATGTTCTACAATGTGACCACTTTGTTTACTTGCATGCACTTGTTAATTTACATAAATAAGAGAGAGTGAAACTGGATCCATATGCTGTGTATATAGTGTAGTTACCCACTGGTTTGTGGGCTACCATTTGAAACCTCAAATTTGGAAATTTTATACATGGCCATCTTGGTTTTTCTTGAGCCAGAAGTGATCATATTTGGGTGAGAGGGTGGAGCTGGAGACGAGCTGGGGGTGGGTCTGACTGAGAACCCAAGGATGTTACGAATGACCATGAACTCAATAGGAAAATGTTTACTGGGGGAACAAATCATGTCAGATGAAGCTTCATTCATTCAGGCTTGTTTTGTGCAGCCAGTAGACTTGTCCACCCGCTGGCCTATAGAGAGATGGCAGTTTTCTGTACTGGATTCAGGTGTCTGTACCAGAGGCTACATTTGTTTTGAT
The DNA here is from genome assembly GCF_022458985.1 of Mugil cephalus. Taxonomy (NCBI): domain Eukaryota; kingdom Metazoa; phylum Chordata; class Actinopteri; order Mugiliformes; family Mugilidae; genus Mugil; species Mugil cephalus. Next base: position 9,574,442 of record NC_061786.1, read on the forward strand.
TTTTGACATTAATTACGTGCACATGCATACCATAACTTTCTACACAATCCTTTCACATACAAGATTTTTAAGAAAACTTATTCTCAGTTTGGGACTCTTTCCCAGAAATCACATCTCAAGCTGTTATGTGGCAGAACAGAGTTGTCTCGGAGAAAACAGGGTTAGGGTTGCTTCGATGTGTGTGTGTGTGTGTGTGTGTGTGTGTGTTGTTTCTGCCAGTACCTGTGTATGTGCATCAAAAGCTAATGGAGTCCTCGGGTTGGAGGCAGCCAGAGAGGTCAGGGGGAGGGAAAGTGCAGCCTTGAGCAGACGTCCGCTTTAAAACCTCAGCTCCCGAATGCTGCAGTTCGGCAGCTAGGCGGCCACCTCATTAGCATTTTTTACATTCTTCTGCAGGCGACCGCACACTGCTTCTTTTCCATCGCTCTGCATAACTCCTCCGACTTTAAAAAGATGATCAGATTGCATCCAGACCTTTACGATAATGTCAAACACTCAGCAGTAAACCAACTTGAACTCGATCTTGTTAAATGTGTTAAATTTATGGGCCACGAAGTTGTGAAATAGCTGCAGAACTTTGGCTACGGTATAGCATGCTTTAAATTCATCAAATATCTCTCTGCCTAAGCATGTGGACTGCCTTGACAGGTTATCATCAGCTTTTAGAATTAAACTATGGTAATTCTCCGTTAGCCTGGACAAGTAGACCACCTAAGCTGTTAGCGGTGCAATTAACTTTTTTTTTTAAAAAAAAGCTAAATGACCCTATAGGAGTTGGACAAAGGCGTTCATTGTCAGACCTGAGGCCCACCCAAATAATTGGAAACACCGATGGATTTAGCATTGGTGACCATAAACTATGTCAAGTGGTTCAAGTGTCTATTTATTCTGCCGTGTCTCCCACGTGAAACCCCGGTGGAGTGGCTGAGGAGAGAGGAAGGGTCGAGGACACCCTGCTGGAGATAATAGGGAAAGAATATATCCTGGCAGCCCTCCAGAGCTGTCCCTTCATTTGAGGCTATGAGTGAAATTCACTTTGCCAGCGGCTCGCTATGCCTGCTACTGCAGTGATAGCGTGAGGCCCAGAGTTAGGGCAGCAGCAGCAGCACATCACAGGACAATGGTGGCGATGAATGTCGATACCCTGCCGCCGTTTTTTTGAAGCACTCCAACTACACGTGGTGTTTGCATTGCATGTGTGGTCAGCTGAGCAATTCATCAGTCCAGTCCTCATTTCACTGTAGTAGTCTCTTTATTCAGGGCTGGCATCAAAGGTCTCAGTAGGAGCTGGCTGCAAGGATAGAACGCACGCGCTCTATAAAGTGTTTTATAACAGACTATCACTTGGCTAGTCAGTGTTGCACTTCTCTTCTATGGTGTCTGCCCGAACATGCCCTACTTTTCTTCAACCCTCACTCACACGTTCATCACTTCCTCTGCCGAAATTGGTGAAATTCCAGGACCCCGGCTCGCGGTTGGATGATGCTTGTGTCGTTTGTCTGCCAGCAGGCCTGTCTGTTTTACCCTGAAGGAGTCAGCTTTTCAGGTTTGCTCAATCAGACGGGCAGGTTTGTGCCCGATTCTCAGCCCGATGTACAAAAGGAAAAAGGGAGACGGGGGGGAGAAAAAAAAAAAGGAGTGAGGATATGCAGAGATGTTTTGTTACTTCCTGTGCATCTGCTGTCATTATGGGTAACTATACCTCATGAATGTGCAAAAGACCTCAGTTTACTGCTCACTCCTAAACACTGACTCCTACTTGACAAGAAGCTTGCTCATTGTGGAGGGGTTGGTTTGGCTCTGGTGTTTACTTCTTCTTTTATATATTTTTCCCAGAAATAAAATTAGATCTGTTTTCTGCCAGTTAATATGCGTTACAGCTGTGAGTCAGTGGATTACGGAACAACAAACTGATCCTCAACAGAGACAGTTTTCAAGTGTTTTAGGACTTCTTCTGTCCTTTATTCTTTTTCTCTACACATCACAAATGTATTCTCCTATTTCTTTAGGTATTCTGTTCCTCTTGATTCCAAAAACTTGTTCCGTTTTTTTTCTCATCTCTATCTCTACATCTTATTTAATTCATTTGGCCTCATGTACGCAGCTACAGCGAGGTTCCTGTGCCAGGCAATTTTCAAAGACTGCACTGTGTTGGAAAGGGGCCCCGGTGTTGCCCAGGCCAGGACAGTGGGACCTTTGTGTCTGCTGCCCAACAGCCCAGTCAGCCCTTAGAGCAGGAAAAGATTAGGAGACGGGGTGAGCCAATGGACTAAATGGTAGGGTGCCTGTTTGAAAGCCAGTGGTGTCAGGCAAACAGCCCCTTAGCCCCATTCAAGCACGCAGTAATTACAAGCTTGTAGGGCAATCCTTTGGCTCTTTTGTCTCGACTTTGGAAACACTTGCCCAGTGTTCTGAAACTTCATTCCCTCTCTGTTTGTCGAATACTCTTTCAACTCCAGCGTGTTGTCCTTTCTCCCAGGGAAACAAACTAGCCGAGCAGGCTCAGGGAAGGGGACTCCCCTTCAGGAGACCCACGGCTGCCGAGAACAAGCTGAGCTGAGCCTTCGTGATGAGTCAGGAAAGACTCATTCCTTGGGTTCATGATCCCGTCTGATTCAGCTTCCTGCTGACTGATGTAGTTTGTTTTCTACGCTTTGTCGCAGAACAGTGCCGGGCCCACTGTCTGATTGAGCTTTAACACCGAGGATGTCTTCATAGCGAATTGTTACTACTTTTCAGAGTATCGTGAAATGAACAGAACTTTGTCTGGATCTCTATCGCTGCTTTGATGGGCCTCATGGATCATCTGGAAGGTCAGAGCGCAGATTGTAGGAACCTCATTTCTTCAACAAGCTGATATTTGGACGTCGCGAAGCTTTGTGGGATAAAACTCGGTAAAGGCTGGTAGGATGGGCTGGGAGAACACTGTTACATTATGGATGTTTCACTTATATCTTTGTGTCTCCCTGCTTTCAGCCTGACTCTCTCTGTTCCAAAGGAGAAACGCACTCACTCTCACAATGCCACCGTTTTCCTTTTAATCTGACAAGACTGTGAAGCCAGCCCCTCTGTCTTGGCGTCCGTCAGCATGGAGATTAGAGGCCAGTTTTCTGGGACGTACGTGCGCACGTGTGTCTGTCCTATTCGTCTGCGTGTCCCCGTGGACCCGGCGCTCTGGGACTGGACCTGCAGTTTAACTCACATTCCCTGACTATTTTCTATCCTCATTCACGTCAGAGGAATAGGGTGTTAGTAGGACGCAGATGAGCCCTCCTTTTTTAAAATTAATTAATGAGCGCTTCATTAATCTGCTCAAGATGCTTAATCTGCCGCCGTGCCCCAAAGAACTGATGCCCGTTCATTTGTGTGCGTCAACAGTCCTTCTTGTGTTATCTTCCTGATTTATTATTATTATCAGTGTTGTTTTTTGGGATCCACGTGCAGCCTTGTGCTGAATCGCATGGTTTGTGTTTTTGAAAGTTAAACTTTCATCAACAAATGGTCATTCTGACAGACCTTTGTCGGCATATTCATGCTGCGTGTTTTTGTCCAGTATTGGTCCACCGCGCTGCACTGTATGTACAGATCTAGAGCAGCTCAGTGTTTGAAGTATGGGTGACTGGAAACGATTTGCCGCAGGCATTCTTAAAGCTGAATCATCTGGAGAGCTTTGAGATTTTACACTTACACTCTTTGCCTGGCTTGTAAATTGATGTTGATACATCAAACAAATGGTGTTGTCTAGGGAACGTCTGACCCTCAGTCGACTGTGCCACTGCGGCAGTTTCGGTGGTCGCATAGGACTAATGCACCGCTCCCAGGCAGAATGTAGTTTGTTTATTTAAATGAAAATGACTTGAAGGACTTGGACTGCTGAAGAAGTGCAGGAGTCTTGGCATAAAGCTGGTCCTGATGTCTTCATGTGGTGTGAAAGTGGCTGTGCTGTGGACCTGTCACAGTGTGCATGTTGCTGGTGGCTAATGTGATCACAGCCACAGCCAGGCAGGGCCAAGTGAGAGTGGAGCCTTAATCTCCACCACTGTCTCACTGCCAAATTGGCCCAATTTGTCAGGCAGAGGATCATCATCCACTTTTCAGATGACTTTCAAAGGGCCCCTTTGCTTTTTGATGTGCAGCTTGGCATATTTGATCTCGACAACGGCAGCACAGCAATACGAATCTCTAATGTGTGGCTACTGAACGGGCACGCGAGGAGACGACAGATGAAGAGTCGGTGACAGAGCAGGGTTTTGAGCCATGGCAGCTGAAGAGATTGAAGTTCATTGATAGATGTAGAAGGTTGTTCTCTCTCTCATATGTAATTTTGAACTGCCATCAAAGGCATATTATATTTGGTGCCCCTATTAGGGAAAATGCATCATCTTTTTTTTTTTTCAAAGAAAAAAAATTACATTAACTTCATTTTTTAATTTGGCTGAGTTTCCATGTTACCCCCCAATGCTTATGCTGAAATTGGTTTGAAAAGTAGGCTCCCTTATCTGGAATTGAACACGTCGATGACTTTGCACTGGCTCATAAAAAGCTGTCAGAGGAATAAAAAACCATTTGCATTCTGTTCTGCAGGCAGGTTGGTGCATCCCATGTATATGCGTCTTACTTCAAGAGGAAGTGTTTGCATATTTGCAAAGATGTCTTTGAAGTTCATGAAGGACACATGTTCTTTTACTAGATATATAATCCTAAAATTGCACAATTACTAATAAAACACTGTTGACAAACTGTAGCCAAGATGTGGTGTTGATATGTATTAAATATGAGGAATTTTCCCAGTGGTACAAATAAAAATACAAATTTGTTCTTCCATACCAAAAACAGTTTAAGACCTGCTACTCAGATTGGTTTGATCTATTTTCTCTTATTTACTACAGGGAAATCTATGCAAGCCACTAGGAAGATGGATCTAATCCTTAGATGGATGTACTAATGGATTTCTCTTTTCTTTCCAGGGCTGCATATTTGGTATGAGACAGAAAATACCAAAAGTTGGCATTGTTGCAACTGAGGAAGCAGCATGCAGGCTTGAGTGCTGAAGAGGTGGGCTTGCCTTTTCACTCGCTGATCCAGACAATCAAAATTGCTCATGAAGTCAGGGAGCATCCCATCCTGGAGGCAGCCATGTCCACCTGCTAAGTGCCTTTAGCCTTTGGCACTGGTGTCATGACCAGCCTGAAGCGCCCACCCATGGAGCGCACTGTCGGGGGTTCCGTCCCCGCCACAGATGAGTTTTACACCCGCCACCTCCGTATGGTCAATGGAGGGGCTGTGCCGACCCGCACGGACAATGTCCATGCCACTGTGAGCACAGGAGTGCCTAAAATGGGTGTACGGGCTCGGGTGGCTGACTGGCCCCCAAGGAAAGACATGACAGGGCCTCTGTGGCATTCATCTGCAGACCCTGAGAACTCTGGGGCGCCCTCTGTTAGCAAAAGTCACATTAAGTTAGGCTCTATTATGAGCACTCAGGACTCCTCAATGCTGCGTAACATCCAGAATACTTTGAAGAATCGAACCCAGGCCCATGGTAACAATTACAGCCCTGATACCCGCTATCTGGCCCCAGGAGACTACAGAGGGCCTACTCACAGAAACCCAAGGCAGAAACGCATCCGTCAGCGCAGCAACAGTGACATGACTATTAGCGAAATGGAATGCAGTGGAGACAGCGGAGAGGACTGGGGTCCGCCATCAGGATCCAAATTGTCTCCTCTTCACCCCAAATATGGCAGCACCTCCTCAATAGATCAGCATGGTGTAGCTGAAGAGAGCTTCTTTGACATCCTTAAGGAGTATCAAGGGAACAAAGTTGACCAGCGTAGCCCTGCTCCAGAGAAACTGGAGGACATTCTGAATGTCAGGTCTAAGCAGGCAGTTTCTGACCTTCAGGAGGATGTCCCCGATGGCCAACTTCCTAAGGCCAAGGACAGAGAGAAGCCTCCAAAGAGACGCACCAAGTCTGAGACGGGGGGTGAGTCTATCTTCCGTAAACTGCGGAACGTGCGAGGTGAGTCGGACTCGCCCAGGGCGGGGTCTGATGTAGAGGACAGCCGAACGGAGGACTTGTGCCCCCTTCTCAAGCCATGGGTGTGTCAGAAGGGCTTTGCCCACTATGATGTCCAGAGCATGCTCTTTGACCTTAACGAAGTTATTCAGTCGCGGCAGACTGCAGGCAAGAGGAAAAACACCACCACCGGGGCGTCTGCCGCAGCTGTGGCCTCGGCTACCTCCACTCTATCATCCACCCACAGCCTGCCTTACAGCTCCCCTAGTGGCAGCCAAGAAGAGCTCAGTTCGAGGGACAGTCCTAGCCTGGATGCAGGGGACGAACAGAGCAATGAAATGCTCCTAAGTTGCCCTTGCTTTCGCAATGAGATTGGTGCCGATGGAAATGGGAGGCACAGATTAGGAGCAGGTGGAGCTGGCTACCACGGGCTCGTAGGGGGTGGAGCAGGCAGCAGTGGTTCAGGGAACCTGAGTGGGGAAAGTAACTTGTATGAAACATCTGCGAGCACACACTGCACAAATGCAGGAGTAGCAGTTCTCGAAGGACCAAAGGAAGGCCCTAGCACAATCAGCGAAAAGGGCAAACAGTACATCGTGGAGCATGTAGACCTGGGAGCCTACTACTACAGGAAGTTCTTCTACTATAAAGGTGAGGTGCTTTTAACTGCTTTAATTGCTTATCAGCATATAAATGGATCTGTTGTTTATGGCAGTGTGTGAACAGTTTTTAATTGCGTTACCTCCTCTGCCTCAGAGCACTGGAACTACTTTGGGATCGACGAGGGGCTGGGTCCAGTGGCGGTGAGCTTGCGTAGGGAGAAGCTAGAGGATGACAAGGATCATGGCCAGCAGTATAACTACCGCCTCATCTTCAGAACCAGTGAGGTCAGACATGCTGTCCTATCACGCCCACAACCTCAACCTCAGCACATCACACATCACACACGCACAGCCTGTTATTATTTTTACGTTCGCCAATTTGGGAAACAGACAGACGAGTGTTTTTCCTTGGCCGTGAGAAAAGCCCTCGTATCACTTTATCTGTCTTGCCATATAGAACATCTTTATAGCTCAATTACCATCATGCATCCTGTACCAGGAAGACCAGTTCAAGGTAAAACCAGTCTCAGGCCTCTTTTCTTGTTATGCAACTAGCCCCTGGGCTGTTCAGCTGTCTCCCAGTATCAGCAGTGTGCGAAGAAACTTCAGGAAGTAGACTCATCCTCTGGCTCCGGGGCTTGTCAACAACCTAAAAGCACTATGTAGAGAGCTTCTCCATTGCAGTAAAAATAGATAGTGCATTGTTGGCTCCCAGTTTTTTGTATGGTTTGGGATATTGGGCTTTTATTGAGTTTGGATTATATTGTCTTTAATATTTGGGTTCTTCTTATATGGTCATGCATTCCCAGACAGGCCAAAGGCATGTTCCTGAGTCTGTTTGTTGTGGACTGAAGCAGGACAGGTGCATGTGATTAAACTCCCACACTTTAGACTTAAGTACCTAAGCCCCCCCGCCCCTCATCCTACCTTCCAAACACAGGGAACACAAGTCCATTGTAAACCCAAGGCCAGCACAGCCGCAAGCTTGCACGAGGGAGAAAGTCTCTGTCCGTTCCAGCTGGTTATGATAGCTGAATGATTGAGCTCAGTCCCAGAACCCAGCACAATGCACACGTTGTGTACGCAGAATGCTTACACAAGCCCTCCCACCTCGTCTCCCTCAGTTCAACTTTCTAGTTACCCAAAACTCTGAGTCATAATTGTCTTGTTGTTTCATGTCAGCGACCCTATGTGTAGAATAAGAGGCCGCTATTACTTTAAGAACCGCCGCAGCTCTCGTGTTTATTCTCATTGTGTTTCTGGTTGGGGGGGCCATGTTTTTGTTATCGCTGTGTTTCATCTCCAAGAGAAAGTTCAAAGCACGTCCAAAATTCCTGAGGTGCATTCCTTTACTTCTCGCGCTCCTCGTTGTAATCTCCTCTTCCTCTCTGCCTCCGTCCTTCCAGTTGACAACGCTTCGAGGTTCTATACTGGAGGATGCAGTGCCTTCCACCTCAAAGCACGGCACCGCTCGAGGGTTGCCCATTAAAGAGGTGCTGGAGTACCTTCTGCCTGAGCTGGACCTGTCCTGCCTCAGACTGGCCCTCAACACGCCCAAAGTCACAGAGCAGCTGATGAAACTGGACGAACAAGGGGTAGGAGGAAAGCTCGGTCTTCCAAAGGATTAAAACTTTCCAGCTGGTTCAGAACTGCGTGCATTTGTTTATTTCTACAGCGAAGGAATTTGTATTTTTCCCTACAAACGACTAAGAGGTTTCATGTTGTATCTCTGTGTCTTCCCTGGTCCCCAGCTGAGTTTTCAAGTGAAGGTGGGGGTGATGTACTGCAGAGCGGGTCAGTGCACAGAGGAGGAAATGTACAACAACGAGACGGCTGGCCCCGCCCTGGAAGAGTTCCTCCAACTGCTGGGGGAGAAAGTTCGCCTCAAGGGCTTCACCAAGTACAGAGCCCAGCTGGACACCAAAAGTAACGGCTCCCAAACACACTCGCACATGACTCACACGCAGCAATCACAGAGTGTGTGCTTTTATTCATGCATGACCTAGATTGTGGTGCGTCTTTGAAGGCTCTAATCATTGGTGCTGATGTCATGCATGGCCTGGACACACGTATGACACTGTACGATGGATATAATATGCATTTTGCTGTTCAGTACGTTGCCAGTTGTGGCCGTTGATTGTCCATCTGTCTGTCTCATTGTCATGGATATGAAATATTGCTCTTCAGATGTGGCACAATGGTTAAAATTGACTGATTGATGACTGTAGAATTCAGTGGCTTAAGGCCAAGGACATAACTCAATTGTCTAAATGGGAGTCCATGCTCTTCACTTGCTGTCTCTGGGTGTCAGCAAGGAAACACTGTCTCCAGTCCCTCTGGCAGTCCAGCACAAGCTCATACGTTTCACTCATGCTGGGGCCTCAGGTGTTCATTGTTGTGCCACATGAAATAGCACGAGACTGTAAAAATAGCAGCACATTTGCCACCGGAAATTATTCACTGTCAGTATACACTGATCAGACATAACATTATGACCACCTTGCTAATATTGTGTCCCTTGTGTCTCCAAAAGGGGAGGGGCCTCTGTGGATCATACCACAGACACTTGATCAGTTTGAGATATAGCAAATTTGGAGGCCTTGTGCTGTTCTTCGTGTTTTTTTCAGTTGTTCCTAAAGTGTTTTTGTGCGTCCGTGTCAGGCTGCATCCTGCTGCCATCAAGGAGTGTCGTTGCTATGGGGTGGGGGTGCCAGGTCTGGTCTAGGTGGGTGATACATGGTGGTACATCCACATGAATGCCAGGTCCAAACGTTTCCCAGCAGAACATTGTATTGTCACAAGATGGCTAGTGTTATTTACTTATCCTGTGAGTGGTCATAATGTTACGGTAGATCTGTGTATATTGTGAGTCTGGAAAGACCTCACTAGATGTAATTGCGTTGGAAGAGGTATAAAACAGTAATTCTAGCTTATTGTTGCCGCTCTAAGTTAGTTTGACTTACTAGTGACTTAAAGACTTGCCTCCTGAATCGCAGTTTGAATTTCCCCTACTTCATAAAACACTTTATAGTTCTTGTACTTTGCTCCGTTGCTCCTTTGTCTATTTGTCTCTTTTGTAATTTCACTGGACTGGACCCGATAGTCTCTCTCCAGCTTTGTTTCACTTTCTCTTCCTTTTTTTTCCATCACTATAAAAGTCTCTGAGTGCTTCTGCTGAGTGCATGCAACGACAGCTCAGCTCAGTCCCGACTTAACTGTAACCCTATCGATACTTTTACCCTGTCTGCCTAAATAAACACAGATTTGTTAACGGAGTGAGTGAGGCCTGCGTTTAGATTACGCATGTCTGCTTCTCTCTCAGGCTTTCTGTCTCAACAGTCTCGACGAGACTTCTGTCACTCTCAACTGTAGTTAAAACATAATGAGCTCCGCTTACAGGATACACAAGTAATACAATTAATTGTTCTTCATAAGTCCACGTGTTGTGACATGCTTTGCTGACATTGATCCACTGTCCAGTCTTGTCTGGCTGCTCGGGCTGTGGTGAAACACCATCGTGTCTTAGACTGAAAACACTGAATGCACACGTGACACAGATGAATGGCATTAATCCCACAATAGTTCTCAACGCTCTATTGCTGTTTTTCCTGCAGCGGATTCCACGGGAACTCACTCCCTCTACACTTCATACAAGGACTATGAGCTCATGTTCCATGTGTCAACTCTACTGCCTTACACACCCAACAACAAACAACAGGTACAATTGGAGAGCACTGCTTTTTTATATAACAGGAAGTGGAAAACCACTTTCTTTGGGGGGGAAAAAACTCCCTTAAAGATAGCCTGCATGACATGATTTATGGCTCTGTAATCAGGTATGACTCCTATCTAACGTTCATTCCAAGGAATTTGTTGTCAATTCCAGGCTCCGTGTTTTTGTGTCACGCTTGAATGCTTGGAATGACTGTGCTTTGAGATTCAAAGGTCATACCTCCCTCATAAAACTTTTTGTTGTCTTTTTCAAGTTGCTGAGGAAGCGCCACATCGGGAACGACATCGTGACGATTGTGTTCCAGGAGCCGGGGGCTCACCCTTTCACCCCGAAGGTCATTCGCTCTCACTTTCAGCACGTCTTCATCATCGTTCGGGTGCACAATCCCTGCTCGGACAGCACGTGCTACAGGTGGGCGCCGCAGTGGGAAAAACGTGACGCAATGAGTTACTCATTGAGTGTGGAAGGTGTAAAGCAAAAGGGGCAACACACACATGTGTACACGCTGTGGAACCTAAGAGTCGTTATTAGTTTGTAGTCCCACAGATAATAGAGGAGGTGGACTCGGATACCGAATATCTGCTTGTTACAACACAGTCTTAACACATCTATCCCCAAAACGTTTTACCCCCCATTCAGTCTCGAGTTTCGGGTCGTGTATGGGTCACTAGAGAACCACTCATTGGAAAGAAACGCGACACCATCCAGGTTAACAGTTTCCTCCAATTGCAGGTGGGTATTTGGTTGTTAAAAGAAGCCTAATCGTGAGTTTCAGGTTGGTTTCAGATGTTCCTGAACTCCCCACCAGTCATTTAGAGATCAGGCAGCCACTTGGACGAGGATTAAACGTCCTCAAACACGTCCAGTTGCCTTTGCTTTAGCTTGATTGTTTTCTTCGTAGATGTTTTCCAGAGGGTTTGCAGCTGTGAGACAGATTCAGGTATCGGTGTGTCCAGCCAGGTGTTATCTCCGTATGATTATATCGAGAAGAAAGGAGGATCATTACAGTTTTAAGTAGGCCAGAATGACCAAGCTCCACTGGTGACGTTAGCCTCCTATCTCTGGACTGGACTCATTTTTTATTTTTTTTTGGGACCCTTAAAAGCTCCACACACTCTCACACTGCCACCAGCTGTGTTTTTTCTTTCACGTAGCTACAGTAGCATTAAGAGAAAAGCATTGACTGGAAGGCATAGGTCAAACATAAAAGCCTGTTGCCCGACCCTCTTCACGTTCTTTACGAGCTGTGTGCGGGCTTCAGCCGCACGCCTGTGTGCGTGTAAATTAGTTTGATTATGCTCAAACAGAAGACATTAGCTCTGCCGTGGCTGTCGGATTGATGGCAGCGCCCCTCAGCTGGCTTACCCTTGGCCTTGTGACGATTCCGACTGCGACTCTGTGGCGTGCACACTCATGCATGGCCACATCGCAACACACACACACACACACTTTCTGTGCTTTGAACACAGATATTATGCACACATAGTTGCTCCCTCTCGCCCTCGTACTCCCTTTTCTCCTTTTTACCTCTCCTCTCATGCTCACTTGCACACGGTGCGCGCGCACCTTTTTCCTCCTCGTGCACTAATTCACTCGAAGGCTCGCTCTTCACACACTCGTACAATACATGAATACCCCCCGCCGCCCCCTCCCCTCCCCTCGCTCTCTCTCCCTGCCTGCCACTTTGCCTTTGGGCAGCGTGAGTCGGAGTGGTCTGAAGGAGTTAGCGCCATGCACATGAAGTGCTCTCTTCACCCGCACATGCATGTGAGAGGGGAGGACTGTTGTGAGCAGTGTTTCTCAGAGCTCATGCAGTCCACCTCCGGAGCGGACAGGCCAGGCCACCCTCCTGTCTCTCACACCAGCTCCACATTTGGGCTCCTCTACACCATCGACTAGTGGACACTTCATTCAGTTAGCTTTTTTTTTTTTTTTTTTGCCTCAAGGGGGTCATCTTTAGGGACAAGAGAAAGGGTGGAACACTCCCGATTTGCCCTATGGTTGAAATGGAGAGGCACAAGACACAGAATCCTTGAGGACAATCCAGCTACCGCACCCAAAGATAACTCACTACAATCTCAGCCTTCAGCTTCTGCTCGTACTCTGTGGATCGTGGCACCATGTGTTGAGACTTCCCTCCCCGACTGTTTGTCACAAGCCTTTTCCCCGGGACGCCTTTCCCCGGTGATTTGGAAAACGCTCCGGATCTGGACGAGAAACAATCAGCTTCGAGGACTGGCTATGCCGCACTTTGTGTCGTGTTTGGTTGTAGCTAAAGAGCGGAAGTGAGTTAGCACCAATCCAGTGAATTGTTTTCTCGCCTGGCGCTGATTGCGGCAAAGGTTCGTACATTTTGCAGCAGGAATCTGAAGAACATGGTTGCTTTGTGGTGAAGGCAGGAGGTAAGCTCGTGTTGATGTCAGCATGTCGATTCCAGCAGTTGCTCTTAATGGATGCAATTATGTGTAGCTTTCAGCTACACACCGGTTCCACCTTTGTAAAGACGTAATCTTCACACTCTGAGAAATGATTACAACTCACTCAAACTAGCTTGAAACTTGATTTCCCACAAAGCTCTAGTTCTTTTTCGTTTTCTCGTCCTCATTTCACGTGTCTTTATATCTTGTGTAGGAGCACATCAGTAGTGGAGTGCCTTCTGTGATCTCTATTAATAAACCGGATGTTATGGTTTGTTAAGTCATCTAGTTATTAATAGCCCGTTGTTGCCTGCTGTTGAGATTTAGATAATGCTCAGGTCATATTGAGCCAGACCGGAGCATTAGAGGAGTAAGTGGCCTGAGGCCAGCCGGGTGCTAATCTGCAGCTTTCAACCGCTGCCTCAAAGTCACACGGGGCCAGCAAGGCGGATTGCGTAACCAGATCTTTGTTTGGGGAACGCAGGCTGTTTGTGCTCGCTAGCTCTATCGAGCGCGCTGCTTCTTCCATGCCATGATGTAGCAGAGAGTGGCAGGGTGTCAGTACTGGGAGCTCGCTTGTCACCCGGGATCGGATGTATAGTATTTATAAGCCGGGTGTAGTCAGGCATGGTTCGGAACATTTCTGCTACAGGCTGTGGTTGTGTTATCTGTTTAATGGGCTGGACGGGGAGTTTTCAGGGCTGTCACATCAGCTTACCCAAGGCCATGTTTTGGTTACCACGTACTTGTGTGCTTTTAGCGTACATACCACTGACTGTACGCTCTTACAGCCTCCTGCAGCTTCTATACTTTACGTTAGCAATTAAACTGAGAGTGAGTACAAACATGCAACCAAACGCTTTGACAAGTTGCTTCCTCAGCTGTAAAAAGAAACTCCCAATGTGTTGAAACTTGTGTTGAAATTTCCCGAACCACGTTTTTTTTTTTTTTTTTTTTTTTTATGAACAACTGGTACGTGCCTGCGTTACCTACACCTGTTTACTTATTCATAGTAATTTAACTCTAGGCCATCCATTGTCTGCAGATGGAAAAGGAGCGGTAAAGGGTAATAAGAGGAGAGCACTGCCTGTAGAAATTTTAACGCCCTCTTTTGTACTCGCAAGTGAAGCAGGTCAAAGGCAGCAATAGTAAAGATGCGCACAATGTGGGTTTTCTTTTGTTTTTTTTACAAGCCCATGTGCTCCTTGTCTTTGCAGTGTTACACTTTGCACCTTGTTTGTGTTTCATGCTATTTATATATTTATTTTCCTGTGTGTATACCTCTCTTTAGTTTTTTTTGTCTGTAACCAAACTGTACTTTTCATGCACAATGCCGCCGGTGATGGGAGGAAAAGAACTCCACCACGACATAATCTTACAAATGAAAGTGCTACAATCCAAACCTCAGTCAAGAAAAAGAAATGCGCTACCACATACAGTGTGCAAGCAAATGTAACAGCCTCTTACACAAGTACAATATGTGAGCAAATGTACTTGTTTTGCTTTTTTGCTTTAGGGAGCGTATCTATGTTCCCCCGGGTCCCTAACCCTGTCCCTAACTCTAACCCTTTTTTTTAAAAAAAAAAGGGTCCTATGTTCCCCGGTCACATACAAAGCAGGGAACATAGGACCTGGGTAACATGGGGATGATCACTTGCTTTATACAAGCTCAGGCAGCAGTCATGATGCGTGTTCTCGCAGCGATCTAACACCCTTCACTCTATCCTCTCCTCCTGCAGTGTGGCTGTCACTCGTTCCCAGGACGTCCCCTCCTTCGGCCCACCGATCCCCAAGGGCGTGACCTTCCCCAAGTCCACCGTCTTCAGGGACTTCCTGTTGGCCAAAGTCATCAACGCCGAGAACGCAGCCCACAAGTCCGACAAGTTTGGCGCCATGGCGACGCGCACGCGGCAGGAGTACCTGCGGGACCTGGCGGAGCGCCACGTGACCAGCACGCCGGTGGAGCCCACCGGCAAGTTCCCCTTCATCTCTCTGGCGCACAAGCGCCGGGAGAAGGTGCGCCCGTACAGCGGGGCCGAGCTGCGGAGCCTGGGGGCCGTGACCTGGCAGGTCCACGCCGAAGATCAGGTGGCCGGCGCCGAGCGCGAGTGCCTGCTGGCCATTTCGAACGACTTCATCATCCTGCTGGATCAAGAGGCCAAAGCGGTCGTGTTCAACTGCGCCACGCGCGACGTGATCGGCTGGTCGACGGGGAGCCCCGCCTCCATGAAGATATACTACGAGCGCGGCGAGAGCGTATCGCTGCGCTCCATCAATAACAACACGGAAGACTTCGGGGAGGTCGTCAAAAGGCTGGAGGTCAGTGGGACAGTGCTGCTGTCTGCAGCAGCACACGGCATTAGCACACACCATCTGCTGTAGCTGAGAGGGTTCACACTGAGCCCGACACCACTTCTCTGACAGGCAGCTTGTACAAACACACACATAGGGCCCTACCATGAGTTTTAGGCAGAAACCTATAAAGCTTACCCAGGACAGATAGCAGTGGCTAAAATACAAATCAAGTAGCAAGTTTGATTCACTGAGAGCAAAGGTCAAGTGTCCCTTGAGCCTGTGAACTGAATGTCAGCAAAAAAGTCTTTTAGTCAGCGTGAGGGCACGCTCACTGTCCTGTAGTACAAAAAAAAAAAAAAATGAAGTATTGTTGCTGTTCCTATCCGAGCATGAGGGCGTGGCCGAAAATTATACACTCACCCCAGAGCCCCAGCTGTTGTGCTGACTCTGTGATTATAAGTCATGCCTGAGATAACACATAGCAATTAAATAATATGATATCATCGCTGAGGTTTCCGATGCGGTGTAGGTGAGGCGGCGCTTTTGGTGGCGTGTTTCAATCATTCCTGAGACACTGAAATTCCAGTTGATGATAAACAAATTAAAGTTTTTACTGTTACCTGCTGCCGGTACTTTCACGCATGTGTTCGGACAGGCTTCATGAGAAGTGGTAGGTGACTGCAACTCTGATGTAACAACCGCTGTTTACTATATATATTTTTTAACGTCCTACAAGTAGATGAAGGGATAGACAGACCATCAAAAAGTCTGGAACAGTGGACGGATGAGGTTAAGTTCGATACATTTCCTCCACCTTGATTTGAACTTCTTCACCCTGTCTGTTCTCCAGTTGTTGACTAAGGGCAGCCAGACCACAGAGATGACACTGCGCCGCAACGCCCTGGGCCAGCTGGGCTTCCACGTCAACTTCGAGGGCATTGTAGCAGAAGTGGAGCCTTACGGTTACGCCTGGCAGGCTGGGCTCCGGCAGGGCAGCCGACTGGTGGAGATCTGCAAGGTGGCAGTGGCCTCGCTCTCCCACGAGCAGATGATCGACCTGCTCAGAACCTCCGTCACTGTCAAGGTGGTCATCATCCCTCCCCACGAAGACTCCACGCCCCGCAGGTAGAGTGGACATAGAAGATCAATACGTTCACGAGAGGCTGTGGTTAATGCAGCGGTTCGTGTCTTTAAACTGTCTGTGAATGCTTTGTGTGCCAACAGAGGCTGCTCAGAAATCTACCACATGCCACTTGTGGACTACAAGAACCACAAGGAGGGCATGCCCTATGAGTTAAAGTTCCCCTTCCGGCCCCCCAACAACAACACCAAGTGGCCCCGCACTTCCTCCAGCCCTCAAACGCGCGCTGCTGGCTCGGGGGGAACCCTGATCAAGGCCCCGGCTTCAGACTTCAGCGACCGTAACGCCGCCGCCGCCATCCCCCGCAGCGTGTCCAGCGACGGTCGACCCCTCAACCCCAAAAGGTCACAGAACAAATATAGCACTGTTACGAAACTTGCAGACACACTGACCTCATGTCTGTCTGGCTGCGGCATATGTCTCTAATCCCACCCTCATGCGTCCTCGCAGATATTCCCCAGGGAACGACAACTACGCTCTCGCCTGCTCGATCGTGATGGGCCGCGCGATGCACAACACAAACTCCCCTTCCAGTCTCCACTACCCGGACACCATGAACTCCGGCCACTGGAGGCAGAAGTCTATGCCTGATGGGTAAGTTCACCTGCTCCTCACTGGAGGCCACACTGACTAAATACATCGGAGCATCATTTTCGGCCCATTGAAGTGGCGAAATATATGACTCTTTTTATGTCCTTGCAGGTTCAATAACAACTGCCAGTCCCCTGCATCATCTGTGCGCCACTTGGCAGGCGAGGGCGTTAATGGGATCAAAGGTAGCTCTAGCACTGGAGTAGGATGGTCCCGAACCGGGGACGGCGACGCTGCCGGTAGACTCGTAGACAAAACCGGCCCAGGTAAGCAGTGCTCCTTCCACTCGGCATCCTTGAATCATTTTTACTATGCTGTAACTCATCCTCTACCTCATTATCCGTACGTCTTTGCATCCTGCAGACACCGTGGTTTCCAAGGTGGTGATTCCTCGACTCCAGCAGTCAGAGCAGAGCAGCAACGTGTCTCCTAACAAGGGCCCGAAGGTGAGCAACAATCAATAAGCAGCATATGTAATTTCCTTGCAGCTGCTTGACAGGGAGTGGAGAGCTGATAGCGGGGCTCTGTGGGAACAAAAGGGCTGCTGTTTAATCACTAGCGATGTGAGCTAGAGCATAACCAGCCTCCACCATGGACAAGCAATTAAAGTGCGTCCAACATCTGCTACAGCGGCATTTTTGATAAATGTGTTTCACTTCCCCCGTCCACAGGCGGACGCTCCATATTCGTCCAGCCAGTCGAGCAGCAACACACTGTCCAGCAACGCCTCCAGCTCCGCCCACAGCGACGAGAAGTGGTACGAGGTCGGCTCCCGCTCGGGAGTGCGGAGCGAGCTGGAGCTCAACGGCTACCTGCAGGGGGCCTCCACCGACAGCGGCATCGACGCCACCTCCTTCACCGCCACCCAGAGCAGCACGGCTTCCTCCACCGGCGCCTTCAGGGCCAAGGACAAAATCCAGTGGCAGGAAGATCCAGCGGGCAGCCAGAGCGCCACAGAAACTACGCCTCCGCCTCCGGACACTCTTGACGTCACTGGAGGCAGCGAGATCCCGGCAGGTCCCGATTGCGGCTCCTGCGGCCTCAGTGATGGCGCCTCCCACTCCAGGTGTGCTGCTGATCTGATACAGTCAGCTGTGTAGGCAGCTGAGGAATTAATACCTTGGCATCGATGTTTCATTTAACAGACAGTGATTCATTGTAATCCAGATATAACCTGCGCTATCCCAGTTGGGAAAGTCCAGAGCTCTGCGGTTCGGTATTAACAAAGGGAGAAGGGAAGAATGAAATGTGTGTGTGTGTGGTTTTTCATTTTTATGTATGTCTGTCTGTCTCCTGGTATGTGTTAGAAAGGAAGTGCTTGAAGTTGCTAGAAATGCAGACTGTGAGCTCAGCACTGTCCTCCCTCCTATTCTAAATCCCGCTTCCTTTGAATCAACTAAAGCTTTCCTCCCTCTCTTCTTCGCTCAGCCAGAAATAACTCGGCCTCACCAGACCTGTACATTTGTTTTCTAGTATGTGCACGCACGCACACGCGCAAAAACTCTGTGCTTTCGATTCTTTAATGTCAGACGACGGAGAATTGTTATTTGAAAGGGGCTGGAAATGAAGTGCAAGGACACAGTGTCCTATTTTCTGTTTATGAATTCATCAGTCGATCTTATCTACAGAGATTCTTGGAGATGTAGTGAACGAGTTTAATCATGTTTTATGTGCAATCTTAAAGCAATTTTAAGCGAAACCATTTTTTAACTCAAAGAAAAAGGCCAACTGAGAGAATTCATCAACCGTACTCATTAAACCGGAGCCAAAGTAAAATCAAAAATCCCCACAAATGAATCGTGCTGCATTTAACACTTGTGCGCTCCTGCTTATTTTATTATTTATTAAGTGACGGTGTACGTGATTCCTTTCTCCATCTCGATCAGTTCTGGTCACTCAGGGAGTAGCCCCATGTCGCCACAGAACGAGGCGGGTGCTGCCGCACCCACCTCACCCACATCCCCGGGGTCCAAGAGCTTCTACCCTCGCCAGGGAGCGACCTCGAAGTACCTCATTGGCTGGAAGAAGCCCGGGGGAACCGTCAACTCCGTGGACTTCGGCAGCACTCGCAAGTAGGAAATGAAAAGTTATATTTTTAAAAATGCCTCTGAACAGATTATAATTCAGTGCAGAAATGCTGTCGAGAGTGATTATGTTGTCATGTTTGTCCCAGAGATGGTTAACTTTAAATGGGTTTTATAGATGCGGTCAACAGTGCCCCCATGTGGTGGAGCTGGCACCGGGAAAAGGATGACTAAACATCTTTGCCTTTTTTCTTTTATGCAAGGGAACATATGTCTTTTAATTTGGCCTGAAGGGTGATAGTTTCTTTCGTGGTTGATGACTAATTCTGTTTTTAAACAGTTTGGCTGCTCAACAACCCACAGAAGTCATTAAGTTGTTACATTTCTTGTTGAGGGCAGACCAGAACCACAATGAGACCAGCAGCAGTTATTCATCATTCACTCTTCTGGGAATCTGAGCTGGTGACACCTTTGTGTTCGTTCATATACGTGATTATGATTCTATATGAACTGGCTTTCGCTTTCGTCCCCAGACGGCACCAGAGTGATGGTCTGCTGGGTGGCCAGCCTCAGCTCAGGGCCAACCTCCGGGGCTCCCAGTCGCCCCAGCGGCACACTGCCAAGTCGAGCCTGGAGGAAGACTTGAAGAAGCTCATCATGCTTGACAGCCCTCCACCCACTACAAGCGAAGAGAAGGTGCTCAGAGATGCTGTGGCTTAATTGCTTCTATTGATGCTGGTATACTGAGTGATTCGATTCCCAAGTGGGGTAAAAAAGCATGTTTTCTAGTTAGAGGAGAAAACAGAAAGCTCAGCCAATTAAATATGAATTAAAAAAATAGATGCAAAGATTTGATTTCACATATCTGTAGAAGACAAGACTAAACAGCCGAATTCTGATGTTTGCATGTTTGTAGTAATTTGCAATAACCTTGCCATCAGCCACTACAAACATATGTTAACAGGCAATTGGAATAGTTGGATTGGTCGTCTACAGGTGAAGGATGAGTTAAAGTAGTTAGAAGAATTGGAAAATGGATGAACTGGTGAATAACATATCTGATAAAATGAACACTGAACTAGCCAAACGTTAACAGAAAGCTAATAGTTGGCTAAAGTAAATTAGAAATTAATTAAAAACTAAGTTAATGTTAAATGTTCGAAACAGTCAACCGCAAAAGCAACATGAAATAGAGTAAGGCTGAAATAATAGGCGAAGCGTAATGGGTAAGTAATTAAATTAGCTCAAAGTGGTTACATTTTCTGGGTAAATATTTGACCTGGATCGATGGCAAACAGAGATGTTAGTTTGTGATGAGTGGTGAATACACGGTTGAAATCGTAAAACTAGCGATTGTAAGTGTTTAAATAGCCAAAATTATCAGATGTAAATCAGAAGCTAAATGTTTGCTAAGGGTGACAAATGTACGGTTGAAGATCAAACTAATGAATAAACGTAAAATACAAGTGATGGATAAATGGTTAAAATATACAACGATGAATGTGAAAGAAAGGCATAACACCAATCAGGCATAACATTATGACCACTGACAGGAGAAGGAAATAACATAATGATATGCCTGATCGGTGTATGTTTGTATATTTGAAAGTGACATCAGATATGTCTTACGATGTGAATCCTGTCGTTTCTCAATTGTTTCCATTCTTCTCTAAAGCCGCTGTTTCCAGGCCCACCACCCAGTCGTCGTTCCCTTCAGAGAACGCTGTCTGATGAGAGTATCTACAGCGGGCAGAGGGAGCCGTCCTCCAGTGG
Organism: Mugil cephalus; assembly: GCF_022458985.1. Lineage (NCBI taxonomy): Eukaryota > Metazoa > Chordata > Actinopteri > Mugiliformes > Mugilidae > Mugil > Mugil cephalus. The sequence continues at coordinate 9,595,037 of NC_061786.1, forward strand.
ACAGCGCGACACGCCCACTGACCTGCTGTTTACCTGCTCCACCATACCGCGCTCACCCACCTCCCGCCAAGGATCAAGCCGACGAGCATCGCACAAATCCTTGGGTGAGTACTAGAAACATCAGAAAGCAAGCAAACGCAATCACATACAGCCTCAGCTTTAATGTGCTCTATGGCGTCACTGTTAGATTCCACAGTCTCTGTCATGGGAAATGTGATCCGATGCTTTTTTAATCTGTGGTTCCTCCTTCCCTCAGGGGACCTTTCAGCCCCAGAGAGCTCAGAGCTGGAGCTGGAGAGGAAGAGGCAGCAGCTGCAGGATCCTGTCCTCATGCCCCTGCCTGACTCCGGGGCAGATGGCCCGCTGGACTGGGCCCACCTGGTAGATGCTGCCAAGGCATTTGAGGGTAGGCACACATTGTGTTTTCATTTCACTCTCAAAATCATTTTAAGTGAAGGTTAATTAGAAATATCACATCTCTGTGTGGCTTTGAGCTCCAGCTGTCATTTTTAGTATCACAAGAAGAGGGCGCTGTTACGCTGTATTTTGCTTCCTCTCCAGATCCAATGACACGTCTTTTGACTGTTTTGTATTCAGAGCAGAGGCTGGTTTTCCTGGCAGCCCTGGAGGAGAGCTCCGTGGCTGAGAGCGCAGCCACTCCTAGCCCCCAGCAGGCTGAGCCTCAGGCGGCTCCGCTGAGACAGCCCTCCCCCGGGTAAGAGGCCTCAGGTCATGGCCTGGGACCAGTGTTTGCTTTACTCCACTGGTTTCCAGAACTGTGCCACGGAAGACCCTGCATGTTATATTCCAGTCACACACCACTGCAGCTGATATCTCTAATTAGCCCTGTTCTCTGGCTGCAAGCTAATCAGTGAGAGCAGCAGCTGTAGTGCTCGCTTGGCCAGAACGTCTACATGCACCTTCACTGAGCAGGACTTTACAAAGACATATTTAATTAATTTAATTCGCTGTAGAACTTAAGTATTTATCCCAGCTTGTTGTGCCTTTTCTCAGAGAGACTCCAGACTGCTTAAAGGGAAAGGTGAGCCAGCTGGAGTCCATGGTGAAGTCATTACAGGAGGACCTGAAGAAGGTGAGTGATGTTTCCACAGAAGCAACTGTAAAGCCTCTGCAACGTTGAAGACGTCAAAGCGAGCCCAAATGATATTGATCAGGTTGTTAATGTGTGTCTTTGTCACCATTAGGAGAAGGACGCCAAGGCGTCTCTACAGGCCCAGATCCAGAGCCTGCGAGAGGACAACCAGCGCCTCCTGGAGGAGTCCTACAGCGCCTCGGCCAAGCTCAAGAAGTTCACAGAGTGGGTCTTCAACACCATCGACATGAACTGACGCATCGACCGCTCTCCAACGGGAGTATAACCACTACTCAAGCTCATTTCAAACTTTCAGTGCAGAATCACTCACAAAAGCTGTGTGTCTCTCTCCTGGGCTCTCACAAACCAGTGCCAACATGGATTTACATGTCATCCTTTGTCAGCCCCGTGGACCTGTTGGATAGTCACCATAAAAGACTCGTTACAAGAAAACTGGGGGATAGGGAGAAAAGAGCAGTGGTGTAACTGTGCGTCAGTTTTCATCAGCATGCACTCCCTTCCTTAGGAGCTCATACATGATACGAAGCTTTGTTTCCAGTCTAATGGACTGTTGGTGTCCCTGCATGTCAGAGAGAGACGTTGAAACTAACCCAAAGGGATTTGATGTTACTGTCCTTGTTTAGCTCCCCGGCTAACCTAATTACAAGCGAACAGATTTTCACAAATTAAAAAATTCTTCATTGCCACGCGAGAGTCCCACAAAAAGACACTGTATTAGAATCAAGTGCGTTGTAAATTTGTTCATATTTAAACATTCTTCAAGTTTCCCGTTTCAGAGAGGGCAGCACTGACTATTTTTGTATTACTAACCAAAAAATAGAAGCTATATGAGACGACGGGAGGTGTTGTTTTTGATGGTAGCGTGAGTAGGTAGACGCACACAGACAGACTCTTTGCGTAGCACATACTGTAAACACTGTAAGGTCAAGTGCCTGTCTGTATCGCCTATGTCAGATTGCAAGTGCATCGAGGGTTATCGCAAGTAAAGCTTGCCTCGGACTACTGGTCACAGGAGAAGAATATATATTGTACAAACACGATAAGGGTGCCATAAAGCTAAAAATTGACAATTCAGAGTTACTTATTCAGATTCTATATATATATATAATGAATATATGATGTTGTTGACATTTCTTTTCTCATGCCTTCCCTTGATATGATAACGTATTTATGTCACAGAGGATGGCCAAGAAAAGAGAAACAGCCATATGCAATTAGAGTATGTATCTGTGATGATGAGTTATGAGTATATCGCAAATGAGACTGAAAAAGAATTATTATTATGGATTTTTTATTTTTTTTTGTTCTAAAACTTACTTACACTTCCCTGCAGCAGTGGATCGATTGACCGAGCCACCTAGTGATGACAACATGTAAAATACTACATGGAACTGACTCCGCTCTCCACCGTAGCACGTTAAAAGGCCCCAATCTGATCCGTAAAACTCTACATAGATTAAATCGGTACTGTCGGTAAGATATTGTGTATATCCTGAAATCCCAGCTACAGAGTTTTCTGTAATGTGTAAATCTGCTCGAAAGCCCGAACCTGAACTCGGTCCTTATTTAAGCCTCATACTGTAACTGTTTCCTTTTGTACTCGGATACTGTGCAACTGTATATAAGGAGAATTTAATATTCATCAGAATTTGCACCTTCGTTCTTATTTTGTACAATTATTTTTTTTTCTTTATTTCTGCTTTACTGGCTAGTGGAGAGTGAAATGAGTGCTGTGAAAGATTAAAAAAATGGGGATGAGACGAGACGAGGACCACGAGCCGGACTCAGACGAAGAGTCCCAAGCCTCAGAAAGGCAGCAGATCGCCCCTATGCCTTCATTCTTAACATGTACGACAGCATGTGATTCCGTTTCCATTGAGCTGTGATGTGTAAAAAAAAAAATGTTTATATCTATTAAAAATATTTTGTTGAATTACACTTTTGTCCTGCCGGTTGATATTCTGGGTGGGAAATTCACACCAAGAGAAAACACTTAACTGCTTCGGCTGCTGGGGTTATCTGAGGAGGCTTTAAGGGTAAATGGATACCTGTCAGTGGCCTGGCATGAGGTGACTGCCCGCTGTTGTGTTGTGATTAACAGAGAGCTGCTGTTTTTCCACTTAGAGATGATTACACAAGGCAGTTGCCCTGACAGAGACAAGCCCGGACGGGACAGATTGATGGATGAGGAAGCCCTGGGAGATGCCGGAGTGAAGACGTGAAAGATTATGGATTCAAGAAATGACTGGTGGGATGCGCTGCAGAGTTGTGGCTGCCAGGGTATTTGGTCCGTTTGATTAAAGGCTAGAGTAACTGTTTTTCTTCCCAGTCTGTTTGCGTGTGTGTGTTGCTAAAGCTACTGGTCACTAAAAATGTCACATACTGACCACAAACACATGCATTTTATATGTGATTCCCACATTAGAGACCAAATGAACAAAAGACACATGGGAAATGTCTCCTCTTCACATGGTGGATTAGCCTGTCATCAAGCTAGATCTTGATAACAGGCTAAAGTTGAGCTGATGTATTGGGGTGAAAACCAAAATTGGATAGATTTTAATTTTGAATAGATAACAAATCAAATAGCATCATATCGAAATGATCAGAATGTGTTGGTGACCCTAGGAGTCGCCCATACATTCTGATTTCATAGCATTGTTTCAATAATTCCTAAACAAGCCAACGTTTCTACTTGTATCTAAAGCCACACTTGGGCCATGGTCAACAAAGACGGAATAAAAGGCAGTGTCATTTGCATGACAGCAACCTGTTTTGTCTGATGCTAAGAGGCAAAGTTACGCAACAAGCAACCGTGGTCTGCCACAGGATGACAGAGTTAAACACTGCATGTCACACCCTTTTGGAGTAACCCCAACACCAGATTCCAAGATCTGTGCAAGATCAATGCAACACGATACCCATCATAGTGAATATTTCAAGAATAAAATACAAACGTACATAAAAATAAAAGCACTGTACTACATGCACTTACACACAGTCTCCTTCAAAGACATGGTCGTAGGCAGTTTAGACTTTTGCGTCAATTTGACGGCGTAGCTACGGCGACAGTGCAGAAAATACGTCGACCCCAGCGCCAACCCACCGCCACCCCAACCCCCACCGCAACCCCCAAGCCCCAGACTGCAAGAGCTGTGATTGGTCCGCTTGGTGCTTCCCCATCTCTGCAAACTGAGGAGGTTCAGAGATACAAACACTCGTGTGACTGGAAATTTTGGCAAAAGTTTCATAAAGTGCCACTGTTGAAAGTGAATGAAGAGAAGTGTTTCAACCATTCGCTGTATATATTATGGACAAACCCATCGTGACGACACCCATTGCATTCTGAACCTTGAAAATGAAGACTGAAGTGGGCGGAGCACGCGGTCGCCATGCTGGATGAGATTTACTCCACCCACACGCGGATATTCCAAATATGGACACAGGGGTTGTGTCAGACGTTGAGACCCGCCCACTGAACTCTCGACTACCTCAATTCAAAGCGGGAACGCCCCTAAATTACGCAGAATTTTAAACCTTAATAAAAAAAATAAACGCCCCCGTACAGTTGTCATGAATAATGAAATAAACCAATGAGACCAATTTTTTTGCACCAGGCTGTAAACATGTTTAATAATTGGGATTTACTCCCTTTTGCAGCCAGCCTCAAGCGGCCACTCGATGAACTGCACTTTTTTGCACTTCCCCATGGGCTTCAACGCTCACACTTGCTGTCAAAGATAAGGGAAATGGAAATGTCACATGATTTGTTACTCTGATTATATCGAATGAAGAGTTTTTTTCCTCTGTATCATTGAAGCAGTCCCCATAATGAAATCAAAATGACACATTAACCGACTAAAATCCAATCGTAGGCTATTTCCTTAATGTTAATTGCATCCAGAAGGGTTTGGCCAGTATAACATTCCTATGATTTTCCTTTAAGTAATGTCTCTCTCTCTCAATCTCCACATGTTTACATCCACATGCAGCACGGGACAAACGCTGCCCTTTTGTCGCCCTGCATGCAGGCAGGATCTCCGCGCTGTTGTGTGCGGCCACCAGTGTTGTTCTCTGGCAGCGATGTGACTATGAACAGGCTGTTCAATAATTTAGCATTAATGCAGATTATGGCAGGGCCGGCCCCCTCAAAGCAGATTAGAGAAGTCCCTGTCTCTCTGCCTGTCTGTCACCTTGTTAATGATGGCACTCCTTAATCCTTAATGGGACAGGACTATATGCTGGTCGCAAGTCACCCCAGCGCAAGTGCGTGTGTGCAGTAATGCTGTAGCAATGAGCGGGGGAAGGGCGCGTACGTCACTTTGCTGTTTTTCCTTGTAGATGTCCAGAAGGCTAAACGTCTGGCCGTAATAGCAGATCTATATAATGTTGGGAGGGTGACGCAGAACACAGTCCGGCTCCTTCCTTGCCCCGTTCCTGGCGATGGCATTAGAGAAATTTCTCGAGCGGGTGTGTGACCTCGGTCTCCCTTGGTTACCACGTTTCCAGAGTGCAGCAGTTTTGAGTTGCTCAAAATGTAATCTGCCTTTTGCCTGAAGAAACATAGCGAACAAATTGTACTTTTGATAATGAGAAGTGGGCTTTTCATCTGTCAGGCTCGATTAAACCCGCGTTCTAGGTTTTTTTTTTTTTTTTTTTTTTTGAAGATTTGAAGCAGTGTAAAAGAGGTGCTCCGCCTAGCCGGGTCCCCTTTTTAGATGACAGCTCGTCTCTGAAAAAGACATTAACACGCTTGGAGAGGAGCGTTGTTCTTTGATAACTGGTGAACTGGTTCTGTCAACACAAACATCTGTACGTGTGTGTGTGCGTGCGCGTGTGTGTGGCTGTGTTCACTCCGCATGCATGCGTTCACAAATTGGCCTAGCCGTGTATTTCTGGAGTATCCTCCTCGGGGGGCTTCTGGGATCTCATTTACTGCAGGAAAAAAAAAAAAAAAAAGAGGAGGAAAAAAAAGAGAAAAGGTTCATTCGTTCGTCTTGCCATTTAAGCTTGAATGATTCTCGAGTTTCCGTGAAGAGCGGGAGGAAGGAGGAGAATGTAGACGGGGAAAGAAGCCGAGAGAAGCCGAGAGAAGAAGTGCATATTAAGTGCAAACTTAAACGGGAAAGGATGTGGTGGTCGGGTCGGGTGGGGGTGGTTCCAACTTTGGCCAGCTTAAGAAAACAAGCAGCGAGGAGTAGCCCTCGTGTGTCTCATGTGAACAGGGACCGAAAAGGTTCATCTGTGTATTTATAGGCTGCTTGTTTTTATATTAGCATTTCAATATCTGCTTAATGAAATGTTTCTTATTTTCAGCATCAGTGGGCGCTGCTGCAGTGTGCATCTCTCTGTCCTCCTTTCCTCCGTGCTGTGCACCCCCCCTCCACTCTCTCTCTCTCTCTCTCCCCTCTTTGTATTCTCTCTAATTCCTTCATCCCTCCATCTTTTTCAACTTGATCTGCCCCTCTCTGTTGCACAGCATCTCCCGCCCTCCCCTTCTCTTTCTTGCTCTCTCTGCTCCTCTCCCTCTCTCTCTCCCTCTCTCTCTCTCTCTCCCTCTCGGTCTTTAGCTCTCGCTCAGACTCGAGCGCATGCAGACAGAGGGAGGAGAGGGGGGATGAACGAGGTGTGCACATGTGAGGATCTCCTGAACTGCCGGGGCAAGGCAGAGCTGGCGAAGAGGGGAGAAGGAGAAGAAGAAGAAGAAGAGGAGGAGGAGGAGGACTAGAGGAATACTGCAGTGACCAGCCAGCTTCTATCGCTCTCTCTCTCTCTCTCCCTCTCTCTCTCCGTTTCTCTCGCTGCTTCACCGCTTTCATCCCCTTTTCTTCTTCATCCCCCCTTCTCTCCCCCTTCTGCCAATTATACCATGAACCTGCCTGCTGCTTGTTGCTAAGGGGGAGCCAACCGGGGGAGCAGAGTGGACCAGGCGTTATTTTGTTTTTAAGGTAATGAATGCTTTGCTATTGGTAACTATCAGGTGTCACAGATGTTGCGTTGCACTGGGCTGCTCGCCCGCTGACAGCGAACAGGGCTCCGGGACTCACAGTGGCGGCGTGGATGAATCTGGAGCATGCATGTTGTGAACTCTTTGGCAGTTTATGCAGCTTGTTTCAGCTGGCTGGGTTTGTTTGTTTGAGCCTTTGCAGGGGGTTCTGTCCTGTGTGTGTGTGTGTGTGTGTGTGTGCAGCATCCTTTTGTGTTGTGTCTCCTCCTAAACTGGCTTGGACATGAGGATGTGCATGTGCCAGAACACACACACACACACACACACACACACACACACACACACACACACACACACACGGGGCATGTTTGATCCGCTTTCAGCAACTGTCACCGTCCCTATTCTATCTGTTTCACTTTGACACAAGCTTTCAATTAACATCTTGGACGGGCCTTCTGGGGTGGTGGGGGGGGACTTTGATTTGCATGCTTGAGCAGCTCAGTTGGGAGGAAGTTGTTCTCTGGAATTACAGCTTCCGGTCCACAGGGGACCCATTGGCCCTCCATTGTTTCCTTTAAGCAGGTGCTATGCAATCCATACCGCCTGCCTCTCTATACGGCCCTTGAGGCGGACGCAAAGATTAGCTGTCTAATGTGCTCAGCCTCTAAAAAGAGCACAGGCACGCTAGCCAATGGGGGCAGCTCAGCACTCCTCACTTCTGGTGGCAATAACAAACAGTGGGACGAGAGCGGGTGATTACTTATTCACTCGTGCGCGCCGCCTTCGCTCCACAGTGTAATAGATTAAGATGTTCAACGATGTCCACAAAGCCATCTCGCGCGTCTCGCCTTTGTGCGAGCTGGTGGCGCCGTGTGTTCCAGCGGTTTCCGTTCTCTCCCCTCTCCGCCGAAGCGATTATCTGCAGTTGTTCAAACTTGTAACGCCGCGCGGCTGCAATTACATAATACAACTACTCCAAATCCCTTTGCCAGTGGCTGGCCCTTGGCAAGAAGCAGTGTTACTAATTCACTTAATGTATGAAGGTTTCATATTGTGCCCGCTCATGTGAAATGCTGCGTGTATCCGTCGCTCTTTGTCCCTTCAATAGCTCATCGCCGCTCCTTTTCAATCAAAAATAGCTGTTGCGTTGAATAGTGTGGCCCTGGGAGTCTTTTTTCTCTCTCTCTCTCTCTCTCTCTCTCTGTCTCTCTCTCCCTGCAGCTTTATCATCTTGCACTTATTTTATCAAAAATTATGAATGTGTTGAACTGTGTAATCCACCTCCTCGCCCCTCTTCCCTCCCCACGATTAGAGGAATAACAAATGGTTTAACCCATTTAATACACACAGGAGCCTTCGGCGGCGAAGGGTGGACGGGGCTAAGGGCGCTCGCTGGAGCCCAGTCACCGCCGTAAGTTATGGAAATCCTTAGTTAAGCAGAATTAATTCTCTCGACGGCGCGCGCGCCGCGGCGCAGGGAAAGTGATGGGGACGGCGTGGAGGTTGTAAATAAATCCCTTAACAGCAGCTCTTAAAGCTCGCAGCCTGGCGGGGCGGGTTAATAACGGCGAGTGCAGTTTGCAGAGCAGAGGTGACCATCAGGTGGCAGATAATAGGGACACCAACACTTAGCATGAAAATGACAGCATGCACCGATCGGCCGTAACATTATGACCGTCTGCCTATTATTGTGTAGGTCTACCTTGTGCCTCCAAAACAGTTGTGGCTCATCAGAGAACGGACATGGGCCTCCTGAGGGTGTCCTGTGGGGTCTGGCAACAGGATGTTGTTGGTGGGGATCTTTGGGTCCTATGGGTTGAGAGGAGGGACCTCTGTGGATCAACAGATACTTGATCTGTTGAATTTGGAAGCCAGGTCAACACCTTGTGCTGTTTTTCATGTTTTTTTTTTAGTTGTTCCTAAACTATTCTTGTGTCGCCTGTGCCAGGCTGCACCCTGCGTCCATGTCTGCTGCCACCACGGAGTCATTGCTGTGAGGTGGGTGGTAGATGCCTAAGTAACACCACATCCAGAAGCTTCCCACCAGAACATTGCACTGTCACAAGATGGTCAGTGTTTTTTCACTTCTCCTGCCGGTGGTCATAATGTTGTGGCGGATCAGTGTGTAATGCACCGGCCGGCTCTGACCTCCCTTAAACCGCCGGTTCATTCATTATGGACGTCAGGTTTGTGTTAAGAAAGATGACTCATCGGCTTCACAGCCACGCTGACTGTGTGTTGAGGACACACACATCTGTGCTGTATACATAATTACTGCCCCTCTGAGTCGTCTCCGCTGACACACTACACTGCAGCGGGTTCCCTATCTTTTATATTTTATATCAGATGGACTCGAGCGCCCCTTCACTTCAGCTGTGTTCGTACGCTGAAAGAGTCACCTTGTCTGTTTTGGACACCTCCTTTAACTATGTATCCGTGCTGTGTATTCAAAAGTTCATCCTAATCCTTAAGGCTATTAAAGCCATTGCATTTTAGCCCTGCTTATTCCTATTAGACCACCCAGATCCACCGCCTGTTGCTGCGTACCAACTCCTCACCCAGTGCTATCGGCTATTTGAAATGTTTCCTCATGTCTTTTTAGGCCTCTTTGATCACGACTACTGGTCTTAACGTTTCACTGAATGAAATGTTACAGCAGCATTTTAAAATGCGGATTTCTTACAAAAGTTCAAATCCTGATCTCTGTTTTTCAAATTACACGAGGTACTCCACAGTCTCTTATGTAACAGCTGGCAACTGGAGGAAGATATACTCTTGGTTGGAAGTCACCAGTGCTGCATTGTACTGCATGTTCATGATACGACTTCACAGCTTAGTTATTATTCATCATGCTACCTGGGCTCTCGTATCTGGGTCTGTGGCGAGCGCTTCTTCGCCGAGCCAGCAGCCGAATGTCGTGACGACCGGAGGGATTCTGCGCGGCGTGTGTCAAATTGTCATGGATGTCGTGTTTCTTTGACAGGACTAAGCAAAAATGGCGGAGGGGTCCAAAGACCAGGGAGGCCCGGGCACCACCGACCCAGAGGAGGACTCCCCCAATATGATCGTCTACAGAAAGGCAAGGCCGACTCTGTGTGTGTGTGTGTGTGTGTGTGTGTGTGTGTGTGTGTGTGTGTGTGTGTTAGCTATACAGTATCTGCACTATACAGTACCCAATGTGAGAGACATTCGTTGAGAGGCAATGACACGTGCACGGGCTCCTGACAGCGCGCTGGTCCGTATCAGTGTGTATCTGCCACACATTGGTTTCACTGTCAGGTGTCACAAAGTCTCCCTTTCAGCTACCGCAAAACAAGCTCAGCTCTGCCCCTCTGAGTCCCATCAGGGCCCTCTCTCCTACCGTCACAAGTCAGGCAAACTTCAACCAGCCAATGATTTAATAAGCTCCCAATCCCTTCAGTGGAGAGTTTGGCCGGAGAGGGGTCCTTTCAGTGTCAAGGGCAATTACCTCATACCCACGGAGCCTCGCTTTCAATAGCTGCTGGTTAGCAGCACTGGAGGCTAATTACGTGGACGTTCGGCATGGGAGAAGTGGCTCATCGTTCTCCAGGGCTGGGGATCGGGAACGGCCAAGGAGGGGGTGTTTTTTTTTTTTTTTTCTCTCTCCTCAACTGACGAATAGCTTGTTATTTCTCCGCCAGCACTCTGACAGCCCACATGGAGCTTCTTTTGATCACACTTTAACCACCGGATCCGCTGCTGCCGCCGAGCCCAGTGTCTTGATTACAGCGAAAAGTGAGCAATGAGTAGGCCGCGGCTGACGGCTCCTGTCCCACTGTCCTCAGCCTCTCGATTCATCCCGCTCTTAATGGCCGTCCATTCTTATGGCGAGGTAAACAGATTAGTGGAGGGACGGGCGAGGCAGGATGTGAAATAACTGTTGACAGCGGCAGTGTCAGTTTGGTAAAAAAAATTCCCATTCGGGCTCATCGCTAACTATGTGCCGCTGTAGGCTTCGGGTGACAGCCGGAAGAGTTTCTCGTAAATATTTGCTATGAACACGTCGCATAGGAAGTAGGGGGGCTCACCTTGAACGAATACAAGGACCTCCTGTTGTAGCCGGAATCTTAATAAATCTCTCGTGCATCTTCTGATAATGATGCTTCTGGCATTGTGGGCTATAAAGAGAGCATCACGCGTCAGCAGTTGGCAGGATGAAGGGTCAAGGAAATGCATTGCCAGCAACAGTTCACTGGCCTACTGTATGTACTGGACCTGTTAGGACAGCAGCGGTGGCGTTTCCTGTCAAAGTATCTACCGGGAATGACAATCAATAATCATACCACTGAGCTACGACTACTTTTAGACAGTCTGCTTCCCTTTCCTGGAGTCTGGAACTCACGACAGGTGCCACACAGCTGTCCAAGGTATCTGTTTGCGGGCTTATCCCGCATGGTAATAGATGAGTTGTTTATGCATTCACTGCACACATCCTCCACGTATTCTAAGAAGCTGTCAGGCTGCAGAGGAGAACATGCTGTAGTCGCACGCAGCGCCGGGCATTGTCATGGATTTCACAGTGCAGCCTCATTGCGTAATGCTACACACGCCTGGAGGCAGCGCGTTTAAGAGGCTAGTTTTTGCTTGTCAGAACGCCGCCCGGGGGAACATTCGTCATTTCACGTTTTAGTCATACGCGCTGACAACAGACAGACGATCCCGAGAGTGACAGGATTTTTCCGCCCTTCCTGCCTCGAAAGTGGGATTTTTTTGATCCGACGCTTTTGAGGGGGAGAGCCGAAGAACGCGGGCCACGCGATCGAAAGTCACATCAGAGGGAAGCGTGATTGGGCCGCGGTCGTTGTCGCCTGCTTCGTTGAGTCCGGCCAGCTGTTTGTTTTCTACACCTTGCCTAGTCTGACTGATAGATGAGAGGTGCCGGGGCTGAGCGCCCGCCGCCTCTGGTCTCGGTGGGTAGGCAGACTGGCGCATTGTGAAGGCCCAGCTTTGCGGAGAGGCAGATGGCCGCCAATATGTTCTGCCGCCTGGGAAAATGCTGGCAGCTTCCTCCCGAAGGCTTGAGCCCTCGTCAGCTGGGAAACATCAGCGCCTTGGAGTGTAGAAGTGTTTAGAGGGGGAATAAATGTATAGAAGGAGAGGGTTAAACTTCCTTTGCTGCCACATCTGCTGCTGCAAAAAAAAAAAAAAGTATTACGTTAACCGTGTAGGCAGTTAGACAAAAGGTGAATGTGATGTATTTAGCCATTAGAGAGGCTGAGTGCTCGGGGAGAGGAGGAGGTTGTCTCTGTCCGTGCGGTGTAGGTGCCGCGGCGCTATCTCGCTCCGTCTCTTTCCTCCCACGAAAAAACAAAAAAAGGAAGTGAAGCAAAACAATCCGATAACTGCAGGACGTCTTGTTGCCTCGAGGAAACTCGCAGAGAGAGATTCTTCTTTACGGACTGCACACACCCTTCATGGTGGCTTAATGCTCTCCACCCGCCCCTCGTGTTGTGTTTTTTCCCCCCTATTCTCTGTTTTCCACGCTTAGCAGACTAGAATATGGTGAGTAGATGAATAGGAGCGGCACCAAGAGACGCACAAAAAAGAATCTCCAGCCACGACGAGAGGCACTGCTGTGCTGGGAAACGCAATTAAGCTGAAGAGAGTGGGTACTTACTGCTTCGACGGGGTAAAGCTCGCAAACTATTCATAGCTAAGATTTCTCGTCTCTAAGTGGATGTGTGTGTGTGTGTGTCTTCCCCCTCTGTGACTTTGGGGCAAAAAAAAAAAAAAAATCTTCCAAGCTGTGATGCTGCCTGGCTTTTGACACATAGAGCTAATTGTTGAGGAAGCCCTGGAGAACGCTTGCCCCTGCAGAGGGAGAGTTTAAGGATTTCTGCTGCATCCTCTCGTTCTTTTAATCAGGCTATTAAATGTTGGGTTAGATAATCCTTGGCAATCATCTCACACCTGAAGGCGAGTTTTACAGCTTTAGTATGTGTGGTGCAGTCCCGCAAAAACTTTCATCCAGATGGGTTTTAGTAGCCATTAGAGGGAGAATATTAGTAGCCTAATGAACCATGGCAGGAAGTTTAAAGCCACTACTTGGTGCCTGTGGCCTCTGGGTGTGCGTCCATTAACAGATAGTACACTGTGGTCCACAAGTTATTTTCTAGCTCAGTACACTAACTTTTTGTGTTGCAGTGGTGTAGTACAACAAAAGCTACGTACGTTTCATAGATCTGCACAGAATATCTACCATCTCAAGAACCTGTGTGAGGCTTGGTCAGTCTAACGATTTGGCTCAGAAAGAAATATTTCCGTTACTGGATGGATAATATTTAGTAGAGACGTGTGTGGCCATCTGAAGATGAACCTTTCTGACTATAGAGGTCCTCTGGCTGTGGCAGCTGTCTCTTTTATTTTTGGTAGTGTGTCCCTTAGAAGGCACAGTTGCTGCTAGATGCAGTATGCAAACCCATCTCGGTCGCATGCTTATCAACCTCTCATTAAAGTACGCACTAAAAATCAAAATCAATCTTACATGATCTCCTATACCTCAGCCCATATCCCAGTATCTGGCAAAACACTGACGAAAATCTTTATCTTGCAGGTATGTAAATGAGGGAGGATTTAATGGATTAAACATCCAATGAAATTCATTCTTGAATTTTCCCGTCCCTCCAGATAAAACATGTATGGACGTGCTTGATGAGGCCACTGACCAATCAGAGACCGACTGGGATTTTTGAGAGGGGTGTGGCCTCCTTAGTTGTGTTTTATACAAGAAACACATACTGTATTTCCTCTAATAGTAGTCAGGCCTTCATTTACTAAGCCGCCCAGAACACTCAGCCATTATTGGAGTCAGGCTTTTATTAGAGGGAGGCTTTTATTTCTAATTCCTTTGGTTTCATACCAGTACTCAAAGTTTTACTTAGTCTAATTTTTTTTGTTTTGTTTTGTTTCTCTTCAGCTGGTACACTGTACACGCAACTACAGCTGGGCAGGATTAATAAATGGTTAAGCACGGGTGGTCAGAATGGACGAACAAATAACTGACACACAGTTCTTTAAACAGTACTGTACACACAGGAAAATTTTACCGCAGCTTAAATGGCCATAAGGTATATGCATATTTCAAAAACTTGAAACTGAAGTTCAAGTTTTCTCCTTTGCGCCATGCTGCTAAAGCTCTGTTGTTTGACAGTGTTTCGTGGAAAAAGCCTGGGTTCATGTGGCACATCAAATGTAACTACTGCCATCTGTGGCACCTAGTTACTACACCTATAATTGGCTGACTAGCGCGCAGCCTCTGTTTGTTCGTGTAAACCATGCACCCAGCCATTATAGGAGACCCGGCTATTAATTGAATACCGGCCACTATTAGAGGAAATACGGTAAATATGTGGATACAAAAAGCACTCGATTAGCCATTTCACGGTTACTTTAAAATATCACAACTAGGTGTCTTTTTCTTACCTCTCCACTTTTCTTTTTGTCTTCCAAAGTGTTGCTGAAGAAGCTCCTTGGGTGAGCGACGAAACGTCTGCTCAGAACTCTACAAGTCCAGTTGCCTTTTTTTAAAAACCCCTTTTGGGCAAAACGTTGCTTGTTTTCCTCGTCTCTTCTGCTCCCATCTAATGAATAATTGAAACCCTTCTCAAGCGTTCTATCCGCAGAAAAATATCTGGTCCCCTGAGACCTCACGCAT